>NC_005063.2:680000-980000 GCF_000002445.2 Trypanosoma brucei brucei TREU927 | reverse complement strand
GGATAAGCGATTAGGGGGGGGGTGTGGAAGGAAATGTTTATGTTAAGTGGTACTTTCTCATCTTGGGCATCGTCTGCCTGTCGTTCCTCCCTTCCTATAAACCCCCTCCGCCTGCTCGTAGTTGATATTGTGTACCTCTTACATGAGCATTGTTATCATGTGTTGCCCGTCGTCTCATCCCTGTTTTATGCTAGTTAGGTTGCTAACCTGAGGAAAGCACTGTTGTTACACCGCCGCCACCACCACTGCATACATTCAGGGAGCCTACATTAGAGGCGAACCTGCGCGTAGTAAGAGCGGAAAGCGAGTGGTCAAACAAGTGAAGATAATATACCTGACTGAAAGGCACTGTAACTGCAGAAGTTGGAAAAAGGGGCGGGACTGTGCGCAACAACAGCACCGTACGTGTGCTCCGATGCTTCCGCACTCTCAGCCGCTGGTGCTCCCAATGGAACCCTCCAACTGGGCAGTGATGCCTCCGACGGGGGTGGAAATGCCCATGGAGCCCGGAACGTTTGAAGATATCTCGACAGCGGGTTGGATAGGCCCTCGCCGGAGGTCGTTCTGCGGACCCCAGACGGAGGAAGAGTGGGAAGACCTGATGATTCACCGCAGCTCCTTAAGACGTGAGAGTGGCCAAGGCACCGGAGTCGGGCTATCCGGGTCGGGCTGCCTTCTGGGAACAGATGATCCTGACCGTGACGTTCTGTGTGAGTATTACGGTGACATGGCAAACCGAGACGAGAAGGTGCTCAGTTGTGGCCTGCGCGGTCAAGAAGGCCGAAGGGTATTGGGAAATAAACCACTGCGGCAACGGCCCAATGGTCCAATGCGCGAGCGAACCAACTACGGATCACTGGCTAGTCGCCGTCAGCGGGTAATGGAGGAAGGTGGGGTGTGGGGCGACGTCGAGGTGTGCTGCGTCCCAGTCGAGCCGTGGCACCCAATGGACATGGTGTGCCTGGGAGAAGAAAGGCCCGAAGATGTGTGCGTGCTGCGGCAGACGGACACAGAGTTATATGGCACTGGGCGGGCCTTCGCGACCGATGGGAAGCCATAAGTAAGTAGTGAATGACGGCTATTTTCCAGACCGCCTCCCCAGGAGGTTTGAAGTATAGGAAGGGCACAACGACCGTTGCACGTACAGAGGCTCTGAGGTAAGCGATAGGTCATATGCGTCCGTGTTTGCGTGTGTACTCGTCTCGGTAGGACCGTTGGGGAGTTGTCGACGGACCCTGTGGCTAGTTTAGAGGTGTGCTCACAACCAGTTAACAGTAGTGCAAAAGAAGGTGAATTCCTGCAGCAGGAAGTTATACATGCGAATGATGGGCTAGTAACGTACAGTGATTGACATGAACGGGTGGTAGTTGGGGAGGGGGGGGGGGTTGCTGTACTGTGGTGCCAAACACCCTGGTGTTTCCTGGCATATCTATTACCCTACACACCGCTCCCTTGTTGTGTTTCTTCTGCACTTTCAAACATACAACGAGTGCCACCAAGTACTGCCTATGGGGGCGTTCTCCTGTATGTAGCGCCATACCCTTCGCATATTGATTTCCTTCGACCCAAAATTCTCATCGCGTTTGTACATAACCCTTTTATACGTCTCTTCCTTTATTAACATTACCAGGGAGGACGGTGGTTTGTGCTATTAATTGTGCCTTCTTGTGATTATTTATTTATTTATTGTGAAATGACTGCAGCCTGTTGCAACTACGTTGCTTATGGTGAGCTTCGCAGCTATATCAAGAGGTGTTTGAGTCGAGTGGAAGCGAATCCTCTGAACCAATCACTATACAGCCAGCTGCCCATAGTTAGGGAATTAAGTGGATTGACCATTGCTCCAGATGTTAGTGCCGTCCACCTAGTGATGTCTACTGCCTTTCTTTCGGAACCCTTTCCATTTGCTATTTCTATCAATACTTTGTTATTATTATTATTATTATTATTATTTATTCTCCCCCTCTTTTCTTCCCCATTGTACGTGCGTATTCCCATGTATTGGTTTCTTTGATTCGAGTTGTCCCGTTTTACTTCCCTTTTTTATTCAGCGTATTTTTAGGGTTAAAACGCTACCGAGCGTGTGGTGGTAAACTTTACTCTCCCAGTTGCGTGCTCACTGACCGTCGGGCATTGTTTTCATGTGCTGCTCAACTTTATCGCTTCCTGTTGATCTCTTTTCCCGGTACCTTCTCTCATAGTATCGTTATGGTTAGGGAAGTCAAACAAGCGTCTCATTATACACCATCGGGGTGGACCGGAAGTGCTTGCTTTGTGTGATACACTGAAACAACAATTCAACCCAGTATCACTGGTTGGGGCGCATTTCAACGTAACAGCGTCCGCTGCTCGACTTGTTGCAACCTACGGGCTGTACAACAGGTCCCGTCACTACGCAGCGAGTTGCCCTATCCCCTCCTTCTACTGGCCTTGTGTGATTAGAATGTTCATGGTCATCATACCGTTTGTAGGGCTGTGATGCCATCACGGTTGTGTGGCCGTGGACAGCGGCACTGTGTTAAACTCCACGGCCCACTCGTTACCCCGCTGTGCGTAGTGAAATGGTTTGTCGTTACCTTCCGCTATGGTTGTGCGTACTGTGGTTATCAATGATGGGCTTGCCACTGAATCACACAGATATGAAAGGATTTTTGCGATTTTTTTCTCTTCCCTCTTCCATATTTTGGTTTACTCCGTACAAACAAGGAGTGAGATTGTAAGGCAAATTTCCGTGTGACACGAGGAAGTTGTGTAAGCCACCCAGGTTTGGCCACGTGCTGATAAGCATTTGTAATGTCCACGGTAAAGGCAGCCGCCGCCGCACCAACAGGATCGATCCTTCAGTGCAGAAGTTCAGCACCGAAGTCGAAGATGGGAGAGAATGAGGAAAAACGTGGTGGCGCGAGCGAAGGAACTACACACACACAGAACCTTGTAACCGTTGACACTGCTCAGACCTCCCAACCATCCGCCACTCGACCACCAGCCCCCACGAGCGGCTTGGGTCAGGTGATCCCGATCTCACCACCGAATGGTCAATTGGGCAGCCGCAACACCGTACCACCTCAAAGACAGGGGTTGTTCCAGGGACAGGGAGTCATGGGAAACATGCAGGAGCCTGCCGCAGGAGGGGGTGCCTATTGGGGGACAATGGGCGGGTATACGTATGGTGTCGCGCCGACGGGGTCTGCATCTAACGCATTTTATCCATCAGCAAGAAATGGAGGCTGTGTCTTCCCACCGCTGCAGGGGAGGATGGCCGGCTACCCCCCAGCTGTTCCGCCGCCGCCGAGTTTGTTTCAAGGGCAGTTTCCCTCCGGGGGCAGAGGGATTGTCGCCACTGGTTGTGGGGCACGGAGTGTGTGTGGATACGCTCTCGACGGGTTTGCGCGTGGCGGACGCGTGCGTCAACATACCACGGGAACGAGCGCACATGAGGGGGCAGTGTGTGAAAGTGTGCACGGACCTGCTCTGGGTGACGTGTCCAACCCCCTCCCTTACTCAGTGTATGGGGAGGGTCATGCTTTTCCGTCGTTGCCAGGGAGGCTTGCTGGGCACTTGCCTCAACGGAGGAACTCATTCCAGCAGCAAGGGTCATTCCATAGCCAAAGGGAGCTCGGTGACCTGCATGCATCCGCCGCGGGAGAAAGTATCTATGGTGGATGTGGTTACGCCCTCAGTTTTCGTTGCTTTGTTCCCGGAACCTCAGACACGGGAGTATGTGGCTCAGCGGTGCATGATTCTTCTTATGGGAACCGTAATGGTATCTCACAGATGGGGAGCATATATGGCAACGGAGTGGGTCGTGTGCCATCACCATTGAGGACCAGTTTGTGCCCCGTCATCGCAACCATCAAGGACCACGTGCCGCTGCAGAGAAGTGG
This sequence comes from Trypanosoma brucei brucei TREU927, assembly GCF_000002445.2. Classification (NCBI taxonomy): domain Eukaryota; phylum Euglenozoa; class Kinetoplastea; order Trypanosomatida; family Trypanosomatidae; genus Trypanosoma; species Trypanosoma brucei. Next base: position 976,116 of record NC_005063.2, on the reverse strand, counting down.
ACTGCGTGGTGGGAATGTTGTAGCCGTCGGGGCGGCCAAATGTGGTGGTGAGGGCCGGTCTGCGGATGAGCTGAAACCTGTGCTGGCTTCCCCTGGGAGATCCCTTGCTTCCCAGAGTGAGTGTTCCCCTGCCGGTGATGACTCGAGTGCACAGACCCTTGTACTCGAAAACTACAACATTCACTCGCTCGTCATTCTCGATAAGGATGAGGGACCCTCAGATAAGGTAGTTGTGACTGTGAAGGACCCTCGGACGGTGGTCTTCAGACGGAGCGATGGGGGAGAAGAGGAGCATGTTAACGATGAGTGCCTTGAGCGTAGCGAGGCGTCGGCATATGTGAACTCTGTGTTACTCAACGACCTCCGACTGAACTGGATAGCTGGCCGTACCTCTGCACTGCTTGTGGGGGCTGGGAGGAACTGTGGAGATACATCGGTGACTTTTGCGGGTGATTTTCTCCAAAGGTGCCTTGAGAGTGTGGAAGGCGCCAAGGAGAAGTGCAAGTATTTCGACGTAACTATAACGCTGGGTATGATGGAATCCTCTGACCGCATTCTTGATCTCCTCGACACTGAGAAGAAAGGCTACGAAAGGGTGCAGCTTGCATCCAATCCCGTGTACGGGCCGTGTTTGCTTGGGATGAAAACGAAGAAGGCAACCTCCTCTAAGGAGTGTATGGAGGTGTTTAACAGTGCTATGCAACTCGTTGATAATCCAAAGCACCTCATCGTCGGTTTTTTCGTCCTGAAACAACTGAAGAAAACTGCCAACGGTGGGGATGTATACCTCTCTTCGTTATGCATTGGGCTCGCTAAGGAAGAGGTCTCGCGGTTTGCCGCGTTGAAGGAGAAGGACACGTCCGAGCCACACCGGCTGTTCCGATACGCGATCGGTGGCGGCAGTGTTACAGTTTCCACCCTGATTCTCTCTCAATGTGACACGGGCGCTAGCGACAGTCTCGACGTCGAACGCAGGATGCGGGAAGTGAAAAACACTCCACCGCGGATCGGTAGTGTGCTTCGGTGTGTGGAATCAGCGAAAAAGGAGATAAACAGACAGCAGGAGAAGATGAAGGATATGGACAGCACCGGGAAGGAGCCCACGGCGAGACTGGTAAGCCGTATGGAGTCGATAGTAAGGGATGCGGAGGAGATGCTGGCTAATCCGATTACCACAGCGCCCAAGGGATACCTCATTGTTTAAGTTTCACTCCACCCGCATTCATAGGCGGCAAATGAGAACAGGGTTGAGGCCCAAACAAGTGTTAGTAGGTGGATGTGCGTATGTGTTCGTTCGTTGCTGCATTAAGCAAAGCGAACTAGTGTGCACGCGCGGAGGCGAAATCGTAGGAGTCGCGAGAGTTAGATTCACCACAATCTTTGAACTTTCTGGTGACGCAAACCAGTGTCCACAGTAGGAACTATTTCGGTGCTGTCGTGACCAACTGCGCTGTGCACGCGAGTCCCATTTTCTTGGGTGTTGATAACTTTTGCGCGCTTGCCGTATAAGGAGGTAGCGCACGCAAACAAGAAAGAATGAAAACGAAGGTCCAAATTCCAGGGTCGGTAGGCATTATTTATGTTTTCAAAGGGGTTTATGGGTGTATACCGAATACCAAACTACCGTTCGCGGCGCTCAGGCCCTCGCTGCGGTCCTCACAACAGCACCCACGGGGGATCTGTGTGTAGACCCGTGTGGTGCCGAAACGAATGAACGAAATGTCGTCTTCCTCATATATATATATATATATATTACCTTGCAAAGCTGGGTTTGCTATATTCTGTTCTATTTTTAGTTCATGCTTGAGTATGTTAACTGCCCTTCCCCGTAGGACTTTGTTTTGTTTTGTATTTGCCTATAATGGAGGGTCCAATCGTCCAGTGCTTGGGGATGGAAGAGGATATTTTATTTTGTACAAACTTTCTTCACAGTCATTCCTTTATGCACAAGGACTCATAGTAGCTGCTGCAGTCAGATGGCTGGCACCATTGTGGGCGCTAAAGCCCTTCATCGTTATTCCATTAATTAATCTATTTTTTTTATTTTTGTTTCTCCTCTCTGCCTGATGAGGCTCAATTGTGCCGGTACATCTTTCAATTTGTTGTTTGTCCCAATCATAACCCACGCGTGGGGTACCGTCATTCGCGTGTTTGGGAAAAAATGCAGTGTTTTATTCGACCATGTCAGACTCGCTGGGATTGAGCCGATGCTAGCGTATACTGGAGCTCCTGTAATGTGACCTCGCGACTCTCTTCCCTTTCCTCATCTTAACGGTAGACAAGGTCCTGTCAAAGCTGGCAGGCTCACGAAGGCAAGGTGTGGGTTCCGTTGGTTACATGCGCATAAGCAACTTTGTAAAAAAAATCAACTTGGAATGCAGTTTTTTTTTTGAACGGTACCATTTGGAAAAATGACACAACGCTCATAAATTCGTTCCCAACGAAGGTTCTTAGTCCGACGTGGTGGATAGATTGTAGCGTGCTATTCTTTGGGGGCTTGTCGAATGAACCCGCTATCTGTAAGGCTATTTTTATTGACTCTTTTGTGCCGCCACCCACGGGTTGGACTATAGTTTTCTTTGCGAAGGTATTCCACACTTGGTTTGTAGCCCTTTTATCTCGAAGATAGCCGTCCCATCTGTGGTTCAAATTGACGAATATACTGCCCGAACTTCAGCTTCGCGCGTAGTACGATTGCTTTTTTGTGTTGTTCCTTGGTGCGAGTGACTGCAGCGTCACTTCAATGCTCGACGCTTGAGAGCTAGTTTTGGACTGTTTCAGCAGTAGGGCGCTTGTAGATGGAACTGTTAGATACATAGTTTGCGCGACAAGTCCGTTCATGCATGTCGGTTTGAAGCGGGAGGCCGGGAAAAACAAGGGGCCTGGTCAAGGAATGTCGGTGCTGTTTTTTTTCTCCCGATGTTGGACTGTCTGCACCAAACAAACAATACGTGCAGCCCCAGTCGTGAGCTCCTCCCGTCCTTTGGCACGTCCTCTGGAGCACAATCCCTTTCAATTTCTTGGGGTCCAAGAGGCGATGACTGGCTCAGTTGTCGATTGTTTACTGCGCGGCTCTTAGGAGGTAAAGGCGCATGCGCCAAATATTAAGGTGGAGGTGAGGGGCGTGGACAGCGCATTTGGAGATGGGACACACATGTTAGCGATCATCAGAGCCGAAACGGTTGAGGGCCCGACGTTGGCCAGAAAAACATTCGTAACTGTGCTAGTGGTATTTGGAAGATATCACAGGCTTGATGAAAACCTGCAATAAAGCGAGGTGCTTGATCAATGTGTCTTGGATGAGGTCCATCTGCTCCAACGGCCGGCGGGTCACAACTCCACATCACTTGTTGGGCTGTTGGAGGAAGATGACGCAGCTGCGGCAAAGATGTGTGTATAAGGCTTTTCTTACCTTCCATTAGAGCTGCGGAACAAGGGATCTCCACCTTTGATATTACCATAGCAGAGACGAGCTTCAAAAAGGTACAGAAGCGATGGGCTTTCTTCAACCAGACGCCACGCACAGATGTACCACGCTCGGTTTTTCTCCCATATTCAGTCCTAGGGTTTCTGGCGACGCAATTTAAAGGTTATGGAACCTCGGGTGCGTGAAAGTGCGTGCGAATGGGATGTTAAAGACAGTAGAGGCGGCTGATTTCGTTGCATTCCCCCTTGCGCTGGGGCAGGCCAGCAAGAACGACAGCGGCAATCAGGCTAGTGGACTTTCCTTGCCACTGGCGTTGCAGACGTCGTGAACCAGCACATAACATTGAAGAGCAGGAAAAACTCGGCACCGTTCATACCGGTATGATAGACCATAGCTGTGGGTGCCACAACCAGCCACCGTGCAACCATCTGCGTGTACCGGAGATGTGGTGGGAATGCAAAGATTGTGGAACGAAGCTGCTAACGCCATCTATAGGGAAGGGACAAGTTTCCGACGAGGTGGAGATTTTCAACAGTGTGTTGAAGGCGTTTAAAATCCAGCAACGGAAAGGGGAACTTGAGTGGATAGTGGACACAGCAAGTCAGAAGTTGATACGGTTAGCCAGACGTCGTTTTATTATACCTAAGGGGGACCTGTGGGCTGCTGCCGAGGCAAATGGAAGTGAGCCCAACATTATACTAGTGTTGATGCCCCTGCATCACTCTCCATGCCCACCGCGTGCATGGCCCGCTCCATTTCACACAGAAAGGACGCGAGGAAGAGGGAGTGGCACCACGCGAGGTATGCGTGCGTGTGTGCTTGAGTGAGTGTGTGGTGGTATGACGAGCCGCACGCACCCCAGACCGATGATACCTCTTTCTCTAGAGAAGGTGGTGTGCCGTGGTAGGGGTATTTGGGATGAAGGATTCATGCATGCCGTTGGGGCAACACAAACCAAAGTACTGCCTTCGCGGGTGGAAGTGGACCTGGTGCAGTGGCGGTGTACCCGCGCAGACGGACACGCATTTGTTGCATCACCTTTGGTGTATAACTGTTGGTGAGTCAGTGCAACATTTCGCATGTCTTTGCTGAGTGCAGCTCCGAAGTTATTTTATGGAAACTGACGTAGTGCGACCACGGATCGTTGTCGGTCTGGAGCTGGTAGGAACTGCTTCTCTCTTGCTAGTTCTCGCACGTCTGGTATTCTTCGGCATCTTTTCCTTTTTCATAGGGTATAGCAAGAGGTGCAACCGCCACTTCACATACGCTTCGACGGAGAAAAAAGGTAACGCTAAGGGAAGTCCAGTTGGAGGCCCCGCGAAGCGAACAAGGAAAAGAAAAGAGCACAATAAAGAGAAAATGAGTTTCCGAAGACAAAGTTTTAGGGATGGTTGCCAAACAGGCTTTGTTCCGGGGGATTATGATATCTCCCACGGACCTCCACACGAAGGAGGCACTTGGCCCCATGGTCATAAGTACGGCTCGCAGAGGAGCATGAGTTGCAGATCGTGCGGAAGTGGGGTACGGTTACCCAACAACAGCTTTCTTATGAGCCGCGCCGGAGGATATGGCCAGCGGGAGAGCAGCTTTTCCGGGATGTGCCGTGCCTCGCAGTACGGAAACTTCGCCACTTACGGCATGATGGGTAGTGGCTACCGCAGTTTCGGTGCTTCCGGGTTTGGGGCCGTTGACGGGGGTTCCATGTACCGCGGTTACCAAGATTCAATGCCGGTGCAAAAACTGTTCAGCAGCCGACGAGACCGCGGGCGGGTGCCATCACAGGTGGGATTCTTCCGCCGCCCTTCTCAACTGAGCTGGTCAAACTCCAGCAACTACGTACAAGTTTCAAAATCGTTGTACGGTATCGACGGTGGTGTTTCCAAGGAGCCCGCGCGATCCGAAGTCGGCCGGAAATTTTCAGTGGCCGGGGAAGCAACGATGTCGGCTAATGGTCTGGGTGAAGCGAAACCTCCACAAGCGTTGGGATCGCGAATTGCAGAAAAGTTCGCTGGCAAGTCCCACTCCCTCCATCCTAGAGAGGGGGCTCCCGTCAGGAAGAACAGCCCGTTCGCAGTTGATGCTCGGCAGGCTCGCACTAAGAGTCCGGCAAGTTATGATCTTGCTGACGCGGAAGATTTTCACATCATGGAGGGGCATGCATCCCCTGTGTGTGAAGCGACCCGAGCAATCGTTGAGACAGTGAGTGATGGGTCGAGTCGCACGATTATAACCGCAGAAAGCAACAACGTGGCGTTAGATATTCCGCTATCAAGGACTGTTGGGGAGGTTGTGCACCCACTGGCGCGCGTGGGGTCCGCATTTGGGGAAGGCACCGAGGATACACAAGAACAAACAAGTGTGGCAAGTAAAGGCGAAACCTCAAACACGTACGGGCGCCACAGGCGACCTTTCTTGAAACGGAGTTCCTCTTTGCACCGGCCGCGTGGTGTTAACGCGGTTAATATTTCCATTGCTGAGTTTCCAGAGGCGGAGGAAGTTCAAGATAGTCTTGAGGGTGATATCTTAAATACGAGAAACTCCACCGGAGTCCCGCACGACACCAACCGGCCGCGGCGAAATCAGGTTTCTGAAGCATGTGATGTGCTGCATCCGACGTCGAATGAGGAAACGGCCGGTGGTGGTGAAAAATTTGCGAGCTTGCGGCCAAACACGAACCGAGGGTCGCACATGCAAGCAGGGGAGTCCGACATAAGGGGGAAGCTGGCGACGGATGGGTGCACCGGGTGTGGACCGGATATTGCTCGTACCCAGTCTCCAGGCTCTCAGGGGGAGCTCCTCTGTGATGGGAATACGCGTGCGGCGGACGGTGCAACACCTGTCACAGAGACCGCCAGCATCAAGGAAAGTCAACGAAGGACGCGGACAAACGAGGAACAGCGGCATCCGAAAGACCTTAAAACGAACCGTATAAAAACAGTTGTACTGGTGGAGAAGGTGCCGTCCACCTCAACCCCGCTTTTGGTCGAGGGAAACAACATTAGCTACCGTGGGTCAAAGCATGAAGCCCATGAAGTGGTCATCCGCAACCCCAGTAGCACGAACTTTTACTCTACCACTCTGAACGGTGTCAAGGATGCCGTGTGTGACGGCTACAACGCTTCTGTGCTTTCCGTGGAGGCGCCAAATTCCGACATGCTGTTTCGATCACCTGTGTGGCCATATCTTACTCGCATTGTGCGCGGCGTGTTGCAGCGGTGTCAAACAACGGCTGACTCCATCGTGAGCGTAACTTCAGCTCTCGGGTTTTTCCATGATGACAAAGTGAAAGACCTTTTTGACCTGAACGGTGGCAGGTTTGAGACGATGCAAGTACAGCCATCTCCGATTTATGGCCCGCGTATTCCACAGTTGCGGTACACCAAAGTTACGTCCAGCATGGCATTTGATGAGTCCCTAAACAAGGCGTTAAGCCGTGCCAGTACAGATCCAATTCTCTCCACCATGACGGGTGGTGTCCTGGTCGCCCTCCTTCTTGTCAAGCAAAGCCGTATAGTAAGAACAGAGTCGGGTGAGAGTACGTGTGATGTTTTGCTCTCTTCACTTGTATTTGCCTCCTCTGGGAGTGGCACGCACCCGTACGATTCTGCCATATCGCGTGTGAAGAATGAGTACTGCATGCTTTTTCATCTCGTACTCGGTGGCCCTTCCCATACATGCTTTCTGTTGAGTCTCTCCACGGCTGACGAAAGCGATGAAGAGGTCAACGGCAAGGAGATTGTAGAGAATCTCCTCGAGCTGCACCGCAAAATGCATTCCACCTACAACTATCCGCTTCGTAACGGATCCGTGACACGATTCGTAAAGTACGTAATGGCTGCGAATAAGGAAGGCATCGAACGCCTCAAGCACGAGGAAGATCCTGAAAAGAAAAATAGGTTAAAGCGCTACGTGCAGGAACAAACCCGACTTCTGAACGACGCGACGAAAATGTTGAAAGACGCCGAAGCCGAGCTTCGAGCGCGTGCCAACCAGCCCCGTTAGCCAGCATGACGGCGGTGTATTCACCTGACCCAAGGAGGAGACCGGGTCTTTAACGCTGGCTCATAGTTTTATAATTCGGCGTAAACACAGGTAGCCCCTGTCGTTCCAACGCTTTGTACCTCTTGTTCCTCACTCCGGTGGTGGGACGCGCTCGTGGCCGCCATCATTGTTCCCTTTTTTTTTGTTTTTTTCCTTTCCCTTCCCTATAACCCTGCCGCCGCTTTCCAAACCCCCCCTGAGCTTTCGGCACGCATGTCTGCCCGAGAGGAGCACGCGAAAGAAGGTAGAGGGGGCCGAAGTCCTTTTTTGCGGTGGTACACTGATCAGTTATTGCTACTGTTGAGCTAACGCTACACACTTCTAACACATCCCACTAAAATATTTTTTCTTAAAAAAAGAGGGGAATAAATGATGATTATAATGTTGTTGCCTTCTTTTCCGTAGTTTACACTCGTATTTGTTATTATGCGTCTGCTTGTGTGTGTGTGTGTGTTTGTGTCTATTGAGGTCTCATTGTTCCAGGGGTTGGAGAAAAGAAGCAAAAACAAACAAACAAACTCCCACATGGCCAACCATAGGGGGGGGGGGAAGGACTGTATAACGACGACTGCCGTAAACCGGCCTCATAAGTTCGTGTACATTCCTGACGACTCGCGGGGGATAGTTGAGAGAGAAAAGAAACATGCGTGGTAAGCGGAGGAAACGGGAGGATACCTGAAGTTTGTAAACGGTTGCTTGCACGAGCTGGCAGCATAAAAACGAGGAGGTGGGGGCGAGGGAGGAATGGAGCTCACCACCTGAAATCTGTGAAGAGACGGCGCAAGTGATGTGTCTACTCAAGCAAAAGCATCCAAGATCATGGGACGAGGGTAACATCAATGGGTATTCGCCTTGCTGGTTAGCGCAATTGTAATTTCGACGCGTTATTTCCTCTCTCTTTTTTTTCTATCCCTTTCCTCAATTTCCCTGAGTGCTAGGCTTGTGTTTGCCTTCGTTTGTTTTATTCGCTAGTGAGAAAGGGAAGTGGGGAATTGTGTGTATTTACCGCTAATGGTCCATAGTGCTCTGAGCAGTGGTCAACGCTTTTGAGCAAACTATCATCATCTCCAAACGCTAACAGATGTGGAGTTCTTTTGTTTGTATATGTGCCATTTTTTCCGTTTGTTTTTCGTGTACCTTCTTTCCTTTACAGTTGTAGTAAGAAATTTCCTTTTTTTTTTGCTATTTTTTCCTCACCTTGTTTCCTTACTTGTTTCGTCTTATCCGTTCTTATTCCCAGGTTCGCTGCGGGGGTGGGGAAGAGGGTTACTTTTATATTATGCGCTTTCGAACGTACGTCACCTGCCGTTAAATACACCGACACTCTCGCCGCTACCTTCAGGTGAGTGCTGCGCTGTGACTTTTGCTTGCAACGATGCACCCGCGACATCATTCTTTTTCTCACCTCACCCACCACTCCGCTCCTCGTCTCAATGCGTTGTTTGTCTAACCCTATTTTTTTTTGTTTGAAAGACTAATTGCTGTTAACTTAGTACATGCCAAAAAAATTATCCCGGTGAATCACCCGCATCTTCACTCCTAAGGTGATGAAAGTCGAGGTGTCTGGACGCCGGCTATGTGTATGGGTTGATGTCCCACAGCGGGACCAAAATGGGACGCTCGGCACGCGTGACAAACGGTGTGCTTCCCTGCCATGAGGGCAGGAACGTAAAAGGGAATTTGCTGGGGTAGGAGTGGGAAGGCGTGGATACTCGAACGGATCTCTCTACCCCTTTTCTCGTATCGGTGGCTTAGTTTTGGTTTTTTTTCTTAAAACAACAACACCAACAACTCTGTTACACATTTTCGTTTTTGTTCGGTGGTTTACTTGTCTGGTAGTCGCCGGGCGTACATATTTTTGTGTGGGTATGTAAGTGGGCAGGGGTTCCGCAGTGCAGCACCTCGATGAAATAAGGGTACATTCAATCTTCCCCTTGATGTGATATATATCTCCCCTACGGACGCGCTGCCCACTTGGGTAGAAATCAGACCTTTTCGTTTATGTTTTTCACTCCCTCCCTATGAGTGTTATTACCTCGTAACCGCGACCAATAACTGGTGACAAAGGCAGGGTGGGTTAAGGGGCAAGGTTCGCGCTGTCCAGTTTCCCCTCGCAAAGAAAAGGGCTCCATTATGGTAGCTTACGCATCAGCGGCCTCCTCTTACCACGCGGGCGTCTTGGTTACGAGCGTGGTGCTCTCTTTCGGGCTTGGTTTGACGGTCTGGTGGCTAGCAAGTGGTTACCGAGGTCGTATGCGGCTCCGTTCCCGCGTTGTGTTGGTAAGGTTTGTCAAGCAAGTTGTGGACGACTGGGAAGAGTTCTGTTTACGCGAGGTGGAACATTGGCTGGCTGTGCGGTCTCCAGAAGGGAACATTGGAGAGGATTCTCTGTTCAGCAACCATGGTGCAAAGGAAAGGGGGGAGGTCCAGGACGCGTTACCCTTCCACGGGCCAATGCGATCCATGGCGTATGCACCGGGCGTGGACCTGAGTCGGTGGTTACAGCTGTGGAATGTTGGCCGTCGGCTCTGTGCGGCGTTGCCGGAAGACATGGTGTTATTGGAGCGGTTGGGGTACATCATAAAGTACACCGCTTTTCGACGACTGGCTACTATGGCTGAGGCGCGGTACTACGCGGCGGCCTGGCGCAGCGCCGTGCACGGAAGTGACACAAAGAATGGGAAGGCACAAATCCGTAGGCCCCGCATCCCTCCTTGGCTCGTGGGCCATCGTCCCTTCTGGGTTGTACCTCTCCCCAGCCCAGGTGTGGGGCAGTTTCTTTGCCTTCCCTTAAGCTACTTTCCTGTTGAAGCCGTCCTCACCAGTGGTGCGGAGGAGACATGGGTGAAGGATCTCGCAGACGTTCTACCACTCATCATGGGTCAACTAAGCTTTAAGTTTTTGGTCGACGGCCTTCGAACGCGACAGGCACGAAGGGTAGCCCACGCCACAATACGGCGGAGGTACCCACCGTCCTGGAAGCGGCTCTGGAGAGAGATTGACCGTTTATTCAATACATTTGCCGCACCGCTAGCTAAGAGCCAGTTGGAAAGGGGAAGGATGGCGCGGCAACGCTTTTGTCGGGAAAAGTTGTATGAAGGTGTGGAATTGGTTTCAGGTGACGGACCTGATATGGAGGAGGGTATGGATGGAATCTTTAGTGTACAGAGTTCTGAAAAGGTGGAGGGGGTCATGGGCCGCGATGTATTGCTACGTGATGCAAATTTGACACGCAAGCTGACGTTGCTTCTGCGGTTTCGAACGCTCAGCCACGCAGTGCGCATTGCAATCAACCTGTGGGCGCCGCGGTATAATGTGTTTGCAGGGTGGATGCTACCTTACGTGCTCTCATCTTCCGGGTGTCTAGAAGGCCGTGGGGCCGTACTCATGGATTTCGCGCGAAGCGTCCTTTGGGCTTCTCTTTCCGCCGCTGTGGGGGCTGCCGTTCGGTCTTTTGACGATGTTTTCAGGTGGAAAATACTTGTGATGTTGCGTGACGAGGTGTTGCATGAAGTGAATGTCAAGATAGCTGTTGCTGATGAGGCGTTTTTGCGGCGGTGCTCGTCGGAAGGTGTGGGCAGAAGCGGGGGCAATCCTCTGGCTCGCTCGTTCGAGTACGCGGAGAGCACGGCAGCACGGATGCTTGGTTACTTTGACTGCGAACAAAAAAAGTACATATCGCTCATCATCGGAGTGGTCACTGCAATGCTTCGACAAGAAGTGGACGTTGCCGCGTTCGCTGCAGCAGCGTCTTTGCTCAACTGCTACGAGATATCACGGGCCATCGGTCGTTGGTGCGGGTTACTGCTCGATAAGAGTGTCGAACACGAAATTGCACGCATGGGGGAAGAGCCCTTGCCAGCGGAACCCCGATACGGACTTCAACTTCTGCTGGAGGTATTGGCCGAGGAAAATGATGGCACCACAGGAACGAATGCGCCAGTGGAAGGGGACGCTCCGGTCCAAAATGGAAGCAGAGCAAGTCACTCTCGATATTTTCTCTCACTGATTGCTTGTGGGGGGACTTTTCACGTTGACTGGCCGGTTGGCCCACTCCCCACCCATAAGAAGGCCCAAACAGACGAAGTCGCATATCTTCGACGTCTACAAAAACTATTCGACACCGTCGTCAGCGGTGAAAGGGCCTGTACATTATCCTGCACTTCGTTTATCTGCTCACCGAACGACGGTGCTTTATCCATTGCACGGGGCCTCAGGGAAAATGCCGCATGTGTCAGGGAATTTGTGCTGAAGGAAAGGGTTCAGCATGCGTTGGAAAGGAACACAGTCCAAACTGTTCCTGCCAATAGTTCAGAAAAACTACACGCCGTGAACGGAGGGGCCAAGGCGGCTCTAGATGCAGAAGAAGCGGCGCTGCTAGCACGTCCACAGGCGATGAACCGCATCCCTTCAACGCTTGGCTTTGACGACGTATTCAGTAGGCCTCCGCGATTCATTCTTCGTCAGTTGGGCCTTGACACCGTCTTCGCACAAAGAGCGGCGCTTTCGGTCCGGCGAGCTGAATCATTTACTATTACGATGGACCTTTCAGACCCAATCTCCAGACCGTTTCATAACGTGTTCAGACAGCTGCTTCTACATTTGACGGAGTTTATTGAAACTCTGTTGTTTTATTCCTTACTAAGTTATCGTTCAAATCTGACCTCCATTTGGGGCGTCTGGCCCACATGGTTTACGACCCGTTGGGCCTGCGACGGCGGCGCCACCATTGCTGCAGAATGGTCTGCTGCTTCGCTGCTGGACCGAGTGAGCGCCTACCGCGCGCTAATGAGAGGAAACGAACGTGTCGAGCTCGACCATCCCTTCCGACTCACACAGCAGGTGGCCCGTTACATGCCCACATTCGTACACGATGCCTCTCCCCATAACTATTCAGCGGTGTTCAAGGCGCGAAGAGGGCTCTGGCGGAATAAAATAAAACATGTTGAGGGCATACAATTTGATGATGCTGGGCGCATCAGCGAGGGTTTTCACCTCCGCAAAGGTATTGATTTCCGTGGGGTGTGGTTTGTCTATCCTGAATTGCACCACTGCGCAACTGACGGGTCGTTGCAGCCAAGTTTAGCAAATGTGACGGTTCATTTTCCCGCCACTCAAATTACAGCCATACTCGGGAGAACCGGGTCAGGGAAGAGTACATTGCTGAGCCTGCTGAAGCGCACGTACGACCCAGTGGCTGTTGTATCCCTGAAAGAAGGACACGTGTGGGAGGAAAGTGAGGGCCTCATAACCGTACTGCAGCGTTGCCTGGACACTCAACTCCCACAGGCTAACGAAGGAAATTGCGAGAACGTCGTGACGATCGATGATATTCCCCTGACCTGCTTCTCCACCACATTCCTGCGGCAAGCAGTTGGCATGCTCGAGCAAACTCCCTTCACCTTCAAGGGTCTAAGTTTCCTTCAAAATATTTCCCTTTTCACACCGCGAGTGTCTAGAGACGAATGTGTTGCAGCAGCCACCCTTTGCCGATGCAAAGAGTTTATCGAGTCACGGCCGCTTGGCTATGACGACAAGTCGAAGGAGCTAAGCACAGGCGAAAAACAACGCCTCGCACTTGCACGGGCTATTTTGGTGGGGCGGCACGGTCTCGGCGTCTGCCTTCTCGATGAACCCACGTCACACTTGGATGGGCACACCGCCGCGTACGTCGAGGAGGCCATCGGCAACCTCACCACAATCCAACAACCTGAGGTCACCGTTTTGCTGGTGTCCCACCGCCTCTCAACCATCCGATATGCAACCCACGTGGTGATCCTCGATGGCGGCCAGCTCGAGTATCAGGGCCCAGCCGATGAACGTAAGTTGCGTTCGAATTCATTCCTCCGCTCAGCGGCTGGGGGACAGGACCTACAGATCGTGCGCTCCGCAGCGCGGCCGGAAGGGCGAACACAGGGCAATGTCAAAAGTGCCATATACGCCGACGGCTTGCTGAAGGTCTCTTCTGTTGACGCTTAACATCGTGGGTCGCTGCGTTTTTTTCTTCGGCTGCCGCTTTCAACCATGCTGGACGATACCGTGCTTGGTATCGTGGAAACATCGTAACTCTATTTTCCTCCGTTGTTTCTTCCTTACTGCGTACCTGAAGCTAGTTTTTGACCCCTCAGGACTCCCCGGTGTTGTGAGGAGTGAAGAATGCGCTGAAGATTCGGGGTCGCTATTTTTTTTTTTAAAACCTTGGGAGGAGTCGGCTACACCTTGTGCTAGTCCCTGCCCGGCCACTTGGAAGCTAACGTGCACTCGAGCACCCAGGGGGTTGTTGTGGGATGTGTGTGTGTATGTGGGCCGTAACTCCCCGCCCTGTTGCCCGAGTGGTCTTACTACCATGTCCTCTAGGGCTTCGGACGCAGTGGTGCAAACGCCCACTCATACCCAGCGCTCGGACAGCGGCGCGTTGTTGTGACTTGCGATGGGAAGCAACTATCGTCTCCGCGATTGTTTTACCTGTGATGTAGACCGACAGATTACAAGGGTAGCAGGAGCATAATGGACACGAGGGAGTGGCAGTCGAGCCCGTGTGCGACGATAGGGCAGCGAGGAGATGAACGACGCCTTCCGGGCGTTCCGGAACCGTACTCAACGCACCGGATCCTCAGAGAGCCGAAAATGGTTTCTGGGACGCGATTCTGAGGATTGTTCAACGCCTTCTCAACGCAGACGTCTCGGAAGGGGGAGGGGGAGAACCAGAGAACCAATTTTTTGCGTCCAACGGCGCCCCGCCCACCGTGCACTGGAGGTGCGGTCTACCGGTTCCCCGCAACACTCCCTTCACTCACGGGGTGTGAAAAAGGAATGCACGGGACCTTAACGTGCTTTGCCGAAAGCTAACAACTTGTCCTCAACCAAAGTGGTGGGACTATTTCAAGAAGGGGTTCCGTCGGTACCTCGCTAATGGGAAGGAAAAAACCAGAATCTTCTTCATGACATGGGTGTGGCGGTGGTCGGCCACAGTGACCGCACGCAATACCGCCGGCATCTGGTGACAATGGGAACTCTCCGAGCCCGATTCCTCGTGGGCGCGAGCGCGCAGTTGCTTTCGGTGCTTGCCGGATCCCCATGCAACCCGCTAGTTGATCGGTGACGGTACTGAAGCAACACGCCTGCCAGTTTAAAGCGTCAAGAAGGGATGTTGTGGCCATGATATGGCTTAAAGTGGGAAAACAAGGCAAACCAGCGGCGGCCCCCTAAATGTGTTAGGCAACAGGTGCTGGGAACGGGTAAGGACGGTTTCAATGCGCACATATCCCCCACACGCCACAATTATACCTTCCTTGCCCATTGGGAATCCTTACACCGCGTTACATTACGCAAACTGGCGCACCTCGGCTTAAAGTGAATGAATGCACGTTCGCTTTCAACTCGTACGGGTAAATTTGCGCGAAGCCGCGATGAAACGACCCACCCACCGCAACCCTTAAAGCAGCGGGCTCTTATTCAAAGTGCCTCCGCCTGGGGAGTTTGAGAAAGTTAAGGTTTGGGGCTCCTTGCCGCTTGCCCACGGGGGGGGGGGGGCGCTGCTAATCCTCGGCTTCCCCATTCCTTCTCTAGCGTTTGTTTCAATGAAATCCGAAAAGGTGCTGAAGGGCGCCCTCGAAGGGACGTAACCCGCTTCGAGATGGCATCCGGTCGTGGGCACACGCATCCGGACCGAAGAAGAAGGACACAAACCGCCATTTCAGATTTTGAAGCAAAATCCTTTGCTCCCTTCACCTCTTCCTCTTCCTACTCCTGCTGTAAGTGTTGCACAACTACACCTACTCCTTTATTCATCTGCATCATTTTCTTCTCTTTCGCTGTTATCGGAGCAACATGCTTCTTTCTGCATAAGCGCCAAGTCCAGTGCGGCGACAACACTGGCATCAAACTTCACAATATATTGTTTAACATTTTCATCCCAAAACTTCTTGGCAAAACTGTAGTCGGAATCCCTATCCGAACCGCCTTTGTATTGGCACCGCTGTTTGTCTCTAATTGGCTCGGCGCCAGCTTGTTGCACATAAATCATTTCCCAGTCAAACTTATTTATCACACCTCTCCAAAGTGCCGCTTCATTCTCGCGACTCGTTGGAGGAGCAAGTCCTTTCAGCATTCTCACGACAGCTTGTGTTGTGATATCATGACGGCCGGCAACTGTGCATTGAAACATCACCATTGTCCTCTTTTTGTTCCTCCCTTTGCCATCCGTGGGCATTTTACCATCCACAACAGCAAGGGCATTGAACACAGGAAAACGAGGTCGCGGTCTGTAAAGTTGCATAGATTCCGTGGAATTTATTATCGCTCCTCGTGCTTCTGGAAGCTCCTTTGCTTTACCAAATTTCAGAAACTTCTCTTTAACTTGTCCCAAGATGCTTCCACATTTATCTTGCTTTCTTTTTCGCCCACTCTACTATGGGTAGAGGTTTGATCATTTTAACAAACACACGCAATGGATCTGGAAATTCAGGACCCTCGACACAATCATCCTCAAACCAGAAGGGAAGCGTGTCGCAAGAAACAAATCCTCTATGATAACGATGGCCGTCTCGCTGTATTTTGGCTAACCTGTGAATTATCTTTCGCCGCAGGGATTTGGAGTGCGATATGCATACAAAACCTTCGATACCTCCTTCACCACGTACGCGAGCATTCTTTACGAAGCAGTGTAATGCGAAACTTTCATTTCATTTGCCGTCTCGTAAAAACCTTGACATACAAACGGCGCTGTTCACGGGTTTCGATATTTTCCAGCGCAAAAGTAACCTCCGCCTTACGTTTAAAGTAAGGACCTTCTTCGAATACGTAACGAGGGAAAGCTCCAACCTCCTCCACTCGCTCCTCGAATTTGTGCTAAGCTTCTTCCAACTGTTTATCTGCAATGTCTGGAAACCATACGCTTCTCTTCAATGCGAAAGGGGCTTTCATTTCACTCGTGGTAAAGGAGTTAACTATAACATGCACTCCTCCCCTTTGTTTGTTTATCCCGGTTCCGGTAGGCAGTCTATTTTCCCCCCTTTCCTAGCTTCACTGTGCTTTTAACCTGCACGTTCCCCAGTTGGGCCTCGTCCAACATTTCCCTAATCCCCCTTTTCGCTTCATGTTTCTTGTGCGTTGCCGCTGCACCCACTACGCTATTTGACCCGTTCCCACTATCAATAGCAGTGCAGCAACGTCTGATTTGATTGCGATTCTTGGTATAACAGTTTCAGCTGACGCAGATCCCCGCCCACTCCTGCTTGGGTTCGTGCTTTTAGTAAAATAAGGATGCTGCACTTCTGTGTTCAGTTCAGAGCCTTCCGTCTTGAAGAGCATGCATGAGAAACGTGCCAGCCACTTACAAAATAGGAATCAAATTTTCACTTCATTTTCTCTCCACGCAGTGATTATTGGGCACTGGTGTTGCGGTGAATGGGGAACTTTGGTTTCAACTTGTTCGCATGACCATGTCATCGGTTTTTGACAGGGTGATTCGGTTTGTTGCACTTGTAGCCTGCCAATTCCCCCTTTCTCTGCAACTTCCTCGGGCACATATGACATTCCACCTCCCTGCCTTATTTTCCTGGTGATTTGTCCCTTGGGTTTTCGGGGAAATTTTCTGCCTGCCCCGGTTTGAGCGACCCGTGTCTCGTT
The DNA here is from genome assembly GCF_000002445.2 of Trypanosoma brucei brucei TREU927. Taxonomy (NCBI): domain Eukaryota; phylum Euglenozoa; class Kinetoplastea; order Trypanosomatida; family Trypanosomatidae; genus Trypanosoma; species Trypanosoma brucei. Next base: position 959,018 of record NC_005063.2, on the reverse strand, counting down.
GCGTTTCCTCAACCGTTCACCCAGTCGGCACACTCAGTGGACGAAAGGGTCAATTTAATCTTTTTCCTTTCTTTGCTCTCCAACGTTTCTTCAGACAGGTCTCCCTTTTGCTTCTAAAGGATCGCCTGAGAGGTTACCCAAGACATGTTGTGGCATGCGTTCCCATAGTGATTGCCTTTGTTCAAACAATTTACCATATATATGTGGCAGCTGTTGTTCCCTCTGTACGCTATCTGTGCCTTGCTTTCTTTTAGGAGCGCTTTCCATGCTCCTTTCCTTTCCCATTGATGCGCTTTTATCGTTAGGTCAGCCGCTGAGCGACAACACAATTGCAAAACGTAGGCGAAATATGCAGGTAAAGCAGATCTTTGTCTCGCATCGCTCCCCGTGGCGGGGACATTTTGGGACAAATGGATGAGATGACCTGCAACTTTGGTGGTCCCTTTTGTGAATCCCCCGATGCCCTTTTTGTGCCTCTCTGCTTCCTCACATGACCGAAGTGTTAAATCCGGCGGCCTCAGATCTTTCGTTTTGCTTTATCTTCTTGCTGTTTTCACGGAATTAAAAGGTGCCAGCATGCATGATCCCGAGGCATGTGCACTCTCTTTCCTGCACACATTCACACACACGTCTTCACATGGTTTTATGGGCCACCGCGCATTGCAGCCGATTCCTTGTTGTGACATTTTACAGATGCTTTTTAGACCCGTGTCTCCGCGCGGAATTTGTAACATTATCATTGCTCTACGCTCTTGAATATAGCCACAAACAACTGTAGATGAAGCAATGTATTATCCCATAAAGACAACACACGCAAAACAAAACGACAACCTAAAAGTGTTAGCAGTTACAAAAACATGCATCACACCAAGGACAGTGCATGCACACCGACAACGGCATCCTCTATGGACATGATAAAAGACAAATTAATCAGTAACCTTCACTAAAAAAAAAAAGAGAAAACCAGAGAAAGCTCAACAAATATACTTAGATAGAATATATATAAACCAATATTTTAAAATATGAAAAAAAAAAACAGAGATCAAAAAAAACAGGGAGCACAGCACAACAAACAAGGATGGAAGAGAGCAGCCATATCACATATCCCAACAAATTGGTTAGTGAGACAAAGGCACACACAACATTTATTATCATAGTGAACAAACTAAACCGCAAACACCGAACACTATGGAACTCTTATTTAATACAGCCTCATATAAGCTATTAAAATAATTAAGTGCTGCAAGTTACACGTAAGCAATACATCACACGTAACAGGGAGGACCTACAAGCCTCCCACATATACATGGAAGTAAAACATGAAATAACGCGAACTAAACATGACACCCACACACGAAATAAATAATCAACACTAACAACAACGAAACAATGGGACATCAAACAGTAAAGATGGTTCAATGGGTCACACACTAAAAGAACAATGATGTGGTCGGAGGGAAGTGATGCCACACATCGGAAGTCCCTCGCAGAGCCAACATGGTACAAGGAGACCGTTAATATTAGGAACATAAAAGTAATAATTATATGAAACAATGAAGTATTGAGCACTACTGAAAGTAATAATAGGAAGTGAAACAATACACGAAGCTAGAAATTGTGACGGTCCGTAACGTAGGATGAAAGCGGTACAGTATTCATTACTCCACTTGATCCTAAACATCACTCAACCACCACCCATGTGATATACGATGTGACGCTAATATTATTCACTGGTTCTCATTTGGTTATAATATTGCAGGGCTAAGGGAGGAGCAGCAAAACCCTCTGGGGGAACAAAAGGTGTTGGCTCCAGGACAAACAACGGCTCTCCAACAACTTCACGCAGCGTCATGGGAATGATCTCCTTTTTAACATCATAATCACAGAACCAACGTAAAAGGAAAAGTAGCAACACAATAAGGGAAACAACAGAAATTAGAGCTATGAGAATAATGTGCCAATTACTTCTCTCTTCCAATGACACAGTTGTCACAGTAACTTCTTCATCCTTTGTCACAGTTGGTTCCGGTACTTCGCCTGAGGCAGGTGCAGCTGTAGTTGTAGTTGTAGTTGTTGTCGTAGTTGTAGTTGTTGTGGTTGTCGTCGTGCTGATAGAATCGTGGACTTCACATAAGATAACGTAGTTTTCAGTTTTTGTATCGGGATTATCACTCGCCCACTTTATGCGTCCCGACATATCTTTTCCATCATACCAGGTAGTCACATCATAATCTTTATGATACCATGAAAGGGTATACAACTGACCACGCTTGGGATATTCACTACCCCAAAAGGATGGGTAACCATTCATTGAGGCCGCACCACCGTATTTGACATATGAACCACGCCAGAACGCCACCCCCCAGCCATCAGGCAAAGCCTTTGCAAACAATCCCTTATTCCAACGATACACACAATAGCGGGAAGATGCCGCGTCTCCAGGCTTACAACGCTTATCAGCTTCAATTACTCCGCCACTACTGTACACAGCATCTCCACCAAGGTAGCTGAAAGCATCCGAACCCGTAATTACACGCTTTATTGCGCTCTGCAAACTTTGGTGCGCCGCCTCCGTTTGATCGGCAGGAAGCACAGCACCATTGTCGACACAATATGCGTTAGCATTGTAGTAACTTACATGGTACTCCCCATCACGAATAAATGCACGATTAGGCATGGAGAAATACTCCTTCACATTAACAATCACGCGTCCATCATCACCATCAGCAGCAGTCACATGCAGCGGACACACGGCAGTTAGCAATAATAAAATACCGCACAGGAGAGCAGCACGCGTAAAACCAAAATTCACCATACGGGTGTCCATGCTCATTGTCAGTGTTGTTTCCTTATGAGTCTATCAAATACACACATATGCGGGAAAGAGGGAAGAGCGTGTGAGTAAAGGGGAAATGCAACAGTGACAATAGAAAAAGGAGTTACACAAGATATCAAATAATCACACATACACTCGAGGATAATAAACAAGAAATATGAAAAGGATAACACAAATAATAATGGAAGAGAGCAGCCATATCACATATCCCAACAAATTGGTTAGTGAGACACAGGTACTCAAAACATTTATTATCATAATGGATGAACTATAACGCAGGGATTGAACACTATGGAACTCTCGTTTAATGTAACCTCATATAAGCTATTAAAATAATTAAGTGCTGCAAGTTACACGTATAGCAATACATCACACGTAACAGGGAGGACCTACAAGCCTCCCACATATACATGGAAGTAAAACATGAAATAACGCGAACTAAACATGACACCCACACACGAAATAAATAATCAACACTAACAACAACGAAACAATGGGACATCAAACAGTAAAGATGGTTCAATGGGTCACACACTAAAAGAACAATGATGTGGTCGGAGGGAAGTGATGCCACACATCGGAAGTCCCTCGCAGAGCCAACATGGTACAAGGAGACCGTTAATATTAGGAACATAAAAGTAATAATTATATGAAACAATGAAGTATTGAGCACTACTGAAAGTAATAATAGGAAGTGAAACAATACACGAAGCTAGAAATTGTGACGGTCCGTAACGTAGGATGAAAGCGGTACAGTATTCATTACTCCACTTGATCCTAAACATCACTCAACCACCACCCATGTGATACACGATGTGACGCTAATATTATTCACTGGTTCTCATTTGGTTATAATATTGCAGGGCTAAGGGAGGAGCAGCAAAACCCTCTGGGGGAACAAAAGGTGTTGGCTCCAGGACAAACAACGGCTCTCCAACAACTTCACGCAGCGTCATGGGAATGATCTCCTTTTTAACATCATAATCACAGAACCAACGTAAAAGGAAAAGTAGCAACACAATAAGGGAAACAACAGAAATTAGAGCTATGAGAATAATGTGCCAATTACTTCTCTCTTCCAATGACACAGTTGTCACAGTAACTTCTTCATCCTTTGTCACAGTTGGTTCCGGTACTTCGCCTGAGGCAGGTGCAGCTGTAGTTGTAGTGGTAGTTGTTGTCGTAGTTGTAGTTGTTGTGGTTGTCGTCGTGCTGATAGAATCGTGGACTTCACATAAGATAACGTAGTTTTCAGTCTTTGTGGCAGGGTTTTTACTCGTCCCCTTTATGCGTCCTGACATATCTTTTCCATCATACCAGGTAGTCACATCATAATCTTTATGATACCATGAAAGGGTATACAACTGACCACGCTTGGGATGTTCGCCACCCCAAAAGGATGGGTAACCATTCATTGGGCCTGCAAAAATGTATTTGACATATGAACCATGCCAGAACGCCACCCCGTGACCATCAGGCAAAGCCTTTGCAAACAATCCCTTATTCCAACGGTACACACAATAGCGTGAAGATGCAATGTCTCCAGGCTTACAACGCTTATTAGCCACAATGGCCCCGCCACTACTGTACACAGCATCTCCACCAAGGTAGCTGAAAGCATCCGAAGCCGCAGTTACACGCTTCATTGCATCCTGCAAAATTTGGTGCGCCGCCTCCGTTTGATCGGCAGGAAGCACAGCACCATTGTCGACACAATATGCGTTAGCATTGTAGTAACTTACATGGTACTCCCCATCACGAATAAATGCACGATTGACCATAGAAATTATAGTATTGATATTTACAATCACGCGTCCATCATCACCATCAGCAGCAGTCACATGCAGCGGACACACGGCAGTTAGCAATAATAAAAGACCGCACAGGAGAGCAGCACGCGTAAAACCAAAATTCACCATACGGGTGTCCATGCTCATTGTCAGTGTTGTTTCCTTATGAGTCTATCAAATACACACATATGCGGGAAAGAGGGAAGAGCGTGTGAGTAAAGGGGAAATGCAACAGTGACAATAGAAAAAGGAGTTACACAAGATATCAAATAATCACACATACACTCGAGGATAATAAACAAGAAATATGAAAAGGATAACACAAATAATAATGGAAGAGAGCAGCCATATCACATATCCCAACAAATTGGTTAGTGAGACACAGGTACTCAAAACATTTATTATCATAATGGATGAACTATAACGCAGGGATTGAACACTATGGAACTCTCGTTTAATGTAACCTCATATAAGCTATTAAAATAATTAAGTGCTGCAAGTTACACGTATAGCAATACATCACACGTAACAGGGAGGACCTACAAGCCTCCCACATATACATGGAAGTAAAACATGAAATAACGCGAACTAAACATGACACCCACACACGAAATAAATAATCAACACTAACAACAACGAAACAATGGGACATCAAACAGTAAAGATGGTTCAATGGGTCACACACTAAAAGAACAATGATGTGGTCGGAGGGAAGTGATGCCACACATCGGAAGTCCCTCGCAGAGCCAACATGGTACAAGGAGACCGTTAATATTAGGAACATAAAAGTAATAATTATATGAAACAATGAAGTATTGAGCACTACTGAAAGTAATAGTAGGAAGTGAAACAATACACGAAGCTAGAAATTGTGACGGTCCGTAACGTAGGATGAAAGCGGTACAGTATTCATTACTCCACTTGATCCTAAACATCACTCAACCACCACCCATGTGATACACGATGTGACGCTAATATTATTCACTGGTTCTCATTTGGTTATAATATTGCAGGGCTAAGGGAGGAGCAGCAAAACCCTCTGGGGGAACAAAAGGTGTTGGCTCCAGGACAAACAACGGCTCTCCAACAACTTCACGCAGCGTCATGGGAATGATCTCCTTTTTAACATCATAATCACAAAACCAACGTAAAAGGAAAAGTAGCAACGCAATAAGGGAAACAACAGAAATTAGAGCTATGAGAATAATGTGCCAATTACTTCTCTCTTCCAATGACACAGTTGTCACGGTAACTTCTTCATCCTTTGTCACAGTTGGTTCCGGTACTTCGCCTGAGGCAGGTGCAGCTGTAGTTGTAGTGGTAGTTGTTGTCGTAGTTGTAGTTGTTGTGGTTGTCGTCGTGCTGATAGAATCGTGGACTTCACATAAGATAACGTAGTTTTCAGTCTTTGTGGCAGGGTTTTTACTCGTCCCCTTTATGCGTCCTGACATATCTTTTCCATCATACCAGGTAGTCACATCATAATCTTTATGATACCATGAAAGGGTATACAACTGACCATGCTTGGGATATTCACTACCCCAAAAGGATGGGTAACCATTCATTGAGGCCGCACCACCGTATTTGACATATGAACCATGCCAGAACGCCACCCCCCAGCCATCAGGCAAAGCCTTTGCAAACAATCCCTTATTCCAACGATACACACAATAGCGTGAAGATGCAATGTCTCCAGGCTTACAACGCTTATTAGCCACAATGGCCCCGCCACTACTGTACACAGCATCTCCACCAAGGTAGCTGAAAGCATCCGAAGCCGCAATTACACGCTTCATAGCATCCTGCAAAATTTGGTGCGCCGCCTCCGTTTGATCGGCAGGAAGCACAGCACCATTGTCGACACAATATGCGTTAGCATTGTAGTAACTTACATGGTACTCCCCATCACGAATAAATGCACGATTAGGCATGGAGAAATACTCCTTCACATTAACAATCACGCGTCCATCATCACCATCAGCAGCAGTCACATGCAGCGAACACACGGCAGTTAGCAATAATAAAATACCGCACAGGAGAGCAGCACGCGTAAAACCAAAATTCACCATACGGGTGTCCATGCTCATTGTCAGTGTTGTTTCCTTATGAGTCTATCAAATACACACATATGCGGGAAAGAGGGAAGAGCGTGTGAGTAAAGGGGAAATGCAACAGTGACAATAGAAAAAGGAGTTACACAAGATATCAAATAATCACACATACACTCGAGGATAATAAACAAGAAATATGAAAAGGATAACACAAATAATAATGGAAGAGAGCAGCCATATCACATATCCCAACAAATTGGTTAGTGAGACACAGGTACTCAAAACATTTATTATCATAATGGATGAACTATAACGCAGGGATTGAACACTATGGAACTCTCGTTTAATGTAACCTCATATAAGCTATTAAAATAATTAAGTGCTGCAAGTTACACGTATAGCAATACATCACACGTAACAGGGAGGACCTACAAGCCTCCCACATATACATGGAAGTAAAACATGAAATAACGCGAACTAAACATGACACCCACACACGAAATAAATAATCAACACTAACAACAACGAAACAATGGGACATCAAACAGTAAAGATGGTTCAATGGGTCACACACTAAAAGAACAATGATGTGGTCGGAGGGAAGTGATGCCACACATCGGAAGTCCCTCGCAGAGCCAACATGGTACAAGGAGACCGTTAATATTAGGAACATAAAAGTAATAATTATATGAAACAATGAAGTATTGAGCACTACTGAAAGTAATAATAGGAAGTGAAACAATACACGAAGCTAGAAATTGTGACGGTCCGTAACGTAGGATGAAAGCGGTACAGTATTCATTACTCCACTTGATCCTAAACATCACTCAACCACCACCCATGTGATACACGATGTGACGCTAATATTATTCACTGGTTCTCATTTGGTTATAATATTGCAGGGCTAAGGGAGGAGCAGCAAAACCCTCTGGGGGAACAAAAGGTGTTGGCTCCAGGACAAACAACGGCTCTCCAACAACTTCACGCAGCGTCATGGGAATGATCTCCTTTTTAACATCATAATCACAAAACCAACGTAAAAGGAAAAGCAGCAACACAATGAGGGAAACAACAGAAATTAGAGCTATGAGAATAATGTGCCAATTACTTCTCTCTTCCAATGACACAGTTGTCACAGTAACTTCTTCATCCTTTGTCACAGTTGGTTCCGGCACTTCGCCTGAGGCAGGTGCAGCTGTAGTTGTAGTGGTAGTTGTTGTCGTAGTTGTAGTTGTTGTGGTTGTCGTCGTGCTGATAGAATCGTGGACTTCACATAAGATAACGTAGTTTTCGGTTCTTGTAGCAGTGTTTTTACTCGTCCACTTTATGCGTCCTGACATATCTTTTCCATCATACCAGGTAGTCACATCATAATCTTTATGATACCATGAAAGGGTATACAACTGACCACGCTTGGGATATTCACTACCCCAAAAGGATGGGTAACCATTCATTGAGGCCGCACCACCGTATTTGACATATGAACCATGCCAGAACGCCACCCCCCAGCCATCAGGCAAAGCCTTTGCAAACAATCCCTTATTCCAACGGTACACACAATAGCGTGAAGATGCAATGTCTCCAGGCTTACAACGCTTATCAGCTTCAATTACTCCGCCACTACTGTACACAGCATCTCCACCAAGGTAGCTGAAAGCAACAAAAGAATTAGTTACACGCTTCATTGCATCCTGCAAACTTTGGTGTGCCGCCTCCGTTTGATCGGCAGGAAGCACAGCACCATTGTCGACACAATATGCGTTAGCATTGTAGTAACTTACATGGTACTCCCCATCACGAATAAATGCACGATTAGGCATGGAGAAATACTCCTTCACATTAACAATCACGCGTCCATCATCACCATCAGCAGCAGTCACATGCAGCGAACACACGGCAGTTAGCAATAATAAAATACCGCACAGGAGAGCAGCACGCGTAAAACCAAAATTCACCATACGGGTGTCCATGCTCATTGTCAGTGTTGTTTCCTTATGAGTCTATCAAATACACACATATGCGGGAAAGAGGGAAGAGCGTGTGAGTAAAGGGGAAATGCAACAGTGACAATAGAAAAAGGAGTTACACAAGATATCAAATAATCACACATACACTCGAGGATAATAAACAAGAAATATGAAAAGGATAACACAAATAATAATGGAAGAGAGCAGCCATATCACATATCCCAACAAATTGGTTAGTGAGACACAGGTACTCAAAACATTTATTATCATAATGGATGAACTATAACGCAGGGATTGAACACTATGGAACTCTCGTTTAATGTAACCTCATATAAGCTATTAAAATAATTAAGTGCTGCAAGTTACACGTATAGCAATACATCACACGTAACAGGGAGGACCTACAAGCCTCCCACATATACATGGAAGTAAAACATGAAATAACGCGAACTAAACATGACACCCACACACGAAATAAATAATCAACACTAACAACAACGAAACAATGGGACATCAAACAGTAAAGATGGTTCAATGGGTCACACACTAAAAGAACAATGATGTGGTCGGAGGGAAGTGATGCCACACATCGGAAGTCCCTCGCAGAGCCAACATGGTACAAGGAGACCGTTAATATTAGGAACATAAAAGTAATAATTATATGAAACAATGAAGTATTGAGCACTACTGAAAGTAATAGTAGGAAGTGAAACAATACACGAAGCTAGAAATTGTGACGGTCCGTAACGTAGGATGAAAGCGGTACAGTATTCATTACTCCACTTGATCCTAAACATCACTCAACCACCACCCATGTGATACACGATGTGACGCTAATATTATTCACTGGTTCTCATTTGGTTATAATATTGCAGGGCTAAGGGAGGAGCATCAAAACCCTCTGGGGGAACAAAAGGTGTTGGCTCCAGGACAAACAACGGCTCTCCAACAACTTCACGCAGCGTCATGGGAATGATCTCCTTTTTAACATCATAATCACAAAACCAACGTAAAAGGAAAAGTAGCAACACAATGAGGGAAACAACAGAAATTAGAGCTATGAGAATAATGTGCCAATTACTTCTCTCTTCCAATGACACAGTTGTCACAGTAACTTCTTCATCCTTTGTCACAGTTGGTTCCGGCACTTCGCCTGAGGCAGGTGCAGCTGTAGTTGTAGTGGTAGTTGTTGTGGTTGTCGTCGTGCTGATAGAATCATGGACTTCACATAAGATAACGTAGTTCTTGTTTGTGGTCTCGGGATTGTTGCTTGCTGCCACCAGCTGTCCAGCTACACTTTCAGCATCATACCAGGTAGTCACATCTTCGTGTTCATGGTACCATGAAAGGGTATACAACTGACCACGCTTGGGATATTCACTACCCCAAAAAGATGGGTAACCATTCATTGAGGCCGCACCGTCGTATTTGACATATGAACCATGCCAGAACGCCACCCCGTGACCATCAGGCAAAACCTTTGCAAACAATCCCTTATTCCAACGATACACACAATAGCGGGAAGATGCAATGTCTCCAGCATTACATCGTTTATTAAACTCAATTACTCCGCTACTACTGTACACAGCATCTCCACCAAGGTAGCTGAAAGCAACAAAAATGGAGTATACACGCTTCATTGCATCCTGCAAACTTTGGTGCGCCGCCTCCGTTTGATCGGCAGGAAGCACAGCACCGTTTTCAACACAATATGCTTCAGCGTTTTCATAACTAACGAAGTAAGTTTTATTGCGGAAAAAAGCACGGTACACCATCGAAAAATAGGATTTAACATTAACAATCACGCGTCCATCATCACCATCAGCAGCAGCAGTCACATGCAGCGAACACACGGCAGTTAGCAATAATAAAATACCGCACAGGAGAGCAGCACGCGTAAAACCAAAATTCACCATACGGGTGTCCATGCTCATTGTCAGTGTTGTTTCCTTATGAGTCTATCAAATACACACATATGCGGGAAAGAGGGAAGAGCGTGTGAGTAAAGGGGAAATGCAACAGTGACAATAGAAAAAGGAGTTACACAAGATATCAAATAATCACACATACACTCGAGGATAATAAACAAGAAATATGAAAAGGATAACACAAATAATAATGGAAGAGAGCAGCCATATCACATATCCCAACAAATTGGTTAGTGAGACACAGGTACTGAAAACATTTATTATCATAATGGACCAACTATAACGCAGGGATTGAACACTATGGAACTCTCGTTTAACACAGCGTCGTACAGGTTTTTAAAATAATTAAGTGCTGCAAGTTACACGTATAGCAATACATCACACGTAACAGGGAGGACCTACAAGCCTCCCACATATACATGGAAGTAAAACATGAAGTAACGCGAACTAAACGTGACACCCACACACGAAATAAATAATCAACACTAACAACAACGAAACAATGGGACATCAAACAGTAAAGATGGTTCAATGGGTCACACACTAAAAGAACAATGATGTGGTCGGAGGGAAGTGATGCCACACATCGGAAGTCCCTCGCAGAGCCAACATGGTACAAGGAGACCGTTAATATTAGGAACATAAAAGTAATAATTATATGAAACAATGAAGTATTGAGCACTACTGAAAGTAATAGTAGGAAGTGAAACAATACACGAAGCTAGAAATTGTGACGGTCCGTAACGTAGGATGAAAGCGGTACAGTATTCATTACTCCACTTGATCCTAAACATCACTCAACCACCACCCATGTGATACACGATGTGACGCTAATATTATTCACTGGTTCTCATTTGGTTATAATATTGCAGGGCTAAGGGAGGAGCAGCAAAACCCTCTGGGGGAGCAAAAGGTGTTGGCTCCAGGACAAACAACGGCTCTCCAACAACTTCACGCAGCGTCATGGGAATGATCTCCTTTTTAACATCATAATCACAGAACCAACGTAAAAGGAAAAGTAGCAACACAATAAGGGAAACAACAGAAATTAGAGCTATGAGAATAATGTGCCAATTACTTCTCTCTTCCAATGACACAGTTGTCACGGTAACTTCTTCATCCTTTGTCACAGTTGGTTCCGGTACTTCGCCTGAGGCAGGTGCAGCTGTAGTTGTAGTTGTAGTTGTTGTGGTTGTCGTCGTGATAATATCAGTTTGAACCTCACAGGTGACTACGTAATCCTGAGACTTCGTGTCAAAGTTTCGACTTGTCCAACGAATAGTGCCTGACACCCCATCAGCATCATACCAGGTAGTCGAATTATCTCCTGTATGATACCATGAAAGGGTATACAACTGACCACGCTTGGGATATTCACTACCCCAAAAGGATGGGTAACCATTCATTGAGGCCGCACCGTCGTATTTGACATATGAACCATGCCAGAACGCCACCCCCCAGCCATCAGGCAAAGCCTTTGCAAACAATCCCTTATTCCAACGATACACACAATAGCGGGAAGATGCAATGTCTCCAGGCTTACAACGCTTATCAGCTTCAATTGCTTCGCCACTACTGTACACAGCATCTCCACCAAGGTAGCTGAAAGCATCCGAACCCGTAATTACACGCTTCATAGCATCCTGCAAACTTTGGTGCGCCGCCTCCGTTTGATCGGCAGGAAGCACAGCACCAAAGAAGACGCAATAATAATTAGCATTTTCGTAATTAACAGCATATCTACCTTTCCTAATGAACGCATATGTGGGAACAGAGAAATACGTCTTCACATTAACAATCACGCGTCCATCACCATCAGCAGCAGTCACATGCAGCGGACACACGGCAGTTAGCAATAATAAAATACCACACAGGAGAGCAGCACGCGTAAAACCAAAATTCACCATACGGGTGTCCATGCTCATTGTCAGTGTTGCTTCCTTATGAGTCTATCAAATACAGACATATGCGGGAAAGAGGGAAGAGCGTGTGAGTAAAGGGGAAATGCAACAGTGACAATAGAAAAAGGAGTTACACAAGATATCAAATAATCACACATACACTCGAGGATAATAAACAAGAAATATGAAAAGGATAACACAAATAATAATGGAAGAGAGCAGCCATATCACATATCCCAACAAATTGGTTAGTGAGACACAGGTACTCAAAACATTTATTATCATAATGGATGAACTATAACGCAGATACCGAACACTATGGAACTCTCGTTTAATGTAACCTCATATAAGCTATTAAAATAATTAAGTGCTGCAAGTTACACGTATAGCAATACATCACACGTAACAGGGAGGACCTACAAGCCTCCCACATATACATGGAAGTAAAACATGAAATAACGCGAACTAAACATGACACCCACACACGAAATAAATAATCAACACTAACAACAACGAAACAATGGGACATCAAACAGTAAAGATGGTTCAATGGGTCACACACTAAAAGAACAATGATGTGGTCGGAGGGAAGTGATGCCACACATCGGAAGTCCCTCGCAGAGCCAACATGGTACAAGGAGACCGTTAATATTAGGAACATAAAAGTAATAATTATATGAAACAATGAAGTATTGAGCACTACTGAAAGTAATAATAGGAAGTGAAACAATACACGAAGCTAGAAATTGTGACGGTCCGTAACGTAGGATGAAAGCGGTACAGTATTCATTACTCCACTTGATCCTAAACATCACTCAACCACCACCCATGTGATACACGATGTGACGCTAATATTATTCACTGGTTCTCATTTGGTTATAATATTGCAGGGCTAAGGGAGGAGCAGCAAAACCCTCTGGGGGAACAAAAGGTGTTGGCTCCAGGACAAACAACGGCTCTCCAACAACTTCACGCAGCGTCATGGGAATGATCTCCTTTTTAACATCATAATCACAGAACCAACGTAAAAGGAAAAGCAGCAACACAATGAGGGAAACAACAGAAATTAGAGCTATGAGAATAATGTGCCAATTACTTCTCTCTTCCAATGACACAGTTGTCACAGTAACTTCTTCATCCTTTGTTACAGTTGGTTCCGGTACTTCGCCTGAGGCAGGTGCAGCTGTAGTTGTAGTGGTAGTTGTTGTGTAGTTATCAGCTGCCACAGTAACATATCTTTGAACTTCACAAACAATAACGTAATCCTGAGACTTCGTGTCAAAGTTTCGACTTGTCCAACGAATAGTGCCTGACACCCCATCAGCATCATACCAGGTAGTCGAATTATCTCCTGTATGATACCATGAAAGGGTATACAACTGACCACGCTTGGGATATTCACTACCCCAAAAGGATGGGTAACCATTCATTGAGGCCGCACCGTCGTATTTGACATATGAACCATGCCAGAACGCCACCCCGTGACCATCAGGCAAAGCCTTTGCAAACAATCCCTTATTCCAACGATACACACAATAGCGGGAAGATGCCGCGTCTCCAGGCTTACAACGCTTATCAGCTTCAATTGCTTCGCCACTACTGTACACAGCATCTCCACCAAGGTAGCTGAAAGCATCCGAACCCGTAATTACACGCTTCATAGCATCCTGCAAACTTTGGTGTGCCGCCTCCGTTTGATCGGCAGCAACTTCGGCACCAAAATACACGCAGTAACGATTGGTGCTTTCGTGATCAACCATATACTTTCTTCTTCGAATAAATGCATAATTAGGCATGGAGAAATACTCCTTCACATTAACAATCACACGTCCATTATCACCATCAGCAGCAGTCACATGCAGCGGACACACGGCAGTTAGCAATAATAAAAGACCGCACAGGAGAGCAGCACGCGTAAAACCAAAATTCACCATACGGGTGTCCATGCTCATTGTCAGTGTTGCTTCCTTATGAGTCTATCAAATACACACATATGCGGGAAAGAGGGAAGAGCGTGTGAGTAAAGGGGAAATGCAACAGTGACAATAGAAAAAGGAGTTACACAAGATATCAAATAATCACACATACACTCGAGGATAATAAACAAGAAATATGAAAAGGATAACACAAATAATAATGGAAGAGAGCAGCCATATCACATATCCCAACAAATTGGTTAGTGAGACACAGGTACTCAAAACATTTATTATCATAATGGACCAACTATAACGCAGGGATTGAACACTATGGAACTCTCGTTTAACACAGCGTCGTACAGGTTTTTAAAATAATTAAGTGCTGCAAGTTACACGTATAGCAATACATCACACGTAACAGGGAGGACCTACAAGCCTCCCACATATACATGGAAGTAAAACATGAAATAACGCGAACTAAACATGACACCCACACACGAAATAAATAATCAACACTAACAACAACGAAACAATGGGACATCAAACAGTAAAGATGGTTCAATGGGTCACACACTAAAAGAACAATGATGTGGTCGGAGGGAAGTGATGCCACACATCGGAAGTCCCTCGCAGAGCCAACATGGTACAAGGAGACCGTTAATATTAGGAACATAAAAGTAATAATTATATGAAACAATGAAGTATTGAGCACTACTGAAAGTAATAATAGGAAGTGAAACAATACACGAAGCTAGAAATTGTGACGGTCCGTAACGTAGGATGAAAGCGGTACAGTATTCATTACCCCACTTGATCCTAAACATCACTCAACCACCACCCATGTGATACACGATGTGACGCTAATATTATTCACTGGTTCTCATTTGGTTATAATATTGCAGGGCTAAGGGAGGAGCAGCAAAACCCTCTGGGGGAACAAAAGGTGTTGGCTCCAGGACAAACAACGGCTCTCCAACAACTTCACGCAGCGTCATGGGAATGATCTCCTTTTTAACATCATAATCACAAAACCAACGTAAAAGGAAAAGTAGCAACACAATGAGGGAAACAACAGAAATTAGAGCTATGAGAATAATGTGCCAATTACTTCTCTCTTCCAATGACACAGTTGTCACAGTAACTTCTTCATCCTTTGTCACAGTTGGTTCCGGTACTTCGCCTGAGGCAGGTGCAGCTGTAGTTGTAGTGGTAGTTGTTGTCGTAGTTGTAGTTGTTGTGGTTGTCGTCGTGCTGATAGAATCGTGGACTTCACATAAGATAACGTAGTTTTCAGTTTTTGTATCGGGATTATCACTCGCCCACTTTATGCGTCCTGACATATCTTTTCCATCATACCAGGTAGTCACATCATCTCCTGTATGATACCATGAAAGGGTATACAACTGACCACGCTTGGGATATTCACTACCCCAAAAGGATGGGTAACCATTCATTGAGGCCGCACCACCGTATTTGACATATGAACCACGCCAGAACGCCACCCCCTGACCATCAGGCAAAGCCTTTGCAAACAATCCCTTATTCCAACGATACACACAATAGCGGGAAGATGCCGCGTCTCCAGGCTTACAACGCTTATCAGCTTCAATTGCTTCGCCACTACTGTACACAGCATCTCCACCAAGGTAGCTGAAAGCATCCGAACCCGTAATTACACGCTTTATTGCGCTCTGCAAACTTTGGTGCGCCGCCTCCGTTTGATCGGCAGGAAGCACAGCACCATTGTCGCCACAATATGCCGCAGCATTTTTGTAGCTTACGAAGTAATTGCCTCGATGAGCAAAAGCAAAATTGTCCATTGAAAAATAGGATTTAACATTAACGATCACACGTCCATTATCAGCAGCAGTCACATGCAGCGGACACACGGCAGTTAGCAATAATAAAAGACCGCACAGGAGAGCAGCACGCGTAAAACCAAAATTCACCATACGGGTGTCCATGCTCATTGTCAGTGTTGCTTCCTTATGAGTTTATCAAATACACACATATGCGGGAAAGAGGGAAGAGCGTGTCAGTAAAGGGGAAATGCAACAGTGACAATAGAAAAAGGAGTTACACAAGATATCAAATAATCACACATACACTCGAGGATAATAAACAAGAAATATGAAAAGGATAACACAAATAATAATGGAAGAGAGCAGCCATATCACATATCCCAACAAATTGGTTAGTGAGACACAGGTACTCAAAACATTTATTATCATAATGGAGAAGGTAAGAAGGGATGTAGTTTATTGTGCTATTACTGGTTTCTTTGATGGAGGTCTTATGAATTATGATGTTTCTTTATATTAGCTGTTTGAGCCTTTGTTATTTTTTCTTTGATGTGGTGCGGTGGTTGTGTGTTTTTCATTAGTGGTGTTTTGAATTTTTTGTTTGATTGTCTGTTGTAGTAGTTGGTATTCGTAATATTTCCTCTGGTGATACTTATTTGTGTATACGGTGAAAAGTTGAGGTAATGCAAAGCGTTCTTTCGTGCTTAACTCCCTTTTATTTTGGGTGCAGGGATAAGATACGCTATTTCACGTTCATTGTATGTGTCAACCAATTTGTTATCAACGTTGTGTAGAGCAATATTTGTATCGTTGGGCCGATTCCGTCAGCTCCACGGTAGGCGTCAGGCCAACATTAGAGCAGTTGTAGCGGTACGTTGCCTACGAGAATGTGCGTTGCTGTGGGGGCACACCTCCAGCCGTACACGTTTACTCACTCCTTTTAAAAAAGAATACGAAACAAAGCGGTTTTTACTCCAGGGATTGCTCCTCTGTTTCCTGTTCAAATGGTTTTCAATGTATTCGCCAACGGTCGTGGCTAATGTTGCACCGCCAAGAGGTGCCTCCACCATTCTTCCCACCTCCACAGTCGCTCATAGTGGCCGTTGATGTTCACCCCATAATTTATTTATTCAACGCAAAAAACTGGTGCGGGGGAAGAGGGATAAAAGCGACAAGACTGGCATTTTGTGCTTTCCTCTGGGACGAGTGTACCATCGCTATTTGATTACATTCGCCCTTAACATGTTGCGGATCGAATGTGATATAGGTAACAGAAGGGGGAAAACAAGGGAGTGGGGGGAGAGATGAATCGTGACAGTTATTTAAAAAGAGTTTATATATGTATACGCATATATGTGCTTTTGTTTATTGCATAAAATCAGTGGTGGAAAGCACCGTTCGCTCATGTTTGGAAAAAATATATGCCTGTGTATTAATGGGAGTTAGGGGGAGGGGCACTGAGAAAAGCTACCCCAGGTGGTGCACGGCCCCTCCAATTCGTCACACTGCACCGGGACAGCTCCGTGTTTTACATAAATAGGGAATATAAGTGCAGAACAAACAAAGGTAATGCCCATGAAGGGGTACGGAACGCGTGGTCTGCGCGCCCATCACCACTCTGCGGTTCAAGGTCTTTGGTTTTATGATTCCACTTGGGTGTGAGTGGTTCTATGCCTTTTGTTGCAGCGGTTATCCCGCTTTTCGCTGCGAACAACTTGTCGATCTCTGCCTTTTTCAATGGGCGGTTGTACAGCATAGCGTTTCGTATGGTTAACCTGTCTCTGGGGCTTTGCTTTACCGTGCCATAGCCACCAATATAAAAATGGGTGATGTTGAGCAGATTACCGTTTCCTGCTAACATCCTTGCCATCGTTGGCATACGTTTCCCGTCGAGATACACAGCGATAGTACCACCACGGAGCACAAATGCTAACTGGTGTTCTTGGTTTAACGCCCATTGCCCAGATGTCGAGCCGTATTCCGCACCATACTTTATATGCCATCTCTTGTCATCTGTGTATGAGAATTCCAAGTCTATGTAGCTCCCATTCTCGTAAAGACGTGTAACAAGCACTGGAGCTCTAGGTGCAGTTTGCTCATGAATTGTCAGTGTCAGCACCAGCGTGAAATGAGTGTTGGCGAAGTGAAATCGTTGATTCTGCCCCTGCACACCAACAGGCCACCGACCCCCGCGTGCTGTTCCTTCAAATGTCAGACCCGCAGGGCCGGCCAAACCTCCAACGAAGTTAGCGTTCACAGAAAAATAAGCATCCACCCACGCAGTCCCGTTTACCATGCTGGAAAGGAGCCCAACAAGGCCATCTACGGGAACACCGCTCGCACAGGGTGCGCTTTCCTTCGCTGAAGAGCATATACCTGAGATATATGCATCCTGTCTCGCCCACGTCTCTCGCGCAAATCTTGCATTTTCCAATTCACCAACCAGGCTCCTGACGGTGATAGCATACGCCTTCTCTGCACCCATCTCGTAGGCACACAAGAGCCTATTGTTGGAGTACAAAAGATAACTACGGCTGCTTGATAAGTGGTCGTTCCAGTAAATGTGTCCGACCTTAACCATGCGGCTGCCATCGCTAAACCAGATGCGCTGGTCGATTCGATTAATGTCTCCCTCATTGCTGTCAGAGCTATTGGATACGGTTGTTTGAGTGAAAAACATAACCGTCTCGTTTCCGAGAGGGATGGTGATGGCACTACCCTGATTTCCAGGCCCTCTCCGATCGGGTGAATTTCCTAATACTCGAGATATTGTCCCGAGGGACTCCGTCCATACGTCGCCCATGTAGTCCGATTCAAACACTTTAGTATAACCATCGTCGGACCGCGCAACAAGAAGCATTTTACGCTTCCAGATAAGAACTGAGGACTCCCTACACCCTGAATCCGTGAAACCTTTTGCAACGGTCCAGCTGGTGCCGTTGTTTGAGGAGTATATAATCGTGGCGAACCGTTGATCGTCCGTTCTTACCATTTGCACAGGCATGACAAGCGTCCCCTTCGTCATCACAATAGTATTCCCACCGCCACCAAAAAACATACTAACTCTCTTCCCCTCGATAACTTTGGGAAGCAGTGATCTGATGGGCATCAGCTGCGTCCAGTTTACCCACACGTTGCCCGTCGCGCCGCCTGGTAACACCACACCCTTGGCTACATGCGGCATGATCACTGCGTCTCCCGTTTGGTTGCCACTGGCACCTATATTTTTGCAAAATATAAGGACAAATATCATTCCGTCTATCGCAACAGCGGTGGGGTGCATCGTACTTTCACGGTCCTCCTTATGCTTATACACAGCATGAAAATCCAACGTATCGTTACGCACCGCCACCTGTGTTACTGCCGGGGCCCCGTAATGGGCGCTATACTCGGTAATCACGTCAACGTACTGCTCCGTGTCCGACGGATCCCATGTTTCGGACACGGTGACAAGTGAATCGCCTATGGAAAGCAGAGATGGCGAACGGTACGAATGCGTGCCCGTAAGGTTGCCTCCCACTGTGTGATTCACGCCTCCTTCCTCTCCTTCGTCCGCGCACGCATGTCGGCTGCAGAGGTGCTCAAGGCTGAGTAAAAGAAGAAGCACCGGGAAGAAACGCTGGTATACAACGCGCATCGAAATGAGCTGACGAGAGGGGAGATGGGATGAATAATACTTCCGTTCTCCTTTTCCTCCTTTAAATGAACCAGGTACTAGGCTACGCGGTCGGTGTACGTAACGGCACTTCAAAACTCACCCACCCTTCAACGGCTGCCAACGATAAACCAAATACTATCTATGCTGCGTTTGCCACTTTTATTATCCCCCTCCTTTATGTATCTCTAAAAAGCGTTTACTATAGTATTTACCGTACTATGTCAGAAGCAGAGAAACATGGAACAGTAAGATAGTCTGGTTTGGTCACTTAAAGTACCGTGACAATGAAAGACATCCGTCTACAGTGAAGGAAGAAAATTATATATATATATATGCATACAGGAAGAAGCAGTAAAATAGTTGCAACGGCATTGGAAAGTGTTCATTCCCACTGATTCCGCATGCGCTCCCCCGCTAGTCTGCTGCCACAACCACTTCTTTCCCTCCACATTGCGACAAATGGCCGGTTAGCGGCGACTGCCGTCTCACACCCGCTGGTGGTATGGTGAGCTTCACAGCGGCAAGAGGCGTGTAGGCGCACAACACAACCTAGCATAGAGGTAAGAAACTACTACTACTATGAAGTGAAACAAGAAGCATCAAGCAGGGAAGAGGCGGAGGGAGGAAGGTGGGGTGACATGCTATCGTTCAAGAACACACGTGCTGTGGTAGTGTACATGTCAAAACCCATTAGTAATAGAAAAAGGGGTTTGATACAATCGTCCATTCCATCTTCACATTGCAAACTGCAGTGCGTGCGAGGCGGGGTATCGACTATAGGGGTTTCAAATGCAAATATAAACATTCAAAGTGATGGAAACGGGGGGGGGGAGTACGAAACCACATCAGACAAACACCAACAACACGGAGGTACACAATAAACTAGCAGTCTGATCTACTCTTCATCTTTTTCTATCACAACTAAATATATATATTTCTACACAGCTCTTCTCCTTTCCTAAGAAGTTTTGCATTTGGTACATCGCGTAAGTCTACATCTAAAACGGCAAC
Source organism: Trypanosoma brucei brucei TREU927 (assembly GCF_000002445.2). Classification (NCBI taxonomy): domain Eukaryota; phylum Euglenozoa; class Kinetoplastea; order Trypanosomatida; family Trypanosomatidae; genus Trypanosoma; species Trypanosoma brucei. Next base: position 938,158 of record NC_005063.2, on the reverse strand, counting down.
TGCGTGAAGAGGGCTGCCCCCCGGAGTACCCAGTGGCTCTCTTCTGTCGTCTTCAAACGTGGCAAATCAATCACAAGAATGAAATTGGTTGAGTGCCCAGTTGTTGAGAGCACACCGCGTCGGTCAGTTGTCTTGTAGCAAGGGCACTTATACACCGGTGAATCCGGAAGGTCTTGGGGACGGCAAGGCACCAACTTCAACAGCGGGAACTTGACGAAGAGTTCCTTCGGCTTGCTCTCACACAACGCGTTTTCAACCGGATCCCAGCCGGCTCCCTCCAAGAACAACCCATAAATGTAACAACCATCCTCGGGAGCTTCTTCACATGTTTCCTCCTTCATCACAGTAAACTGCCATATTAACTTATCAATAGGTATCTTCCACTTACGAGCGTAGTTCTGCATAACACCAGTTAAGAATGACTGAGTGAAGTAAAATCCACTCAACCAGAAGGTACAAGGCGGTCCCTCATCACACCATGTCTGCAGAAACCCCAACCGCTCTACCAAATCGTTTACATATGAACCAAATGGTTTAAGCGATGGATAGGATCGCTTTTTCCATACTTCGGGCACCTTACCATCGTACATTGCATTAAACACCTCTTCAAGGTCGGCACTCATTACTACAGTACCATTTATGGCGTCTTGCACATCAACAAGCGTTCGCCGCACAATAAACAGGAGCCGGTTGTAACGGATCGACTCCTGCAACAATACAGTATTCATTGATTGGGAGTAATCAATGGGATGTCTTTGCTGTATTTGCTCAATGTCGAATAGTACCGGGAGACGAGAGAAGACGTGGTGTGCCATTTCCTTAACCGTTGCCTTTGGATCTAACTTTGATGTAGTGTCAGAGGAGTCCCTTGGTTGAGTCAAGAGCGTAGCCTCAAGCAGATTCCTTGCGTCTCTCTCATCTTTTGTGATATTCGCGTTCTCATGTAGGCCAAATACAGCGGGTGGTTGCTGAAGCGGCAACTCTTGAATATGCTCCACGTAGGAGTTGTACTCTCCAAATGGAGGGACGAAGTATTCAGGTGCCTCAGCGGAGAATGCATAATCATCGTCGAGGACCATGGGGGTTATGTACAGCGAGAGAATTGCCATGAGGCAGCGGCGGTCCCAGTCGTCTGTTACACGCCCCCCGTAATTGCATTGCCCGGTAAGGTACAGAAGGGCTTCGTACGGTATTTCGTCACTCTCTTCAAGAAACATGTGCAACTGCCGCACGCTGATGCGCCTGTCGGTATCATTAAACTCATACATACGGTTCCATCCTAGCGGTCCAAACTGGCGACGTTCCTGCACTACGGCATGGAAGAAGCACAACCCGAAAAGCATTCTGCGCCACGCCTCAGGCTTATTTGAGGAGTTGAAGAAGGTCTGATCGGAAACAGGATCAGAAAGATACGACTGAAGGAGGTTGCTCTTTAGTCCTTTTGGTGGTTCCTGCACAAGCTTCACACCGTTCTGCAGGATGGAGATGGGGAACGTTTCGCTCGGAAGTGATGTGAGCCAGAGGCGATATTGTGCATGCAGGTTCATTTTGGCCGTGCTATCGCTGTAGTTCTCAATAATACGCGAAAGTTCCGGCATAAAGTCTTGGTATAGATGACAGTTCTGCAACAGCACCCAGTTTCCAGCTTGCACGCCCTCCTCTATGAGTTCACGCGCGAACACACCTTGACCCTGGCCTAAAGAAAGCTTAGAAAGACGAGCACTCATCCCTCGCTGCTCCGCAAGACGGTCCAGCTCCACATTTGGGTCGGCACCAGGCGACAGTACCAAAACTAGTGGTACTGAAGGATCAGCTTCAAGCTCAGTAACCACCTCGTCCAGAGTGTACAGTGACGGCTCAACAAAAAAACTGCCCAGTTTATGATGTACGTACGCCGTCACCGCGGGGACGATCTTGTCTGTGCGAAAACAGCGAACGATAATGAGTTGCAATATGTCAGACAGTTGAGCAATAGCTTCTGGTTTCTCAACAGCGAAAGGATCAGGCTCCTCGTAGTAACTACGGAAGAACGACTCATATTCACGTACCATATCCTGCAGTGACTTCAGTTCTGGGAGCTGTGTGCTGGCGCGCCAAACAAGTTTCCAGCATTGACTAGGGAGCCATGATGCGAAGGGGTTAGGTGTCATTCCCTCATCCGCCTCAAAACCACCTGTAAGCAGCCAACGTAATTGCCTCGGATCCACCTCGTGCACCTTTAGGCACATAATGAAAGAGAAGAGGAGCTGATCCCGAGCAAACAGAGAACGGCAGATCCGTTGATACAGTGATTTTTGAAATGTCAACTTTATGTTGAGGTTGCGTGCCTCCACGTCTTCAGACGCCTCGCTGGTCTGCAGAGCCTCCTGAAAGATTGTCACATAGGAGCTCAGCGAATTCTGATACATGGGGTCAATGTTAGCCAACTCTGTTACACAGAAGAAAAGAGTCGCGCCTAGGTTAGCAACAGGAACAAAAAGGCTTCGCGTGCGGTCACTAATGCGCTCCATCGCCTCAATTTCTCCCTGGCGCTTCGCGATCTGGTCACTTTGCACCTTGGAGCTGTCGAGCTCCTCGATAGCCGTCTCACTTTCTAGTATATTCCCCTCGGACGATAGAATCGCGAGAATTTTATCCTCCGTCGTCTTCAAGTTCGCCTGGTTCTCTGCCGCTTCCAGCGTCAGGGCCTGCTTCTTCTCCTCAACTTCGCGCCGTTCACTCATCATGACACGCTGTAACAACTGGTCTTGCAGGCCATGTTGAGTTATCATGAAATTAATCAACGTCACTTTTGTGCTCACCTCCGGGAGGTAGTGTGGCCGTGGAAGCTTGGTTGTCATGTAGAAGCGGAAACCTTCATTATAAACGACAGGCTCTCCGAGATGGACTACCATGAGATTTCCCTCCCGTGTCAGGCGCTTAAGAAGCAGATTTTCAAGAGTCGGGTCCAACGTCTCCTCTACGCACTCAAACAACACGGGTTGCCCTTGCGAGACGGCATTCCGGATTACTTTCATGCAGTCGGCCTCTGAAGGTCGCGTGATAATCAAATCGTTGGCGCGCTCCATGTTTCGAATCCAGTTATTCGCTTGTTGTTGCGGATCTACGAACAATGGCCACCTACCAGATGTCTTCACGATGATTGCATTGTCAATTGAGAAGCTATCGGAGGGGAGCTGTTGGAGCTTCCATGCTTGGATATCGATGGGCGACCCAACGAACTTCGCCAGCGCAAAGTCTTCTGACACCAACATGTTATGTTTCTTGCACATGTCAAGCCATGTTCGAGTGGCCCTCTCACGGTATTTGTGCAAGAATGGTCCCATGTAGGCGACGACACCGGCGCTAACAACGACATTGCCCACCACGTACTTGAGCTCTTCTTCAAATCGCTTGCTTTCCCCGGCAAACCGCACCTTTTCACCGCCGAGGCCCTCGATAAGTTTTTTCGCACGAGTAAGTTTGACATCTGTGTCGTTTACCTTCTCTTCCAGATCCTGTTTATCTTTCTTCACGGCCTCAAGGTGATTCGTGAGCGCCTCTAACTTTTCATTTACAATACGCAGTTCTTCCTTCTTCCTGTTTAAACTTTCCATGGCAGCATCGTATTCTTGCTGCGCCGCCGCGGCTTGCGCCAGTAGCGGTTTAATAATCTTGTTCTGCTTGTAGTACTCCACCACCGCTCGGATGTACGTCGCCACACCAAGAAGCGCCACAGAAGTCTTTTTAATGTTCTCGTTTTTGAACATGTCGTTTGTCATCTTCTTCTTCACTTCCTCTATTTGCTCATTAGGTGCGGTATCGACAATCACAGGATACGCATTCAGCAGCGTGCTCTTGAACTCTGCCGTAAGCAGTGTAACTTTGGCATGTTCCCAGTATGGAACTGTTACGCTTCCCGTGAGGGCGTCACGCACTGCCTTCGGTTTATACTGCCCACCCAGCAACGTACACAGAACTTCAATTACATACTTCACACCCTGAGGTGGCGTTTTAAGTGCCTTGATCTCCTGCAGAGCCTTTGGATCTAGGTCGAGAACCGCACGCTGCGCCTGCTCCACGAGCGGCTGCGCCTCATCCACCTTCTGCTGCGAAGCATCTTTGATCTCCTTTGCAGCTGCTGCCTGTTCATTCGCTGCCGCTTCATCCACGGCAACGATGGCGCGCTGCTCCTCCGCGAGTTTACTCTCCAGTTCCACTTCTTTGATTAGATTATCCGTCTCCAGCTGCTTCTTCGCAAGCTCCGGTCGCATTAGAGCCAGCTCCTGCTGCATGACCTCAACCTGGTCCTCCGTCTTCTTCAACTGCGTCAAACCATTGGCGTAACGGTGCATCATGGCCGTGAGCTCTGTCCGCTTTTCGCACAGCATGCGGGCAAAAGTTGAGAGCAGATCCAAGTAGGAAGTTGGCGTCACATAGGTATACTGCCTCATTTCATCAAAGTACACTCTTCCAAGGTCACGCACTTGCTGCTGAAACTGCACGAACATCTCCTCCGCCGCCGCGCGCTCCCGTTCCGTGAGTTCCACCTTTGAAAGGAACCTTGCCGCGACGGAGCGCAGACCGTCTTCTGGCCAATCACTGAACCAATCAATGGTTGTGCAGTTCACTAAGGAGGGAAACTTACGAAGTCTATCACGTAGCGCACTGCCAATGGGCGAGAAACAGAGGGCAATGTGCATGTACTTTCTACAGCGCTCCGTGAATAGGGCTTGTAAAGCCTCGGCACTATCAGGACGACCGAGCTCCTTTCCAACCTCACGGAGCGCAGCCACGGCATCCTCATATGCTTCCTTATCCTGCTTCGCGTCCCATATACCAGGAACCTCGCTGGTGTTCAGAAGACTACAAATATCTTCCAAGAAATTTTCTGATGAGATCTGTGTGTCCGCCATAACAAAGACAGTGGTGTAACCATCTCTACCCGTGCGCAACAACAGGGTACGGATGTCATCTAAGAAGTTGGAATGATCGTAGTCCTTCGTGGGTGTAATGGTCATGTAGTCACATTCTTGCAGAAAAGCGGCGAACCTAGCGCAGCTCCGCCGCCCGCTTCCACCGACACCGATCAGAAGAAGATGGCCACCAGGCTGGTGAAGAACCCGGCAGATGCGCGCTACGTGTATCAGCACATAATTGAATATAACGAGATCCAGCTCTCCAGAGCCCGACAAAGCATTGTACGACTCTACTTTACCCTCCAGCACCCTTCGGGCCTCCGCCGCATCAGTGATCTCCTCATAAACACCCTCTTCGTTCATAAACGTGGAGAACAGAGTTGGAATCTCCGCAGTTTTGACACTATCTAACGATAACTTCAGGTGACTCATCGATAACTTGCATACCTCGCCGAAGAACCATGCCGTGTCCTTATCTTCCGTGAAGCGATCGGCAAAGGCGCGGGAGACTTCGTGCAACCACAACTGCCCAAGTTTCAACTCATCTGTGATTTTAGCCGGATTAGCCATGTCGATACCTTGAAACACCTTGCTCACGTCACGTAAGTTGAAAGTGTAGTGTGATTTCTCCGGTGAGGGCTTCAACTTGTCCACTAACGTTTCGTAAAGCTCCACTGTCGCACTGACAAGTGCCGAACCCATCCCTCGAAGCGCCGGAGGGAAACCCTTCCCCAAAATCCAGTCTATCAGGGTTGTGAATATCTTCTGTAGGGTTGGCTCGTCAAAGGCTGGAACGGCGATACTGTTGAAATGCCTGGCAAACCGCTGGGTAACTTCACTCCGTCCTCCACCTGAAGGACCCATCGCACAGACTAACAAAACATCCACCAACCGACGGTACTCAATGCCATCCTTCGAGTGGTTGTACCAGGCACCATGGTCAAGAAACTGACGGAGCAGTTCAATTGGTGGTTGGGCGCCATATTCCTCCACTTGGGGCAGGTTGGTATCGTCAACAAAGATAATCATTCTTTTGTTGATGGGCGGGCCATATACCCCCTTGCGGCGCTTTTCTAAACTACCATCGATGCGCCGCTGGAGGTTACCAGCGGATGTTTGCGCGGAAAACTGGATCATATTGAGCGCGTATGTGTCCTCAGGAAGCGACTTTAGCAAAGCCTTCATCATAATTGTCTTACCAGTTCCTGTGTCACCAACTAGGAGAACTGGATGCATGGAATTGATCATAAGTTGCGTCAGGTACGAGAACCTCAACTGTGCGCTTGTTGGTACAATGACGTCTTGGTATTCGGTCTCCTCTTCAATAACCAAACTCGGCACGTAGTCGATCCATTGGGCGAAACGAACGCCGTCCTCCGTTTCTAGACGGAAGTCGAAGAAGGAGCGCTTGTTTTCCATAAGGGGAAGGACAAATTTGTACAAGCCCTCTGAAGCTGCGGAGGAAATTAGAGTGTGCAGTGCATTGCTGAATATAGCGCGATCCTTTGTAAAGAGGCATCCCCCGACGGACCAAACAAGCGAGAAAAGAAACCAGCCCTCAATCTTCATTAGAAGGTTGCGCTCTAGCGTGGAGGGGTCTACGGCCGCCGCCGCCGCGGTCTCTTCAGCAGAGGGGAGGCTGGACAAGAGCGTCGAGAAGAGCTTGATAAAGCCCGACACAGCCACAAGGGCACCCTGGGGAATCACCGGTTTTACCTCCCTCCGCGCCACATCCAGCATAGGTTGCAGAAAAACGTCCACAAGTTTGCGCAGAGCTGCTACGGCAGCTTCTTCCTTTCGCAGCTGCTCCGGAATGGTGTTGAAGTAGGAGTCGATTAGGCAACGCCAACCAAGGGAGTCCGGCTCCACATATACCATACCACAACGGGAGACGGTGGCGGGTGAAGCGTGCGCGAGATCTTGTACCTCAAATATAAGATTCATCTCTTTGGACATTGCGATGATATCACCATTCTGAAGGCAGAGTTTTTTATTATCGTCGAGGACAGTATTCATGTTCTCAATCCACACTGCATCTACAGGCCCGTCAAGGACAAGCCACTTACGGTCGGTGGAAGTGTCCTGCGCAGCGAGCCTGAATCTGTAGGGTAGAATACCGTCCGTCCATTCACCCGACTGCTCCACCTTGCCGTACAACTGTGGCATCGTTACTGATTTTGGATTCATTGTGAAGAGACGTGTGCGTCGTTCCTTCCCAACAGCTTCCATGAGGCCAAGAGACTCTGACAGACAGTGCAATACCTTCGTTTTTCCACCAAAAGAATACCCAACCAACATCATTCCGTGACGCACAACAATCATTTCATACGTCTGCCTCACCTTCAGCTCAAAGTAGGGCGTGAGCTGCAAATTACGTGTTGTACACACCTTCACAAGGGCATTGTGCATGTCCACATAGTCGGGTTCTGGTAAGTTCACACCGGGGAACAAATCGGAAATGATTCCCTTAAAAAGTTCCACATCCTGCGTCAGGAACTTGGGAAGGTTAACATCTTGGATGGAACGCAGCATCAGTACCATTTCGTCTTCGTCAGGGTACGCCCTCTTCAAGCGACCAGCCGCAGTCAACACAGCCTTCACGGCACGCATACCGTAGTCATAGTGGTCCTGAGATGATAGCTGTTCCGAGCACAGACGGTAAGTGGCGACGATCTTTTCCGCCAACTCCTTACCATAGAGGAAACCGTATGAATACAGCTGAATCTCACCAATCATAGCATAGTTGGGCACCATCATTGCCACCGGTCGAAAAAGCGCCTTGAGGTTATCTGGAAGCTCAGCACGTCCAGCGTACCCAGGATTCATGGTGATAAAGATAGCACAGCCAGGATCCAAGCGAATCTGCGCGCCGTCGAATATAAATTCCGAGCGCTTCTGGATAATAGCTTCCTGAATTACCGCTACCTGCTGCGCGATCACAGAAAGGACCTGAATTTCAATACGGTTGAATTCATCAAAGCACCCCCACGATCCTGACTGCGATAGGCCTTTGAAGAGCTTTGCCATATCCTTCGCTGTGATCTGATCTGAGCAGTTATACACCACACAGTACTTACCCAGAGCTTTCGCAAGATCCTTTGTTGTTTCTGTCTTTCCGGTACCAGCAGGGCCTTCCGGTGCGCCACCGTAGTTTAAGTGCAGTGCACCAATGAGAGTCCGATAGCAACGGTCCGTCAACGGTGTGATGACAAGCCTGCCGGTGTTACCCAAGTACTCGTAGCCGTAGCGTAGCGAGGCATTAATTTGATGCACTTGAAGGTGGCCCTCCTCCCAGTAGTACCGTAGCTGAGCCAGCCAGTCAAAGCTTTTCGGTGAATCCACACCTTTCTCTGAAAGCTGCCCTATGATATCCTTCGCGTGCACTTCCACTACGACCAGCGCTTCCAACGTGCACCGTTCCACCACTGCGAGGTTGCGATCTCGCACGAGTACAATAAGTTCGTCGAGCTGTCCAACACACTTCTCGTGGTAACTTGTCAGACCCACAGTTCCCTCCTTACTCATCGCCTCTGTTGCCTCCATAGTCCAATAAAGCGAACAGATGGCAATAACCACCTGGCCTGGCCATGCACGAATAAATTCTGCCCGCTTTTTGCGTTGTACATAATCAGCCGTCGCCTGCTTCAGTTGGTCTAAAATGGTTTCCTTCATAGTAGTCTCCAGACCCTGCAACCATAACTCTACTCTATTTTGGAAATCATTCGGGTTAATTGTCTTTACTAGACGCACGACTTCCCCTTCAGATGATTCCATTGCAAGGATATCATGCGCATCCGCGAAATGAATACGCTTAATGCCTTCAAAACACTTGCTGAGATACGGTTGCACGAGGTATGGATCCTTGCTGTCCGACAATATTTGAAGCAACTCCTCATTAGAAATGAAGTAGAACCTCGGAAAGGCCATTCGCTTCGTTTCGAGAAATTGTTGCAGCTTCTTAAGAATGATGTCAAGGTTGTTGTTATTTTCAACTAGCGTCCGCAGCAGCAATTCATCTTGGCATCTAGTTAGTATCTGCGGTGTGGTGCGCGCCTGTTCCATAATTTTGTGCCACGACTCATCGATGACAACAAAAAGCTGTTTCTCCTTTGGCAAGCTGCGGGAAATATCCGCAGACGAAAAAATAGGCTCAAGGTAAGCCCACGTGCCCTGGCACTTGAACCATTCATCCATTGTACATTGAACCTTGTCTAGCAGTTTCTCCCACTGTAGTACGCGCGCCTGAAGCGCGGGAGCTTGGCGCACAATCGGCTTCCCCAGCATAGATTGCGTCTTTAGTATGTGCTCATCCAAAGTCAACTGCATGATATCATTTGCCTTGAGCTTGTATGTATCTTGGTACGGCTCAATCTCAAAGAGGAGCTTCTTCCATTCCGTCTCCATCGCCATGAGCTCACTTTCCAACTCGAACGACTTCTGCGCTACGGCTGCGATGCTTTCTATCTGAGGCATGAAGTCCAGCATGCCTAGTTTGATGAAGTCACTGAATGGCCGAGAATCGTTTGACTCCGAGCCTCCGGCACCTAAATTTTGCTTTTCCCTCGGCACACCGCACACTTGGAAAATGGCTTTCCAGTGCGTCGCCTGTAAGTTACTCCGAAGCGCATACAGCAGAGAAATGTTCGGCTTGAAGATGGCTATATTTTCACGGATTCGCTTTGCCACAGCTAGTGGTTCCGCCTCCTTAATCTTTTTAGACACAACTGCTACCTTTTTCGCCCAGTCCGTTAGTTGTCGATCAGCTTCGAACGGTTGTAGCGCGTGGAGGCGCGTATTCAGCCAGCGCTCACTCTCGTTTTGAAAGTGACTTACAACCTCCCACAGCACGTAATACGGTTCCAGTTGCGCTTTAATAGCCTTCAGTTGCGGCCACTTCGATTGCGGAAGGGCAAATAGCGTCTCATGGCTGTTGTACAGTTGCATTTGGGCCTGGTGTTCCCTGATGCGCTGCTCCAATGCTTTAGCATGCTCGTAGTACTGATCGGCGCGTGCATCGTCGCCAAAATGGGTGAAGTCCTCCACAGTGTTGGCCAAACGGACAATGTTTTCTGTGAGCACCTCGCAGTTGTCGCGGAGAACCTGCATAAGGAGTGTGCGGTACTCTCTGCTGCGGAAATTCCCATCCTCCAACCCCTGTTGTAAGAGCCGCGGCCATTCATATGCTGTGTGGTAGTCGTAGCAAGCCTCAGGGGAGAAGTCATATCTGTATTTGAACAGAAGGTCAAAGCCAGAGGTGACGGTGTCGAACACCACGTTTATTTGTTCCTGACGGCCCGGAATAGCATCAAGGAAGTCACGTAGCTCCTGCAACTCTTCCGGTGTTCGAGGCTCCACCGCCATGCGATTACTCATCATATTATATTCATTTATAATAGAAGTACAATTTCCCCTTAGACGCTGCGCTAGTGCTTCCATCAACGCGTCCTGAACATTGGTTGCTTTTGTGATTAGTGTTGTTTTAATCCCTGTACAGTCAATAAAAAACATTTCGTACTTGACATGATTATGCGTACGGTGCACAATGCGCTCCTTGTCACGAGTGAGTCGCTCGAACGTCCAGTCGAAGTCGTGCAAGGACAACTGACGCTCGTTTGCCTCCTCAACAAGGTCGTTAGGATCAAGTCGTAGTATGTACTCAAAAGTTTGGTACATTTGCAGAAGCTGCATAGGGGCCTCGACGTTGTCCTCAAGAGCCTTGTCAATCAAGCGACGTGCCTCACACACAACTGGTTCCTGCGGGCCGAGAGGTTGGAGTATCACCTGCGGGAGCTGCAACAAGGGGAAAAGCTGATCACCCATACCTTGTATTCTATCCGCATGTTCGAAACAGCTCTCAAAGACACCGCGCACACGAAGTTTGACTTCCTCAAGTGTGGGGAAGAATACAACGCGGCCGTCCTCCTCCACGAGGTTCAGTATAAACAGTGGCTGTAAGCCGCGTGTGTTCATCGTCATTTCGACTACTCTCCTTGTGTACGGTATACTGTTCCGGAATTGGCCCAGCCGCCAAACAAAGGGTACCTCCCCATCCGCATCTTCCTCTTCGGCCTTAGGCGGGACACGGCGGGAACTGCCTGTGGGGCCAGCCGATGCGCCACCACTGCGCAACCGCTCTTGTTCTCCTTCAGCGTCAGCGCGCAGTTTCGCTTTCCACTCGTTTTGACGTCTCACCCAGTGTTGAGCCTCTTCAATGTCTTCCTGAAGCTCTTCCATCTCCTCATCGCCGTCAAGCGGTACTGTACGGTACTGATAGATAAAGTCGGCATATTCCTGTAGCGAGGCGACCAGTAACTCACGTAGCTGAGATGTCATCATGATGTTGACAAGGTTCACAAAGCGGTTCATGCGACTGCCGTTGTATCGATTTATATCATCTTCATAAAACTTGAAATGGAGGTCCAGCTTGTTCAGGATTGTGTACCGTACGTTCATACTCCACTCATTCCGCAACTTCTCGGCAGTGGCAATACCGCGGTGCGACTGCATGTCACTGAACAATCGGAGCTGCAGCGGTGTGTCACCCTTGCCGTACTGTGTTAAGCAGAACAACTGAGACTTGTACTCGCCCCACTGTGAGTGAATGGAATGAATGGTCGTATTCAGTAGCAAATGTGTCTGGAAGAGATTTTCCGCCACGAACTGTCGTGCGGCCTCAAAATTGGGTGATGGTGTGTCAATTGTGCCGCGTAACTCCTTCGTCGACTCAGTATATGTCTCGGTCACCATCCCTGGCGGTGGAGGTGGAAGTCCCAGTAAGTGTGCTCTCTTCCGTTCCTCTGGGTCACTCACCATCTCCCGCCAGTGTTGCGCTCGCTTGAGACTGTAATAGTAGAGTTCTTCCACCTCGCGCGTACAACAATCAACAAGCGATAGCGTTGTGATTGGAAACCGACGGGCAACGAGGGAGAGAATCCGCTCCATTTGCACCTGATCCATTGGAGCCAGAATGCTCTTGTCGAGCTGTTCTATGTACAGGCGACTCCGAAGCGCTGCTTCTGTTTCATCTCGATATGCCTCAGCTTGCCGTACACGCTCAAGCCACTTCAACTCGCTTTCATCATCAAATATAATGTTCAGCCTGGTGGTCCACTTGCTACAACCATCGCACTCCCACACGATGCGGTAGCAACAGCTGGACTCATTGTACGCCACGACACGACATGGACGCCACTCCGTCCCATTCGTTGTTTTGATGAAGTAGCGCGACCGCGCCGGCGTACCCCCACATGCTTCGCCGAGCGCAACCCACTCTTCCGGCGTATGAAGCTCAAAATCGGTGCTATCAAAATCTTCCAACAAAAAGTATTTTCGTCCACTCGCAGAGGGATTAACTCTGTCACCTTGCCCTTGTGCCGAGGCCAACCTCTTTCCATCCTTCTCAACCTCAGCGTCGGGGTTCACCGCACTTGCACCGCCATCCTGTGCGAGCAGCGTAGATTTCGCACCCGTACTGTTTTGCCGCCGCAGCATTTTTCCTAGAAGTGGCGGTAACCGCATTGGCAATGGGGCTGCCGTAGGATTTCTGAATTTCGTGGCCTGGTGCATCTCCCGCATGACGTTCAGTTGGTTAGTCGTCTGCGCTCGTCGTTGCGCAGGATATGTTTTCAGCCCCAGCTGTCGTACGTCTTCCTTCACCTTTTGCCGCACCACATCCCGAACAACAGGCGTTTCGTTCTGCTCGAAGCGGCGCTGCGTTAGGTGACCGCGCATGATTATGTTTTGTTCCTGTGGTGTTTTGTCCTTCAACAGTTCCTCTGGGATCTCTGCTTCCAGCAATAACTTCCCCATCTGAGGTGGTTCTTCATTCATTTCTCACTGCAGACACCAATACCCACACGTGTTCTCTCTATATGTAGATCCTACCCAAGCCAGTAACAAAGTGGAGAGGAGATTTGCAATACGAGAAACAACAGGTGAAAAGGAAACCTTGGAGGGAAGGGTATGGGCCGCGGTGCAGCAGTCTGCACTAGAAACAACAAATCAATTAAAGCGATTTTAACCGAATACATATTGGGGTTCTTCACGCGAGGGTGCGTGCAGCAGCGCCTCAGGATGATATTATTTTTTTTCGCAGAACTGACGACCCCATGCAGAAGAAAAATAGCCCGCAGCTCCGCCCACTAGTATGGAAAGAACCCCACCACTAGCAATTTCATGCCCACTCCTCTTTGTTTTTTTTACTTTTGCGCCTTTCGCTGCCCCCAAGGCGCCTTCCTTACGGCCAGCAGTTCGGTGCCTCCACCTTTTGTCTCGAGCTTCTGTCGCTGCTGCTACCGCATCTTCTGCTTTTACTCACGCCGACTCTTCTTTCGCGGTCTACAGTCGGTGTCGAAACGGGCGCAGACCTCATCCACGGGGTTCACATCCCTTTGGCGCTTCTGTGCGCGAAGCTTCGCCAACTTCCGGCGCGCTCCGTTAGATTTCAGCAACCGGTGGTACTTCCGTAGCTCCCTCAACCTCTCCCGTGCGTCTTCCCGCATTTGAGGGGTTACAATAACCGGTGGTTTCTTTGCACGTCTCCGTGCGGCGCGTGACATTATCGGTTGCGGTTTGGACACTGAGGCATCACTCGGCTGTGGCGCCTGCTCATTGTTGCCTGCGGTGCCAGTGCCTCCACCAGCGGTGGCGCTGAGGCGAACAGTGGGATTAACACCACCAGACATACCGTGTACCTAAACGAAGAGGTAATTGGAATTATTATTATTAAAAAGAAAGGGAGACGGGGGGAAGGGATAAGGTACGCCCGCGCTCAATGAGGGTGAGCACAAGAGACACAAAAGCGCTGCTTTTAATATATCCGCCACCGATCTATCTCTATAAATACAAACATACGCATACAACAGCATAAGTGGAAAAATGTTAGGGGAAGAAGAATGGAAACGACAAGAGGGAAGCGATTGTTTTGGAACCCAAAGGTGCAGCTGTGGTGATCGAACCACGGCCTTGGATCTACCTCACGTGCTCCCGATAGGCAATTCATCGCCCTCCGCCCAGAGTTTTACAAATCCAACCGCATCAACGTCCCACTCGTTCAACGCCTCGCCTCCATCGACGAGTTTAATTATCTCGCGTACTAGTGGCTGCAAATACTTGCTCGCGACCCCCGGCGATCCGTTTATCTCCAATAACATTACGCTTAACCCCTCGTCCACGATGACATCGTAACCAAACAACTGGAAGCATTGATAGGGTTCGTTTTCCAGCACTTGAAGCTCTGCCCGCGCGGCTAGCAGTGTACGAATAATGATGCTAGCAATCTGTGGCAGGATGCGGTCCTCAAGGACTCGCTTTCGGTAAACTTCATGCAAGTAAGCACCGACTTCCTCAAACCATAACTCGTTGCCTTCCTCGTACTGTCCAAACTCCGGAGCATCTTCCTGTAGGCAGTGATTTGTGAGGTGAACGAGATAGTCTTCGATGTCGTCTGGGTCATACGGACTACTGGAAGTGCGACAACTTCCCTTTGTAAAGGCATATATTGTGTACGGCGATTTCAGCAGCGCCCAAACGCGCATGTCAAACTTCCTCCCTCGATAGAGCAGCGGACGCTGAACGTACTGCTGTACCAAGTATATTCTGCGGCACTTCGGGTCCAACTCCGAGATGAAAACTTCAAGCTCCGCCACGCTGCGTGTCAACACAATATCCTTTCCCTTGCAGCCACTGCTCGGTTTGATGATCCACACTTGAGTGGGGTCCCTCACTGCGTGCTCCAGGAAAGCTTCTCTATCGTCCTTCCGTCGCTCTTGATCACCACCAAGAACATATGACCGCGGCATCCACTCTCCGCAGGTGCTGTCAGCCTTCTGCAACAGGCGTGCCATGGATGCCTTTAACGTCAGCCGGTGCGATCCTCGAAAATAATTTAGCCACCTGCTGCCGCTGTAACGTGAAGTAGGTGGTAAGCACTCGCAGCGAAGCAGTGGGTATGGAATTGTGAAGCGATCTCCCAAAATGACATCACACGTCGGGAGCCAACCTTTCGACCGCACTTCGCACCACCCCATTTCCTTCAATTGCCTGGCCATTTCTTCATACACGCTGAAGTTCGACTCTCCAAGGAAGAAACGGGGTGCCGCACCTAAGGGGGGACGATCAGAATCCACGTTAGGTGACACCAACGGGAACTCACTCATCCCTCGATGGTGGCTAACAGCGCAGACACCACCTAAAAAAAAACACAGATGTCAGCAAGCAGATTAGGAGAATGGCAGAGATGTGTAAGAATAATAGCCGAACAGAAAAAAGTCAGAGCAAATTGAAGAACCTTGCATATAAAACACTTATGCATAGATGCATATCAAGAGTGTCTGGCACGAGCGGTAACACTATTTTTTTGTACCTTCCCATTCACATTAGTGATTACTTGGTGCTGACAAGCGGAAAAGTGCGTACACAGAGATAGGGGCACCAACAGTGTGGGCTCGCACTGCCATCCCTCAAGTGATCCTCGCTAACAGTTACACCCATCCACCCGCTTAATAATTTATCATGTTGATCTGTACTCCTTCACCACACCATCTACACTGCAGCTAACAAGCCCTTGCGCATCAACGTCCCAAAGGATGCCAGCAACCGACTGTGGGCCTGTGTTCAGCGTACACAACTCCTGTTGACCTTCAGATGGCGCCGCCCAGTCGTACAGGCGGGTGTGGCACCCGCCTACGGCTAAATACTTGCCGTAGTCATCGAAGGCAACGGTACAGACTGCACCACTGAGAGCTGATCCCTTTAGCGCGGTTGCTTCCGGCAATATTTCACGGAAAGGTGTGGACAAATTTCTGAGGTCCCATAACAGAGCCTTTCCATCGCGCAGACCGGTGGCTAGGGTGAAGCAGTCCCCGTTAAAAGCAATACTGCACACGTCACCCTTGCCCTTCAGCGAAACGGTGGTGTCCACGCACATGTAAGCAGTGGACCATATACAAAAGCCCGCTCCTTCCACTCCTATTGCCGCCAGTGCCCCGTACGGATGTGCGTCCAGACTGATTATTCGCGAAAATCCCATTGTTGCCCCGTTGACGCACACAACAGAATCCAATCGAACCGCATCGACCAGCCCAACCTCTGTAGAACTTGCGGATAGGAACAAGCGGCCAGATGTGAGACTGCGGAGACCAACGATCCCTCCCTTATGGTGTCGCACTACGCCTTGACAAACCAATACCTCTCCCTCAGACGCCCAGAAACGCAACGATGCATCGTCTGATCCAGATATTACGCGGAGAGTGCCGTTGCTGGTATTACCGTCACCGCAAGACCCCGACATGGCGACAACATGACGAACCGCTCCTTCGTGACCGACACCCGCGGTCTGCACCTGCCCACCTCGTACATCGCAGCGTATTATAGCTGCGTTGTCCAAACCAACAAAAACATTGCCACACACCAGACGGCTGACGCCGCATGCTCCTCTCCCCAAATGGACGGAATTCCGCTCTGTGAAGCCCTGCACACACTGCAGCGTCGCCAATGTAGTTGGCATCGACCGGGTCCTCCGCCTTTGCCGCTGCGCGGAGTCGTGTTCCTCCAGTTCCCGGACAACCTCACCGGGTAAGACAATTCTTTCTTCATCCACACGGTTTCCTTCGCTGCTACCATCCCCTGCGCCTGACTCAGTTTGTTCTACCACGCGTGTGTCCTCCTCCGCCTTGCCGTCACTGAGAAATGTCGCAATTACTCGGCACGCCGCTTCGTATTGGTGAAGAGCCTGAGCCAGCTCTTGTTGTGTTTGTGTCAATTGCTGTCGCAGTGCGAACTGCTCAAGCATAATGGCATCCCACTGCGAGTGCAACTTCGCAAGCAATGCAGGCACAGTTTCATCCGCCACAAAAGTTGCACCCGTCAGAGGTGTCCGGCGCACTGCAATGAGATCCTCCTTGTGAAGAGCCTCACCAGTTATTGGACAACATCCGTGCTCTGCAATATACTTCTCAATCAGCGACCGCTCGTACAAGCAGCCGGAGGAGCGTGAGACCACCGGTTCGTGCGGCACACAGTTAGAAATGCAACAAAACATACTTTACTGCGCCCCTCCCCCTCCTCTTTCACCCCCTCCTTGGCCTTCTCTCCTCCTTTGTAGTGCTCCTTCAGGGTAGTGATGCGAAAACAGGAGTATCTTTCGGTGATGATTGTTGGTGCAAGGAAAAGACTGGAGAAACCAGCGGTGTGAGTGGAAAAAGAAAGAGGAAAAGGTAGTAGCTAGTGTTGGCAGACCCATTTTTGGAGGTCCCCCATCTGCAGACCTAAAGTACACCCGCAAGAAATCCGTTAGTCACTATACACAAGAGAGGTGCATGCCCCTACTCAGATACTGTCTCCACGTCATCACTCCTCCCCTTAGGTGGAGCCTCGGTGAAAGCAAATTCCTAAACATTTGCACATGTAATTCCTTTCCCGCACGTCCAGTGCGCAAACTTTCTTACACAACTAACCAAGGGTGCCCCAGTGCCGCTCGGGCAGAAGGCCTGTTACTTGCCTTGAAGGTCATCAGGTAAAGAACAAACTTCTTTGCCTCGTGGCTTACATTACCCCACGTGGGGGAACTGAATGGCACGCTATCCCGAAGGATACTTTTAAACACATCTGTTGGTGTGCCTCCGGTAAAGGGGAGCTGTCCGCTTAACATTGCATACGTAGTGACTCCCAATGACCAAATGTCACACTTCTCATCGTAACAGTAGCCATTCTCATCCGCCTTCGGTCCTTGCGTGATTCCGATTAGAGCTATCTCCGGAGCACAGTACCCTGGAGAACCCACGCACTCGTTTGTTGGGGTTGAGCACGTCGCGAAACCATAATCACAGATGCACACACGCCCCAGGGGCTTCCTCCCTTCCGTGGGCTCACGAATTAGGATGTTCTCTGCTTTAATGTCGCGATGCATTACACCTCGGCCGTGGAGGTGCGCAAGTGCTTCCAACAGCTGTCTTACAACCTGAATAGTAACTCCCTCTGGGAGTGGCCCTCGACGCTTTATGTAGTTCAATAACGTTCCACCCTCCGCGTAGTCCATAAACACATATACATTACCATCGGAATCGTAGACACCGTGGACGGCGATAAGGTTTTGATGTGGCCCTGCGCGCGCAACCATTTGAACTCCATGAAGCAACCGCCGGACCCTGCGATCAGCCGATGGGTTCCCTTTGCCGATAACCTTCACGGCAAGCTCCCTTTCAGTCAGTTGGTCAACGCAGAGGTACAGAGCACTGCTCGGAGTGCGGGCGGACGGGTATGGGCGCAGCTTGTACCGCTCCATTTCTCCACTGTTGGCGTTCTGGTAAAGGCCGACGTCAAACACGTCCCGTATGATGGAGGATATGGGCAAGAAAAAGGATGCGTGAAAAAAGTTGCCCGCCACTAGGGAGGGGAAGGGTGCACAAGTTTAGGAGAAAGCAAAGTGTCTCAGCGCCTTGACGGTTCCAACGAAAAAGAAAAAGAAAACAGCGTAAGGCGGGCAAACATCAAAAACAAGATGAGAAACGCTCAGTGTGGGTTAATAGAACGAGCAAGAGAGGAGGCAACGCGAGGTTCGCGACGCAAAGTTTTTGCTTTTTTTGACACGCAAACTGCCCGCCCTCTTTCGGTCGGTGTAGGCTCTACATAAGTATATTTACTCCCTCCATCCAGCCTTGCACCCGCCCCGCAACAACGAAAACGGATGCTCCCATTGACTCACACATACCGCAGGAGACGAGTTGGCCTCATAAATACTTTACAGCAAAGACATTTCGCGCCACTTCAATGTGGGAGATTCTTATCCGAAGCGCTGCTTAATCCACAAACTCCGTTCCCGAGTTTCCTCATCGCCACGACGATTGGTTCGCACTTCCGGTCTATCGTTAAGAACCACTGCCGAAATTCAGCGAGTTCTTCTCGCATACTGTGGAGTGCCTTCAGACATGAGTGCCCGAACACATGTATGTTTGTTAATGAATCCTGGAGCGCCCTTTCTCTCTGCTGGACGTCCCACATTAATGCGCGGTCTCCTGTACCCATCTCCAGCACATTGCGCAGTAACTCAACCTCATCCTTCGGTGGAACATATAGAACACGAGCGGATGGCAGTCCATTCGTGTGTCGCAAGTTCTCGACATTGTCCCAACGCTTTGCGAGTGTTTGGGGGACATCTGTGGACGCTAGCAGGCTTTCTGCGTTGCTGTGTCCTTCACCCTGTGCTTCAGACACTGTATCATCAAACTTTCTAAGCGCTTCGTGGCAGCTCTCAGAAAAAGACATTTCCACAACTGGAAGACCGGCGCAGTTGTAGCCGTTCGCCTCCTGCCAGAGCATCCTTTCCGCAACCACAGCCTCAACGTAGGCAACGGCCTTCCCGAATGCCGCCACTTTTCGGTCGCGTTCCGCAACAACTTCTCTCAACTCATTCTCAGTGGCTTCGTGGAGCTCTTTTAAGGATATATACGCTCCTGTCAGCGAGGTATGCAGATCCTCGCGATGTCGCACCTCTTCGTTGTACCCCTCGTGCATGGCCCTGCACACCCCGGAGAGAGTGTCTAAGCCCTCCATAACGGAAGTAATGGAGGAAATCAGTGAGTGGGTCGTAGCTACGCCAAGAGATAGCAACGCCCCCTCGATTTCTTCGTTGCAGTACTGCAACGACGCTTGGTAGCCGCGGATCAACCGGACACAGTTCTCCAGTTGAGCCGCCATGGCCCGTGAAGTGGAGTGGCTGTAGTTAATCACCTTCGTCTCTCTCTCTAAGACTGCAGCGGGGAGCCGTGTGTCACTACTCATTCCCGATCGAGCGGAAGACCGCCCCGAAACACTCAACCGCATCCGCTTACGGATAGTCTTGCACCAACAGTGCCTACAAAGTAATGAAACAAAGGTAGAATAGAAGCAGATAACAAAAAAGAAATCTGGGTTTAGGTAATTGGAATGCATCCATCACACGTTTCAACGCACACCATTCCGCCAAACAAGCACTGTCTTGTACACAATTGTACGCATCCGCAGAACCATTGCGCACCAAAGCAGAATAAAACGATTTAATCGCTGTTCGTCTCCGCAATGGCACCGGTAAGGGGCTCCGTCACCACATTCCCCCATCTACATGTATAGTCTGCCCACTGATAAAGGGGCAGCATGCTACACCCACAACTGCATCAACTACGTCAGTTACCGTAGCCAAACGCCGTAGCGGACAGCGCTGCCGCCACTCTTCGATTTGATTCTCCGTCAACGTTGTGGCCATTCCTTCGCCTTCAATTAACGCAGGGGCAATGACATTAAAGCGAATGTTCTTTGGGCCATACTCACGCGCCCACGACTTCACTGCGCCACTCAGTGCTGCTTTCGAAGCGGAGTAAATAACCTGACCCTCATTGCCCATACAACCCACGAGAGACCCGATGTGTACAACAGAGCCGTCCCCTACCTGAAGCATGCCACCATGACGGAGTGCTGAACGCGTGATGTGGAGCGCTCCCCGTAGGTTGACATTCATAAGTACATCGTAGTCCGTGTCTGTGCAACGCACATGAATTTTGTTGAGCGTGACTCCCGCGCAGTTTACAAGGAGAGAAACAGGACCAAGTGTTTCCTTCACTTGCTTCATTACAGTGTCGGACTCTGGTGCGACTGTGAGATCCGCTTTGAATGCGACGCACCCCGACGGAAGGGAGCTACCGCAACCCCTTCTGGAAACGCACGCCAATCGCATACGGTGCTCATCAGCAAGCCGTGAAGCCACTTGCCGACCAACGGTGGACGAAGCTCCAACCACAACTGCGACCCGGCCTTGAAGGTTCCATGGCATATGGCCAGTTTTCAACACACCGGCCCCTCACTTGCCGCCCATCCCACACCGACGGCATACGCACGCCACAAAAATCAACGAAAAAGCAAAGAAAAGAAAGACCGTAAATGGAAAGAAGAAAGCATACCTGTACCCATCTGAAAGGAGTTCATTAACTTTTTTTTAAATCAAAAAGAGGTACCGAGGTAACAGCAAAGATCAAGTATTTCTCACAGTATGGGTCTTTTACCCACATTTGTGTTTCCTGCAACTGAATAAACCTAATTGTCGGAATCGCTATCGCTTATTTTACGCTTGCTGAAGGCTACATTGGGTATCACCTTCAGGGGCGCAGCAGTATGCTGCTCTTTGTCATCACCTTGTGGTTGAGTTTCCGTCTTCACAATAGGCATCACATTGGCTGCGGCATCGGGCGACTGTGCAGGTGCGGCCTCACTCCTAGCACGCACTCCTTCTGGCGGCGGTGGAGACGCTGGAACACTCCTCTCGACAGATTGAAATGTGGTTGGGAGAGGTTTTGCGGTTGTGCTTTGGTTATTACCGCCGCCTACCTGTGCGGTACTGGATACCCCGAGAGCCGCACCTCGGCAACCGGTTTGTTTGATACTCGCCCTCGGTGGAGTCGCTTCCGGAGAGCTGCCGCTTGAACTAGAAAAGATTGGACGCCTGCTCCGCGGGCTGCCCACTGGTGATATCAGCTTCTGTTGGTCAGTTGGACCGACCCTACTGCCGCTCGTTGCTCGACTCGGAACCCCCCTCGGAGAGCCTTTGCGCGCCAAATCACCAGCACCCACCCCTCCCTTAGGGAACTGTTGGTCATCCTTCTCAGTGAAAGTGGCTGCTCGCACACCAGAGTTTTCTTCGTCACTATCCGAGCTCGAGTCGAACAGGGCAACCTTTCCCTTTCCCGATGAAGCAGCAGGTGGCCTCTTCATGCTTAGCACTGGTGCGGGTGACGGGAGCGTTGAATTCTCTCGTACAAGCGAAGGAGCTGCCAGACCCGGTCTTACCACAGCCCCCGCACATGGTTTCGCTTCTGACCCGTCCGAACTGTCGGAAGAGTCGAGAAACGCAGCTACACCTTTTTTTGCCTGCTGCTTTTGCGTCTGTGCGGCGACACGCGGGGCTGCTGGGGCCTGAGTCTTTCCAGTAGGCGCAGGGGGTGGAGCTGCTGGAGCCTGAGTCTTTCCAGTAGGCGCAGGGGGTGGAGCTGCTGGAGCCTGAGTCTTTCCAGTAGGCGCAGGGGGTGGAGCTGTTGGAGCCTGAGTCTTTCCAGTAGGCGCAGGGGGTGGAGCTGCTGGGGCCTGAGTCTTTCCAGTAGGCGCAGGGGGTGGAGCTGCTGGAGCCTGAGTCTTTCCAGTAGGCGCAGGGGGTGGAGCTGCTGGGGCCTGAGTCTTTCCAGTAGGCGCAGGGGGTGGAGCTGCTGGAGCCTGAGTCTTTCCAGTAGGCGCAGGGGGTGGAGCTGCTGGGGCCTGAGTCTTTCCAGTAGGCGCAGGGGGTGGCGGTGGCAGGGGTGCCCTCGTCTTTCCAGCAATCGACGCAAACGGTGGCGGTGGAGGCGGGGGAGCCTTAAGCTTTCCTGTGGGCATCGGTGGAGGTGGTGGGGGCAAAGTCCCTTTCGCCTTCGCCATCTGAACCGGTGGGGGAGTGGGTGGCAACGGCGGTGGCGCAGCAGGACGCACGGTCGTCGGTCCCCCTAATCTCGTTGACGGGTTTTGCCGCGAGCCTCTTCCCATTCGTCCCGTAGAACCACCAAGACGACGCCTCCCTCCCGAGGTAAAATCTGCTTTGCCGACAGTATTATCAAAGTAGCCCCCGTACGGGTCGCTGAGAAATTTTCTTGAAGTAATGGGTGACATGAAGAGATTCTCAGAGCAAGAAGGGCGGCGAACCTCAGCGGAGCTTCCTTCGCTCTCATCATCCCCCGAACCATACTCACTCAGGGAAGAGTCCTCGTCGAGCAACGGCATTGTTCGTTTCTTGAGAACACGATAGCTAAGGTCTACGCACTCTTGGCACATACGGGCAACCCTCACCTCCACGTCCCCAAGACCCCTTTCTCTATCCTCTGACTCGCCTTCATCAGACTTGGAGGGCTCGGTTTCTCTTTCGCTACCTTCGTCTTCTGCCGACACACGGTTCTGCACGAACTGCCTCTGTGATAAGACGGCAAAGGAATTCATGGCGTTTTGAAGTTGGATCGAGGCCGTACGCGCCTCATCATAAAGGGAGTCCACCATACCGCGAATAGAGTCAAAACGGGCGGAAAGCTTCGCCTGCATTGTCATCAACGACTTTAACAGCAACTCATCTGCACTCACGTCCCAGTCACCAAGCGCACACTCTTCGAGAACTTCAAGTAAGCCCCCCACATCCGAGCTCTCACTGTTTTGCTCATCCATTTAGAGACCTGAAAAAATAATCGTGACACTGCAGGGTTAGGGTTAGAAAACGTGTTGTGAACACCTGGCCTTCTATCTCTTTTTCCTCTCTTCCCTCGCACCTCCGAAAGATGGTGCACCGAACAGAAAAACGAAATAAATAGCTGGACAGGGGGAAAAGTAAAGTAAAAAGACCTTTAAAGGAACTGAACAGTTGCTGCATCGCTGTATGATGGCCCCAAGGAGGTTAAGTAATTCATTATGGCACAAACTCAAACTTTTTTTCGTCCATGACGCAGGGAAATGGAGACCTTTATTTTTAAAAATCTGTCAGCGGAGTTAATAAATAAATAATGAAGTAATGGCTTCTGTAAATGTAAAATAAAAACAATGTATGCGTGGTTAACACCATGTTAAAAGAACAAACGATAAATGATTAATACATACACACAAGTGATGTTAAATAATCCGATTCCCTCCTATCTGTAATCACCTTTAGTTGCCCCGTCTGTTGCTTTGAGGAAAGTTTGTCCCTATCAACTACTCACCGTCGCTGGAAGTGTGAGTGCAGTTCCAGATAGGCACAGATTCATCTGCTCATCCGTGGACAGTCCGAAGATATCCTCAAGCTCCTGCGGGCCACAACTATCTCCCAGAACGGCATCGATGACGCATACCGTAATACGCTTCCGATCCCTCCATAATTCTCTGGCCCTTTTGTAACGGTGGATGAGGAGCGAGACATCGTCCGACACACAACTGCTTTCCTTGCCTGCTATCACATGTAGTGCCTGAAGCCGTGACCTCAGTGCTGCACACTCGGAGACAAGAGAGGCGATCGTTGTGGCTCTCTTCGAGGAAGTCTGGGCCTGCAGGAGAACGCTCAACTCAGAAGAAAGCATGGAGACCCCATTTCGTAACTGTCGTAGCTGTTTTACGATATCTATTTTGTGCGAGCCTACATCGCTTCCCTCATCATTGCTTCCAGGCGCGGGACTGGCAAGGAAGTAGAACCGTGCCTTTTTTATGTCCTTGGCTAACAGCTTCTGTTCCTTTAAACATTGCTCCAACGTATTTTGAACCAGTTGCTTACCGAACTTACTTCCAAGTGCATCGGTCAGTGACTGCACAGTTGCTGGTTCACCCTCGCATTCGAACCACCGAAGAATGGCCGCCTCCAAATCCTCTCCGTTAGCCTTCTTCCCTCCTTTCTTGGACGCCATGCACACGTACTTGGCCTACAAAGATGTGAATAAACACACGAAGCAATGGTATGCAGAGAAGAAATTAAAGAGACAGAAAACAGCGGGGGGACTAATCACCACGGAAAAGTCTATGTGCCAGTTGTGTCCACGTTGCGATGGGGATTGCATTGTCACATAGACCCGCTCAAGGCCGTGAAAACTTGTTAGGTACTTACCTGCGGTATTACGAAAAGAAACTCTCGCCGGAGTGGGTGAAGTTTGTGGGGTTAATTGTCCTCACGGTTCCTTCACGATCCTGAAACCGGTCAAGTATCATCCGAACAGGATCGGAGAGAGTATAGAGCGACGCCTTTGCATTTGATTGAATGTGGTCCCTCCTTGTCGAGCGCACAATTACCACGTTGTGCATGTCGAGGTTCCAGTTAAGCAGAAGGCGAGCTACACTGAAGCCCGAGTGCTCAGATAGGGGCAACAGCGCTTCATGAGTCAGAAGACCCTTGTAGTCCGGTGAGGTGAACCTTGAAGGCATCCCAAGTGGGCTATACGATGCTGTTAGCATCCTTTTGGTGCGGTGTACGTTGAGGAGGTCCCGCTGCACAAGTGCAGGATGGAGCTCGATCTGATTAAGCACAGGTGCGTACAAGTCACCGTCCCCCATTACCTCCGCAATATGTTTCTCAGAACAGTTAGAAAGCCCAATAGAACGCACCAGCCCCTTATCAACTAGTGCACACATTGCCCTCCATGTGTCCGTAAGTTTCACTCTCTCGTCCACGGCAGGCAGGCCGCTATCATGCTTGGGATATTTGTCTTCTTCGGTTTTAAATTCGGGTGAGTGGCGCCACGCAACAGGCCAATGTATGAGGTAGAGATCTAGATAGGAAACTTTTAGCTCTTCTAACGTCTCCCTACAGGCCTTTTCCACATTTTCAGGATGCTGGTCGGTTGGCCAGAGCTTGGACGTTACAAACAAATCATCTCGCTTCACCCTCCCCGACGATATGGCGCGCCGCAATCCATCACCCACAGCAAATTGGTTGCAGTAAGCCTTGGCGCAGTCGAAATGACGGAATCCCGCCTGCACCGCATATTCGACAGCCGCCCCGGCTTCGGTAGGGGTCATTCTGTATGTCCCAAACCCACACTGAGGAATGGTGTACCCATTCCTCATCTGTAACATCCGCGTTACACCGAGCACAGGTCCACCAAGCGGCTTGTAGCTCATCACGTTAACCCCAGGCATGTGCGTCTGTATCTCAGTTCAGGTTCCCTTTATCCACGGTGCATAGACAACTCCGCGTCCGCGAGTTTATTGCAGACTTTCAGATACCTACGCGCCAAACGACCAGTGTTATTTTTCAATAAAAAACAGTAGGAAACAGAAGCTTTTATCAGCAGAGCATTTGAATTGCAGCGGCGCCCCGCACTGAATTCCCCTTCATTCCCCCCCTTTCCAGGCGTGTACATGAAAAGGGGGGCATGTTTCAACAGAATAATATTTAGTAGAAATTTAATCTCAACAGAAAACAGTAATAATAATAATAGTAATAATAATAATAATATAAGAAGTTGGGCATATTCTTTGCTCCCATCTCTCCTCTATGTCTTTCTTCCAAGGATGAGAAACGCCACATACAAAAGGAGGAGGGAGACCACACTTCATTCTGGATGGCAGTCATCGCTCTCACGAACATCTCTCCAGATGATTCAGATTAGAAGTAAAAGGTTCGCATTGTAGGGACTCGTGAATCCAATACTTAAATCTCGCACAACTTCCCTTTTAACCCCTCTTTCTTCCTTTTCATGCTTGGAATTACTATTGCTGCGTACACGTTGCACCGGTGTGTACATGTTGACCCGCATCATCGTCGTCGTCGTTCGCGGCAGTGCGACGGCGTCTGGCTTCTCTATCCAGATCAACGTAAGTTACAGCCAGCGTGTGCTCCGTGGCCTCAGGCGCAGGCTCTTCTTGCTTTGGATACCCGAGGATTCTGCGCAGTGGCTCAATGCCATCTCCAGAGAGGCTTTGTGCGGACGGGTATACAACGTCGAACTTGATTACCAGGTCACCTCGCTCCGTGCCACCCGTTCCGGGAATGGGCATACCCTCCCTGCTCACGCTCCATAATTTTTGGGGATCGATTACGTTAGTGGATCGTATAGAAATGGCACGTTCATCAAGATGCTTAATGTTCATTGTGAAACCTGTTAGCGCTTCTGCCAACGATATTTTGTGGTGAATGAGGAGATGATCACCTTTGCGCGTGAAGACAGGATGGGGTTTTTCATCCAGTATGATGATAATGTCACCAGAAAGGCGAACACCCGGTATTTGATCGCCCTCACCCTGGAAAGTCACACTGTCCCCATGCTGCATGCCCTTCTCCACAACAACATCAAAAACCTTTTTATCCTTTACGATCTGTTGGCCTCTGCAACTCTGGCACTTATGCTCTTCTTTAATATCCGTACCCTTTCCGCCGCACCTTGGACACGCGACCTGCATCTGTTGAACAAAGCCGGGTCCAATCGAACGAGTAATTATCTTAACGCCACGACCATCACATTCCACGCACCGCGAGGAAACCTTGGGATCTTTAGAGCCGGAACCGTTGCAAGAATCGCAAAGCCGATCACGTATAATAGCCAACTTAATCGTCTTACCATTATAAAAAGTTTCGAGGGGCACGGGCTGCTGATGAACAATATCTTTTGGTTTGGCCTCTCCACGTGCGCGTCTCCCACCAAAGAAACTGGAAAAGATATCCGATGGGTCGATGCCGACGCCCTCTGACTCAACGCCCTTCTCGCCAAACTGGTCGTAGCGTCTCCTTTTCTCCACATCCGATAGACATTCGTAGGCCACCGAAACCTCCTTGAACTTTTCGTTTGCTCCAGGCTCCTTATTTTTGTCTGGGTGATACTTCAAAGCAAGTTTGCGGTAAGCTCTCTTAATGTCATCTTCGGAAGCATTGGGAGGGACCCCCAAAGCGTCGTAGTATTTTGTTTCTTTCACCATCCTTGCTTGCATCCACACGCAAAAGGATCAAAAAAAAAAAAGCAACGACACTGAAGTTTGGAAAGGAGCGGAAAACCAACGCAACACGCCAGAAACCGGCAGAGACGCGAAACACAAAGCCGCATATGCTCAACTAAAAATTAGCACGAAAAAGCACTTCCCCCCCCCCGACTGAGTCACACAGATTAAAAGTTTCCATCTATATAACCCCAAGTTGCCGCCTAAACAGGCTCACATCCTCATCAGAAGCTCCGCAAGAGACAACAACATCCATCACCTCCTCGACCACCTTCTTCTCGCAGTCATCAAAGAACAGTGAGATATCCCTCACGCGTTTCACGGTACACAGTCCCTTGAGAAAAGAAACCGTTGATGTTCCTGAAAGCCTTCCTGCCGCTTTCAGCATACCAAGAAGAATATCAGGTGTCATATTGCTTCCAAAAAGCACCTGCATGCTCCCAGGGGGTATAACCGAAACATAAAAACAGAGCAGTTCCTCATCGTCCTTAAGGTCTAAAAAAACTCGCTCAAATTCTGTAAACGACTTGGGTGCTTTCAAAGTATCCTTAGTCCACTTTACAGTCGGCTTTAGCATGCGAGGGACAACAGGCTCATTCATCTTTTTGTCTTTAAAGGTCGCCGGTCGTTGCGCTGCACCGCTCGTTGAAACCGCGGCTAGTTCTCTCGAAGGACATTCTTGTGCCGACGCTGACGTCACTCCGTTGTTTAGTGACAGAGGGGACGAAGAAACAACTACTCCTTCCTTACTCTCATTGTTGATTTCTTCCACAATCTCCACTCTCGACGAAGTACGTCCTTTGTACTGCAATTTGGTTTCCCTTTCTCTTGACCTGGCTTCCTGTGCGTCTCGTTGGGCCGCCCGAAACCTCTCCAACTCAGCGATCTCATTTTTCACTACCTGATCTCCCACGGTGTTAGGGTGTCGACCGGTGTTGCTTTCAATCACACTTGGAGAGGCCGTCTTGTCTTGAGCACCCTCGCCCACACATTGCTCATCATCATCGTCGTCAACCTCGGTAATAACAATCTTTTTCCTGGTAACCGGTTCAGCGCCATCTCGATCTGCTCGGATCATTTTGGTTACTAACGACATCTCATTTGTGGCACTTACATCATTCGGTGAAAGCGCCAACACTGCCTCTAGGTCTGTACGCGCACCTTTTAAATTCCCTAGCTGTTTCCTGGCTGTAGCGCGGCGAAAGTACCCTTTGGCGTATGTGCGGTTAAGACGAACACAAGAGGAGGCATCCCGTTCGGCATCAGACCATCTCTCCAACTTCAAGTAACAAAGCGCTCGGTTGCCGTAGAGCACGTGTGCCATCGGCCCTTCTGGGTCAAGGTCTATACCCACAGCATATGCCTCCACTGCTTCCTGGAGTTTCCCACTTTGGAACAGTTCGTTACCTTTGTCTTTCTGTTTCTTCACAGGGTCCTCCTTCTCAACAACACCAGCGCTCTTCAAAACGGCTTCCTTCAGGGATGGTACTGTTCCTCTTATAGGAGGAACAGAGTTTGTGACAAATGTGGCTGACTTTTTCATCTTGTTCACTTCATGCTGACGTGCAACTTCCTCCTGCCATAAAGCCAAGTCCTTCAGCTCGTCTTGCAGATCTTCTGCCTGCTGCTTTATTGCGGCGGCGTAATCCATTTATGCGGTTAGATCTAAGTATATACGTTGCCTTTAATGAGGAAACTGGATGGTAAGAAATAATGAGGAAAGCAAAGTAGAAGCACTGCATTTAATTGCATACTGGAAAAAAGTTTATGCACAGCAGGTAAACCTAGTTTTCACAGACACTGATCCACCTCCTCCAGCGTTCTGGAGCTAAAATTGTAGCCACTTTGGAGAGTCGACGGAGTATGGCCAGGGACCACGATTCTCAAATTCACCTAAAGCAAAGAAAATACAACTACGCTGTGTATGTTTAATATTTCCATTACATACCACTAACTGGAGATCCTCTGACGTTAGGTGGGACAAAACATCAATGTTTACTACCCCCTCATCTGCTCGACTACTATGATAATAGACCTGACTACCTAACCACGATGGATACAAACGCTTTAACCCCCTTATCTCCAACAAATCATATATGCTCGAGACAGTTCTGCATATCGGTCTTTAGATGACAAAGCACTCAAAAAAGATTTAAAAAGCTTTTAAGTGGAATATAAGAATATGCACGATGGTGCCCAGTGACATGTACGACACCCCGAGTAAAAAAAAGGTTTACACGTTTGTTACTAAGGTTTAAAATCCAGCACCGACCCAAAAGGAGGCGCAACACAAAGAACCAGCGCTACAACAAAGTTAGCAAAATGTAGGCGTAATAAAAGAAACAGAGGACAAGTTCCATGCTGCACTAACCGTCAACAGGGAAAGCAGCTTCTCTATCCTTCAGAAACGTTGCCGATTATCACGCCGATTGTCACCAATAATTCACAATTCTTTGAGAGCCTTTTCTTGATCTTCATTACCCCATGACTGATTCCGACCGAATGCATCTTTCGCAACGTTCATCAATGCAACAAGTGCCTTCCTTCGCCGGATCCCATCCTCATCCTTAGCGCGTTGCTCAGCTTCTACACAATCGGCGTACAAACGCATGTAGTGCAACTGCTCACTTTGCATACGAATTTGCACTGCAGTTACAGCGGTAAATACGCATATCCATGCACAAAACGAGACCTTTCGACACCTCCTCTTATATTCTATGTCAACTTCCCTAAGCAAGTAAGGAGCCAGCTGGGGATCCCGTCTAGCATATAAATCTAAATGCTTCATGAACATGGAGCCTTTCGTCCTGTGTTCAAGTAAGCTGCATCGCCTCGAGCACAGAAATGTCCCACACGACCGTGCGATAAGGGCACTCTGAGCTACACGCTTCATTCTGCCTTTTAAACCTTTTTGCCACTCCCGTAGGGGAAAGGAGGGAGGGGAGAAATGTAATGCGTTAAGTACAGGACTTTTTTTAAAAATGGCAATAACACAATATCACATGATCCCTCAACACCATGACAAACTAAACGCTATATATATAGTAAGGATATTCATTACCATTCACGGAATCTCTTGGAAACGTTACGCGCGCTGTCATTCTCCCCGGAGCCTTTCCGCATATCGGCAAGCTTTCGGGAAAGCAACTCTTTTGTCGAAACCACTCGTGGTTTCGTCACTCTTCGGTACTGCACAACAGCACTCGCAAGCTTCTTTTCCACAGAAGTACCCAATGCCTCTGAGAGAACTTGAACGTACGACTGCTTTTCAGCAATTGAAGCGAGAAGATGCAAATGAGATGATTTGCGACAACGAAGTCGATCATTTATATCCTCTTCAGAGTGAAGAACTGCCTTAACAAGCGGCAATCCGCTGTCGGTATCAGGTAGGCGGGATAAAATATGAGCCACAATTTTGGCATAATCATCACCCTTTGCCCTACCGTGAATATCCGGCCAACGCGCCAGACTTTTCCCGAGATTTCGGACCCCATCAATGGAACCGCAGCTAGCCAGTAGTAGTGTTATGTCTTTCATCGGTCGCAGCGTGGCTTTTGGTTCATACAATCCGGAAAAGGAATCGAAAATAAACGCCGAACAAAGACCAGTCATTTCACCGTCCTTTAAAGCATCTTCTGATAAAAGAATTTTGCAGAAAGCAGATACGACGCCCCTATTCGTTCTTACTAAGGAGGCTGAAAAAAACTCCGTTCGAGCCTCACTATTTGTCAGAACCAAAGATGCAAAATCCCTATTTTGAATTAACAGTCGCGCGGCAGCCAACAAGAGCACAGGGGTGCCCATAAGCTGTGAGGGCCTTAGAGACTTCAGTACTTCGATGATGTTTTGCCGGTAATTACCCAAACAGTCGTAGCGGTAAACAATGCGTTCCAAAAGCGAACCCAACGATTCAATTCGTTGATTTTCAGGGCTGCATCGGCATCTCAGAATTTTTTCACAAGACTCGAAAACTATTTTGCAAACGCCGTCGACGGTAGTAACAGTACCATACTTAACAAGAGAGTTCAGAATCGAAGTACCAATGCAATCGTGTATCATTTTTGGCATAAAGGGTTTGGCGGCGTTGAACAGCACTTTTTGGTGCCTCCTCGTAGACGTTTTCGAGAGTACATTTTCAACATTCTTTGCCGATTCGGAAGAATAAAGAGTGTCTGGGTATTCCTCTATTAAATTAGCCCATTTCGTTGGTTCCACCAAAGTAACCACCATAGGTTCTTTTAGAATGGACTTCCTTGACAAGTTTCCCTTTCCTTGTATAGCTTCTTTTTGCTTTTTAGTGATAAGACCCGAAAGATAATGCAATAAAACAGCAGGTATCTGTCAAATACCACTTACTCTGCAACTGCAATAAGTGACCAATGTTTTTTTTTCAAAGTGGAAATAACTATAAAAAACTACACTATGAAAAAATGTCCGACTACGTGATAGCGTGTTTCCTACTTTTTGCACTTGAGGTTAGTGCCGCAAATGAAAATGAAAGATATGGTCGCAAAGAAAAGGAAAAGTAAAAACGTCCCAATAACAAACCGCATCTTTCCCATACACACTTTCCACTTTAACGACCTAGCACTGGACTGAAAAGCACGGGATCCGGTGTTAAGCACTTCCGTCTTATGACACAATAATTCAATTCGCTCCCCGCGATCAATTAGCACGTCTATGTTCCCCAACATTGTATGCTTCGTATCATCAACAAGTTTATTAATTTCACCAAGTTTATCTGTACTATTAGTTTCATTGAATGACCGCATATTATCTGAAAGCACTGCGCCGAATTTACTGCAAGCACTGAAAGAAATAGCCGAGGGTCGTGGATATCGCCTATCGCTACCAGCAAACTCTTTTTTAAAGAAATCACGGATACGTGACAAAAATTCAAATACCACGCGCTTTGTGTGATCCACACCTGTGACACAACCGTACACAAGTTCATTTTCAACAAGAAAATGAAACACGCTTTCATCATACTGATAGACGGCTTTAGTGTCATAACGAGGAAGCTGCTCGAGCATAACATCAACAACACCTTTCATTGTAGCCGTAACACGATGTTCTGCAACGATCATGCGCTGGTAAGACACAAAGGAGGCAGATATAAGCATTGGCAATTCCTTCCCATATATAAAAAAGAGTAACACAATACTCAGGTACAAACTAGGACCCTTTCCTTCAACTACACTACACTACAAACATGTAAAAGAATATATTTGAGCATATCAACGAAGCAAATAAAAGAGCAATATAAGAAACAAGCAACAAATAACCAATTACAAACATAAAACAATCAATAATTATACAACACGCACGGATGAATCTTATAATCAGACGCAAATCCAACATAGAAAAAGAAAAGGGGATAAATCCGGTTAATTCCTCCTTCCGCCACACCAGCGGCACAAACACAACAAAAGTGACGAAAAATGATACCAAATCACAACTACAAAAGAAAAGAATAGTTTGCACCTTACCTACTCCTACATATAGAAGAGAATTATGATAAAGATATAATTATTTAAATGGCCAATTTTGGGGTATCACGGTAAGCTTTTTCAATGTAGGTAAAACTCCCAATATTAAGACAATGAAAGAAACAAAACACTTACGATAAGGAATTGGTGAAAGCGTTCTCATCCCGCCTCCCGCGCTCCCTATCACAAGTTCCACCCTTTCGCTAAGTCCGATGGAAAAACCGCCCTCCTCCGTGAGATACCATCAGCGAAATTCGCTAATGAAACAACATAGTCCCAAAGAGCCTCGATGCCTTCCTCCAGATAAACATGATCTATTAAACTTACTTCTTGAACCGAAGCATCGGAGTGTGTGTTACCTTTTTTCGTGACATGCATAACTGTAGTATTATCCACACATACGTAAATATTATTAAGCAGGCTGCCCTGAAAAGCTCTCAATGCCAATGTCACTGCTCTCGCCTTGGTATGAGAGATACAATGTGGAGGTTGTGCCCGCTGGCCTCCTGAAGCCCATACTTTCCCATTGTCCTTAAAAAGTGAAGCTCACCAGCCGTGTATAGAAGCATCGGTAACCGATGTTGCAGAAGTCGGTAATTACCTTGACGGCTTAACGGGTTCTTTTTCGATCAACCCGCTTAGTCACTCCTGCCCCATGCGGATTGCCTGGAGGGAAAGCCGTGCCATGTCGTTCTGCGCCAAGACACACCTGTTGAGCTCCGACAAGCGCCGTCTTACCATCTTTAAGAAAAAAAAATGTCGGAACAGAGAACCTCCCCGTGCCCCTGCCGCATACATCATTCGGGATACTATGCTCTCCAAACTGTCAACAGTAACCCTCTCAGTGGGATAGCCTCCTGAGTTTCCGCACCGTTTTTTTGCTCAATGGCACCATCTTTGAACCATGACCAAAGTGGACTCCAATGAAATCATATAGTGCGGTGATGGACTTGCTTTTCCATGAAGTTGCGCCGCGCTGTAACATGTTTCTTCTAATCACCTTGTTCCATCAGTTTACAACTTCCCGTGGACTGCTAATACGAATATTATCAATCCACACATGTACTTTTAGCTACGAAGGCGCTGCATATTCAGCTTTCACTACTGCAGAGTCCCCGGCCAATACACACGGGGCCGTGTGTAAGACTCCCGGGCCACACTTGTAACCCATAGGAAGTCGGGCAAGTTCCACGAGCTTTCCACCTGCCGTCCGGCATAAGAAACCTGATCGGGTGTCCATCAGCAAGCCCGCTTTTAAGAAAACGAAGCTTTTAAATCACAAAGCGCTGCACCCTCATCATGGACAGCATCCAGGTAGCGTGGCACGTGTCCCAGAGGAACAATAGCTTCATAATCGTCCTGTGCATTCTTAGACTTTGGCCATGTAATGATTCGCCCTCGACAACCCGTTGGCTTCTCTTCAACTACCGTGAAGGGCACCGCCCAACCCGTGGTAGGGTTGTTGGACACTTTCTGAATTGTACCCTCTCTTTCCACGGTGATAGTATTCTGGTCTGAAATCGTCAATTTTGGCTCGTATTCCCGACCTTCTTTCCTGGCCGGTCTGCGCATGGTCTCCCAAACATCATTGAAGAGCTGTAAATATTGACTATTCAGTCGTTACTTGATCCATTTTAGCGATAAAGTCTCCACATTCATCTGTTGTTACGGTGACTCCTGTTGCTCAGTATCCGAGGCGACCTTGGTTTGATGGGTGCGTCGGAGAATGTTGTGTCTCTGAAATAAAGGTCCTGTCCTATTATTTTTATCGTTGGATTCTGAACCTTCCACAGTAACGTGGCCCACTCACCCTCCGTTTATGCATGAGCACTGTTAAATTTACTTGTTTAGCACTGCCACCCACGACCCTAAATTCCTAGTGGTGCTCCGACGAAATTCCATGGGGTCCGCGTGTTTTCCCATCTGGGCCAGAATGTGTGAGTCGAGGTCGTTTTCTACCACCGCTACGGTCGCATGAGGTAGAGACCCCCTTTTTTTTTTATAGAATGTACCGTCATTGCGTAAGGTTTCAGAATGTTTTCCACGTCCCTTGTGCTGATGGTGGTTAGTTTTTCTTCATCCACCATCAACCTTACGACTTTCTTCAACTTTTTGGCGTCCTCGCCCGCGATGACCACATATCTCGCTGCTCTGCGTGGATCTAACTTGAATGTCTTTGGGATGCCCCCCAGTCGACGATTAGTGCCTCCTCGTCCTGAGGATGAGCGACAAAATTTTCCTTTTGCAGCGAAGCAATCTCTCCCCAACGACTGGCAGTGACCCAAGACAGACGCATGGCCACTCGCTCCCTTTCCAGTTCCGTTGTGTCGCTTATCATGTCCAGCTCCCACATCTCCATGGGGCAGGCCTGCTTTATTGGTGTTTCCTCCACTTTTCTCTGCAAACCCAACAAAAACATTCTTGCTAGTGCCTTTTCCGCTGCCAGCATCGACAAAAGAGTTCCTGTATACCTCACGGCGCTGCTTTTGTCCAGTTACAAACTCACAATGAAGATGGGAACATTCCCCTCACTTGGCTCCACGTTGTGTTTTGCCGCAAACTCGCAGAATCTTCTGAGAATCGACCGCCGCTGCTCCCAAGTTGACTGTGTCCTCATGACCCTTGCTATGCAATTCGATTATGAAGCCCACGCCGCCATAACCGGATCGTGGGTCGCCAGTTTTATAACGATAACTTCGTTTACCGGTGTTTTCGTAGGGCGCAAAACTGGGGATGCCGTTTCTCTTGCTGGCTCTCTTCCCTTTGTGTCCTCTGTGTCCTCCTCTACCATCAGACCTTTACCCGGCAAGTTTTCCGTGGCATTTCTCCATTCGCTATTACCCACTTGTGGGTCCTTGGCCCCGTAACCATGGATACGGATTCCAATATTTTCTCGGCCCCGAAGCTTACTGTTTCCGGGGCCGGTATTCGCTTGTTGGCTTCCACGGAACCTTGGCATCCTTAACGAAGCATGACGCACTGTAGTGCTCCAACTTCCCACATCGGAAGCATCGTATTCTGCTAACTTGGGAAGTCGGTTTTTGAACTTTTGGGTATGCTTGATGGTATGGATCCTCGTCCCTCCTTGAGTCATGTACTGCCTTTGCCAACGCTTCCACTCGCACCCCCGGATGGGCTTTCGCTGTTTGTAAGACTCGAAGATAAGTGTGAATCGACCTCCCGACTGTTATCCCACCTTCTGAGATCCTTATACTCCCACTGCACTTATCCACGCCGCAAATTGCTCCCAGACGCATTGTGACCCGTAATCCGGTTTTTGTGGTAATGGGAACAATTCTTTGTACGCAGTTAAAAAACTGTTCCGGTGATGTCTCCGTCATGTATTCGATCTCCCCTTTAAACGTCCGTATGTTTTCTTTAGGGGGAAAACCCTTGCCCACAAAGCTATTTTTACCTGCTGAATGCCTCTGATTCCTACCTTGTGGTTCCTTACATGTTAACCGCTTGATTTCTGACAAAACTGTGATTTGTATGAGTCAAAAGGGAACTTTATTTCTATTCTACCTTTTTCCTTTTGATCTGATTCATTCTTTACTCTCCCTTGTTCGACAACTGGATCCGTTTTATGTGTGGCGTCCGTATTTGCTAATATCTTCCAGTGGTGTAACTCAGGTGTTATCGATTCAATGACAACTACTAACCTATTGTTATGGAAGAGCATCTGTTCCATTTCCCCTCTCAAAGCACAATTTTCTTGCATGAACCTTTCAACTTGCCTATTCAGTTCCATCGACTGGTTTTGCATTCTCCAGTGCTCATCATTCATTTGTGGTCTTGTCATTTCGTACTGTTGGTATAAATTAGACTTATTTGCTTCTAGTGCTAGACATTCGTTACGAAACATATCTCTATTTTCTTTGAACATACACAAGAATTCAATGTTTTAGGGCATATTGAAGGAAACCAACGAGCTCCGTAAATCGACGAAATTTAGCTGCCTAGTCAAAAATCACTCGAAGCTCTCCATTTTCAAGCCTCACCAAACCGTCTACGTGTACCGCTGTATTTCCAAAAGGGGGACAATAGTCGAATGAAAATGTGGTCCGACCGCCCTGCTTCACAAAAGTCCTTATTTCTTTCAAACTTATTTTCCATTCGGCATCCAATATAGTTGGAGGGGTTGTCGTTACCATCTCTCAAAACTTACAGCGATTACTTACCTTTTTAAAAAACTTTCCTCAGTAATAGTTTTTCTATGCATATATAAGAAAGGAAAGAACGAATAACAAGGAAAGTGGTAAGGATGGACGATTCCTTTCTCAACCTCACAAAAATAAAAGTTACGAAACCATCCCGACACCTTGAAACATTTGAACAACACAAATAGCTGCGGGGGCTACGACAACCACAACAACGCAGCAACCAGTGGACCCTCTGAGGGACGGATGCTCGCACCGCAAAGAAAACTTCGGAGAGCACCACACACACACACACACACCCGTCTGAACCGCTCCCGTCGCGAGAAACAGCCTCCGCCTCTTCTCAGGTCAAGCACCGCTTAATACCACCGAACCAACATTCCCCACTGCATTCCGCACCCACACCACGGAAACACCACCGTCCAGACACGCTACAACAGTAAATATGAGTAGGGCCCGTCAAAACACACGGCATCCGGTGGGAAATGCCAACACGTTGCCACAAATTGGCGCAATCATGCAAAAGTCACTACCGCAACAACCGAGGGCACTCTTATCTTTCCGCAGTTCGAAGTTCTTGTGATGCGTTGTCCCTCTATGATTAGGTAGCGTCACCCTTAGGGTACTTCCGCGTGCAAGCTTGGACGCCGGAGGGGCGAGGGCTATTTCTCCCCAACTATAGTGAGAGATTTGCGTCGCTTCCGAGGCAAGTAAAGGATTTCATCTCCAAGGCCACTTAATGTTCCGGACGAACCGATTGAATCACTGGCCGCCCCCCCCCCATTTTCCTTTGAAATGTGGTACTCAAAAGTCGCCCGTCAGCCGCGACTCCTCAAACGTAGGACCTTTGCCCGGTCACTGGGCCCCCATAGCAATTTGCCGGAGCTTCGCCAATAAGACGTTGAGACCGTGTTCTACGTATCGAAAAATGCACCCAACGAGCCAGCATATGGCGGACCTTCTAACGCACTGAAGCACCAAAGATGGAACCCGAATAAGGTGAGGGAAATCCTCAACAAGTACCAGTACACCCGTGTCTGAAGAGCTTTGGCCGCTAGCAAGGGCTTGAGGGTGGGTCGCCGCAAAAGAATGTGACTAGCGATATGTTGGGAAGGTTCATCCGGGGACCAGATAGGGCACACACCCAACCGATGCTTTTCTTACGCTGGGGAATGGCACCCACTGCACGATGGGGCTGCAGTGGTCGACACCACCTTGCTGACAGGAAACCAGATGCCGCGGGTCACCTGTCGCCTTTCTATGTTTTATCGGCAGAACAAGGCAAGTGGGCCCTTTGACCCCGGTCTCGCTGAGTTTGCCTCCACGGGGGGGGGGGGGGTAAACCTCAGAGCCGTCATGGCATCCATTGGGTCCGCAGCGCTCTATCTGAGCTGCCGTCACTACGCTACTGGGCGGTCTTGTGCGGCTGTCCCTCATTGTTTTCGCTTGGGACTTTGTTCAGTGGCATTATGCGAAAAGCAAGGCACTTCCCTCTGCCGGCACCGGCTCGTGGAGTATAGGCGGGCTGTTGCTGCGGTGACAGGTGTGGGCGGAAACCGGTGACAAAAGGGCCGTCTGCGGGCAGGTGCGCGTAGATTCAGGCGGTTGGTGGGACAGCAAGGGTGTCTCCAGGAGCGGGAGGAAAAGCGAAGATATGACAACTGAGGCTACTGGAGTGCCCTCGGTTGTTGCGGTAGTGACTTTTGCATGATTGCGCCAATTTGTGGCAACGTGTTGGCATTTCCCACCGGATGCCGTGTGTTTTGACGGGCCCTACTCATATTTACTGTTGTAGCGTGTCTGGACGGTGGTGTTTCCGTGGTGTGGGTGCGGAATGCAGTGGGGAATGTTGGTTCGGTGGTATTAAGCGGTGCTTGACCTGAGAAGAGGCGGAGGCTGTTTCTCGCGACGGGAGCGGTTCAGACGGGTGTGTGTGTGTGTGTGTGGTGCTCTCCGAAGTTTTCTTTGCGGTGCGAGCATCCGTCCCTCAGAGGGTCCACTGGTTGCTGCGTTGTTGTGGTTGTCGTAGCCCCCGCAGCTATTTGTGTTGTTCAAATGTTTCAAGGTGTCGGGATGGTTTCGTAACTTTTATTTTTTTCTTTTGTAGTTGTGATTTGGTATCATTTTTCGTCATTTTTGTTGTGTTTGTGCTGCTGGTGTGGCGGAAGGAGGAATTAACCGGATTTATCCCCTTTTCTTTTTCTATGTTGGATTTGCGTCTGATTATGAGGTTTGTATTAGCGTGATTAGTATGAATTTGAAAGAGTTGTTAACTTTTTTAAATATATGTTTTTTTGAAGTATATGGGCGTCGTAGACGTTTTTTGTTTGTTGATTCTTCTGGTATTAGTGTTAAGGCTGCGTGGTTTAGCTATGTTGTCAAATACAGTATGATGCAAAGCGGGGACAGTTGTAATCAGCTTTTTGGTGCCTTGCTGCTTTCTCGGGCTTCAGGTTTAAATGAAGTTTATTTTTATGAAGAATCGTCGCGTTTGCTGGTTGGTTTTTTAGTATGTAGGCTTTTCGGTGCAGTAGATGGTGTTGTAGGCGGCGTCAGTTGTTGTTACCGGAAACGTATGTATTTGCATCAAGCTGTAAAGTTGCTGAAGGAGTGGGCCAACGAAGCTTATTTCGGCTTCTTGTGGTCCGAAAGGTGTAAGTCAACATTTAGTCATTGCTGCTTGCATGGAGTGGAGTCGATTTTGCTCAGCTGCGGTGTTTTGGCAAAAGGTGATTGTGCCTTTCTTGCGCAACTTATTTCTAATGTTGTGATCCAAAAAAAGAATATATACTTTTTAACGAGTGATGCCCACATGCTAGAAGTTAGTCAGTGTTTATTGTCATCTGTGGAAACACAGTTGAGTGAGGTTTATGTGGAAGATGGGGTATTTATATCTGTTAACTTGCCCATAGAATCACGAATGCTGTTGGAGGGTGACTGTAGAGAAGGTGGTATACTGCTGTTTTCGTGCTCACTTGAGATGAGAGGTGCTGTGTTGGAGGACTTTCTAACGTTGGTGGGCAGTATAGGGGTTAGTTTCTTGGGATCCCAGCGCCTGATGTGTTGTGAGCTGAAGGAACTGCTTTTTGACATGGGAATAGTCTCTCTTGAGCGGTTGTCGTTGTGTGTCTGTGACGCTATCCAGCATGCAACGGGAGCAACACCATTTCATACCGAGCACGAGTTTTGTGCGTGGGCAGAATACGCTGGATCAGCGAAGCGGGGTTTCTTTAAGGTCGGAATGGTGCGCAGAGCAACGCTGTCAAGAGAGGGAGGGCTTTGGATATATGGAAAAAACAGTGTGGCGACAATAGTAATTCCCGTTGGTGATCCCATCACCAAGTTGGCTCTACTAGAAGTGTGTGAAAAGGCAGCTCAATACGCCTACGAGGTGTATTCTGGTTCGATGTATACCAACGGCGGGGTCGTTGGCATATGTTGTCTGTTTTTAGCTGAGTATATTTGCCGTCGGTTACCCCGTCACGGTAGTCAGAATGCGTACCTTCGGCACTTTGCTGGCGCCATACACGCCGTGCTGGTTTCACATGCTATTTGTCTTAACCCCTCTTTGGTGGAGCCTCCGGCAACGTATGTCCAGGAGGTAGAGAAAATTGCTGAGGATCACGCTAAGCTGATGAGTTCGATGTCATATGCAAATAGTGTTGTTGGGCAGTACAGAAGCGGTAGGTCTTATGTATCAAGTGGTCACATGGTGGATTGCGAAGAGTTTCGGCGGTCTGTGAGGGCTGTTGAGTTAGCCCTAGATTGTGTTTCGCTCATTTCTAAGTTAAAATTGTAGATATGTGTGGCAATCTAGTTTTAGTTTTTTTTTTGAATTATGCCTCAGTGCAGGTTAAAGCTTTCATTTTGCTTTGTATTGCTTGGAGCGTTATTGCGATTGTCACTGTGATATAAATTTATCTTTATATCACACATAAACTTTCACTTTGTTGAGACGTTCGTTTTTCTAGGTATATACATCTGTGTGTGTTGTTTTAGTATAAAGGATATGTCGGGTGACGGTAGTGATGGTTGGGGGGATATGGTTCTCCCGGGTGTGTTCATGCTCCGACGGAGCGCCGCTTTACCGCGGAAGCTAATTGGTCCTGTGTCGGATGGTGATAAAATGGAGATCATTGCATATAAAATCGAAGAAATTGAAAAGTATATTCAAAAACTAAAGGAGAGCAACGCTAACATCAATGAATTCTTGAATGATGAAGGACGTAATTCAGGGACAAGACATCAGACGTTATCGAGCAACGATATTAGCACCCTAAATGCCGATGGTGACGACCGCGTTCTTTTGGAGGCCCTTGCCGAAAACGCGGCCCTCATATCGTCGAAAACGAGGGAGCTAGAGGAGTTGAAGGCATTGTTACAAAACAATTGTTGTGCCTGCGCTTGTCGTTCGTATAGTTCTACCGATGGTGGAAGCGGTGTACAAGAACCCAGTGTCACCCACTTCACCGGAGATGAAGAAGAGAGCTCAGTTAATGATATGTCGATTGCTCGATTCAGTCTATGACATAAATGGCGGCATAACGTTCGTTTACCAATGTTAGCCATCCATATAACCCAAAGGCTTATCGAGTTGTTGCGCTTTTTTTTTTTAAAATGCGTATTTGCGTGTACTGGGTGCTTCTTGTTGTAAATAAGTACCTTCTTCATTTTGTTTCAACCCTTTTGACCCTTAGCCGCCTGAATTGTGCTAACTAAACTTCAATTTGGAAGGAAATATATGCCACCTAAGAAGAAGGATGACAAATCACAGGAGTCCCTTACGGTTCTCCTCGGGCGGCCAGGCAGTAATCTGAAGGTCGGCATTGTTGGGCTCCCGAACGTTGGTAAGTCCACATTTTTTAACGTGTTATCCAAAAAGGGAGTTCCAGCGGAAAATCGTCCGTTTTGCACGATAGATCCTAATACGGCGGACATAAACATTCCGGATGACAGATTTGACAAGCTGGTGCAGCTTAACAAGCCGGCGTCTGTTGTCCCAGCACAGGTTCATATACGTGATATTGCTGGCTTGGTACGCGGGGCCAGTCACGGGGAGGGGCTTGGCAATGCTTTCTTATCTCACATCAATGAATGTGATGGTGTTATTCATATGATCCGTGTTTTCGAGGAGGAAGACATCACTCATGTGGAGGGTGAACTCGATCCTGTCCGGGACTTGGACATCATCTTTTCAGAACTCGTACTGAAGGATTTACAGGTTGTCAACGGTTTGATTGATAAATTAACTGTGATAGTCAATCGCGGACTTGATAAAACCAAAAAGAATGATCTAGAAATATTGCATAAGGTAAGGGATCACTTAGAGAAGGGTGAACAGGTTCGGTGCTATCAGTGGAATAATAAGGAGATCGACTTTCTCAATACACTTCAACTATTGACGGCAAAACCGGCAATATTTCTGGCTAATATGTCCGAGAAAGATTTCATCCGTCAACGGAGTAAGTGGCTTGCGAAGCTAAAAGAATGGATCGACAAGCATACCGGGGAGCTTCTTATCCCAGTTTCCGCGGAGATGGAGGCCAACCTCCTTAATATGTCTTCAGAAGAAGCCGAAGAATTTCTCAAGCAAAATAAAACTAAGTCTCAAGTTCCGAAGATTATAACCAGTGCTTACCATGCGATTAACTTGATTCACTATTTTACAGCGGGCCCGGATGAAGTGAAATGTTGGACAATACAACGTGGCACAAAAGCCCCTCAGGCCGCTGGAAAGATTCATTCTGACATGGAGAAAGGGTTCATCTGTGCCGAGGTGATTCACTGGGAGGACTACGAAAAATTGGAGAGTGAAGCTGCCTGTCGCGAAGCAGGTAAGCAACATCAGGAGGGAAGGAACTATGAGGTAAGGGACGGTGATATAATCTTCTTCAAATTTAATGCAGCTAAAGGAGGTAAGAAGTAATAGAAAAGAGATGAAGTTCAATAACCACGATATTGGTGTTACTAACAAGAGGGCTTCCTCTATCCCATGAATTAAACCGTTTTGTGTTTGCGTTCCATTTTTGAATGATAAGTTGTGAGACGTGGATTGCGTATGCTTCCGATGTCCGTTTCAATACGGCTTTCTCCTTTGTTTTTTCCTTTCTATTCTCGGGACACTAGCTTATAGCTAGGCGCACTGGTATAGCAAGAAAGGAACGATAATAGAAAATGGACTTATTTGGAGCCTATGCTTCTCATGCACAGGCGGTGCTATGTACACCAGTAAGAGATAAGTATTCGATTTTGATGGAGGATGATAAAATTCGTGTGGGCACAAGTAGTATGCAGGGATGGAGGAGCACAATGGAAGATGCCCACGCCATTCACCTTTCCCTACCAAATCTTCCCCTTCATATATCTCCTCATGACGCTGCTATGGCAGCAGTCTTTGATGGACACTCGGGATGCAAAACGGCTCAGTTCGCTGCAACACATATGGCGAGATGGATAACTTCAAGTGAGTCGTTTGTTTCGGGAAATGTAGAAAACGCGATTTTTGAAGCCTTCATTTCGGGCGATGCAGCTATTCGGAGGAGTATGCCTCATGAGCAGAGTGGCTGCACGGGGAATTGCATAGTGCTAGTGCAGAATAATTTATACTGCGGTAATGTTGGCGATAGCCGTGCGGTTATGTGTCGGGGAGGGGTTCCCTTACCTCTAAGCGAGGATCATAAACCTACTCTTCTCAGGGAAAAGGAGCGGATAAAAAAAGCAGGATGTTACGTTCGAAACGGGCGTGTAAATGGTATACTGTCGTTGAGCCGCGCTTTAGGTGATTTTGCATTTAAGGACCACCATTTAAAACCTGAGGATCAAGCGATAAGCGCGGTTCCAGATGTTCTTCACGTGAAGCTCACGCCTCAGGATGAGTTCGTTGTTATCGCTTGCGATGGCGTGTGGGAGAAGTTTTCTAACGAAAGGGTTGTTAAATTTATTCGAGAGGAGGTGGGAGACCACGGCGATCTTTCGCTGGCATGTGAACGGTTGATGGACTCTTGCCTGGCTCCTGTGTCGGCTGCTCCTGGCGCGGATAATATGACCGTCATCATCGTTCAGTTTAAAAGTTCCTTTTTGAAGAGGGTAGAAGATGGCTTTGCCGACGATCATTCGAGTAATGTAAAATTATGAGTGAGGCGCGGTTTTGTGTCTTGGCTTGCATTGCGTTACCCACGTATGTAGCTTGCTGTACCTCAACATGGGTTGATAAGCGCTTCTTCCTAACACGTAACGCAGAGAACGGAACTGGTTAGGGGGTGGAGGAGGGCGCTCAGTGTTTGCTATGGGATTTTACAAGTGGGCATCAGGTAGTGTTGGCAGTCCTCAAACCTCATTTAGTTGTTGTATGAACTTCCTTATTTTTGAAGCTGTTTTACTTTTTTTTTTTTAAATCTTCCCACTTCACCGTTTTTCTTTTCTTTTTTTCCACAGTGCGCTCGCACTTTTTCAAGACGGCGCGGTTGTTTTGCGCAAAGCAGCAAAT
Source organism: Trypanosoma brucei brucei TREU927 (assembly GCF_000002445.2). Taxonomy (NCBI): domain Eukaryota; phylum Euglenozoa; class Kinetoplastea; order Trypanosomatida; family Trypanosomatidae; genus Trypanosoma; species Trypanosoma brucei. The sequence continues at coordinate 893,700 of NC_005063.2, read as the reverse complement.
ATAATTTTATATTTTTGCTGCTTCGTTTCATGAAACGACGTTCCTAACATCCTCACAGCAGCTAAGCACTTCCTTTATTTTTTCTCAAAAAAATATATAATGTCTTTGCTGTGGGGTTCCGTGCGAATCGAATGCAGCAATAAGTTCTTTCCAACTTAGTGAAATTCTCGTTGTGCACAAGTACTACCGGTTTTGTACCAACCCACCCGCACAAGTTGTGCTACGGAAGCGACGATAGATCAGGGGGACCACAGAGTGCCAAAGGGAGAAAAAAAAGCACATCTAAAGTGAGTTGATCATGCAGAGGGACGCTGACAGAATGAAGAGAAAGAAGGAAGAGCACCGAGATGAAGAGGAGTTTGGTGCCTTCCGCTTTGCTGATGGAAGTATGTACGAAGGAAAGTTCTGTCGCCGTGAGTCGAATGCTGATGGAACGGCTAAATCACAATTCCCATCTGCCCACCCACCAACGACGCGCAATGCACAACAGCAGGAACTTCCCCCTCCCATACCTTTTCACCATGGGAAGGGCGTTTTTAAAGATGCTGGCGGTTTGGTGTACGACGGTTGCTGGGTTGAGGGTGACATGACTGGGGAGGGTCTGCTACGGTTTCCCAGCGGCGCCACATATGAGGGTAGTATGTACGCAAACTCGTTTTGGGGGACGGGAACGTATACTTGGCCTGATGGCTCCCGCTACGAGGGGCAGTGGGAAAACAACAAAATGCATGGTAAAGGGACATATATCGATGCAAAGGGGAAACGTTGGGCTGGAAAGTTCCATCACGGACAGGGAGTTGGCTTGCTTGCGGAGGTTAGTTTATAGAGCACTCTGAGCACATGGGGTCTCGTTGATTGTTCTGAGTACCACCATGATCATTCGCATTTGTTATCCCGGTGCCATTTCCCACTGAGAGGCTCTCGTTCGATGAAGCACGAGGTGTGTGGGGCTGCGGCAGCAGTACCAATTTGTACAATGTGGAATATTGGGGCATATGATACGGTCATGATGAATAAAGAGGTTGACTCGCTCGCCGCGTTCTAGGTTGTGAACAAAAGAAAAAAAACTACTTTTTTTTTTTCCTGCATAGCCTTTTAATATATATATATATTTGACTTTGACCCTTCCTTGTTGTAGTCACGAAGTATGTCCGACGAACTAGGTGTAAAGGAACTCGCTGATCTCCTTGCAGACCATGAACCAATGGACCTTGTGGTTCCCTCCGACCCCTCAGAAGTAGAAGGTAGTTATGACGAAGTTTACAAGAAAGAACAGCAGGAAAGAGAAGAGAGCAGGAAACATAAAAGGAGGAAGCGTTCGCGTCATGGGGCCAAATCACGTATTAAGCATTCGGGAGGGAGAAAGAGCGATGGCGTGAACCCAAGGGTGCGATCCAAGTTTGTTATTGATGCTGCAGAGAGCGGGGAAACGGAATCTGACGATGGTTTTGTTGTTGGAAGTGATGAGGACAGCGAAAGTGACGTCTATGGTGGTCCGATGGCGATGCGCGAAGGAGGGAAACGACACATCTTTCTTGAGGGAGAAGAGGACATGACAGCCGAAGAGGTAGCGCGTGCTATTGAAGAACGGTACCGCTCTGGTAGGAAAAAAGCGAACCGAACAGAAGCGCTTTTGTCTTCTGGTATTCCTAAAGGGAAGCTGTCGTCACTACGTTATGCTTCGCATTTGCTGCCGCAGGATACGGATCCCAAAGTTTTCGCTGTTAAGTGTCGCCCTCGCATGGCTCGTGTGCTTGTCGCCCGATTAGTAAACAAATGCTACGCTTTTCGTATAGGTCGCAATTATGAGAAGCGAAAAGTTGACCTGGGTATTATTTCGGTGTTTTGCTTCGATCACGTGAAAGAATATATATATATTGAATCACACCGCAAAGCGTTTGTAGAGAATGCAATCAACGGGTTAGTTGGCCTGTTTCGAAGCAATATTTCTCTAGTAAATCCTTCAGAGCTGATGCAGATGATGGAACATCGGCCCTCAGAGGATAAGATTCGTGTAGGCTCCTTTGTTCGGCTGCGGCGGCGTCAATACCGCCTGGATATCGCGCAGGTAATTGCCGTTGACTCAGCCTCTCGACGCGTGACGGTTAAAGTGGTTCCTCGGGAGGACTTCGTTGGAAAAACTTGCAACAAACCTGAGGTGCGAATGCCCCAACGCTTATTTGTCCCAAATCTTGCCGTAGGAGCTCATAACCGGGGTGAAATGTACGCGTGGGGTGACCTCATTTTTGATGGCGAAGGATACCTTCACCTCAGCGTGTCCCTCAGCCAGGTTATAAGTGGGGTTAAGATGGAGAAGCCCACAGTAGAGGAGTTAGCTGCCTTCTTTAGCAGCGACCTTAACAGGGTGCGTGAGGCTGCTTCCCATTTCGCCTCCAACGGTCGTGGCTCAGCGGGGCTGCGCATTGGTGACATGGTGCGGGTGGTATCTGGACAGCTGCGCGAAACTGTGGGGACAATAGAAAATATTTTTCTGGACACAAATACGGTTGCCTTGTCATGTCGGGTTCCCATGAGGGGCGAGACAATAAAGCTTCGGGTCGAGCTTCCACTGTGTGTGAAGCACTTCACCGAGGGGACCCATGTCGTTATCGATGGGGGTGTGCATGCTGGTGAAAGTGGCACGGTGGTGAAGGCGCTGGGTGATGTTGTACATGTGTTCTCCGATAGGGCTACTGCTACACGCGAGTTGGTGGTTCGTGCAGATGACTGTCATCGGAGCAATCTCGTTGGCTCCTTCGGCCATACTTCGGGGTCATGGAAACTATTTGATCTAGTGATGCTGCCGGATTCCTCATCCGTCGCTTGTGTTGTGCGCCTAAACCGCAACGACGTATGCGTCTTGACAGATCGGATGGAGACGCGCTACTTGTCAACCACACAGATCAAGCCAGTCCTCACTGGGCGGCGCCAAACCACGGACCAGCTGGCTAACATGATTACCCGTGGATCTGAGGTGATTATACAGAATGACGACAGCTCTCCGTATCATCTCGACGGCCAGACTGGTCGTGTGGAACAGGTATTTAACACTACCCTTTTTGTGCGCGTAAAAACTGTGAAGGAAAACTCAGGGTTGGTAGCTGTCGATGCTAGTTGTGTCCTGCTTATTGGCGGTCGAACCACGACAAAACAGATACAACCAGCGAAGCAGCTTCCAACGGTAAATCGCAACCCACATAATGCTTCTCGAGCAGACCTGTCGGTTCCCAATCCTCGCATGACATCGGAAGACTGGGCGGGCAACTCCGAGTGGTACGAGATGGACATAGAGTAAGTGTGGCAGCGAGGTGTCTACGTAGTCTGCTTGGGGAATGCCGAGTCAAGGTAAGCTTAGCCAAAATTGTGGCAAGGCAAGGGAAATAGGAGTCACAATATCATATGTATCACATAGGAGCACGTGTTCGAGGGGAAGGAAAGCAATAATGGGCGGTGTATGTATATCCTCGTTTTGCATTATCCATTCCCTCCTTACGAATAAGGAAAGGGTAAGAGTTTTAAAGCGAGGCAGCGGGAATTGGTTGACCCGCCTAGATTTGGTGGGAGATAAGAATAAGGGCAGGGGTCAGCGCCCAAACCGGGTCAGTGGTATGGTTTGGGGTGTTACACTTTTTTAATTACTTGTTCTTCACCACTTTGTGTACGTACCCATGAGTACGTTCTCCCTCAAAACTTTTGTGCAGCTATCGGTAGACCTGTCTGGCCAGGAAGATGATGTGCAAGGGTCTATTTTCAAAATTGCCCCCAAATATTGTGTATCGGTTTCTTTACGCGAACACGGGCCTTAAAAGCTGTTGCTGGAAGGCGCCGCTAACTGCTCAGCGGCGGACGTTCCATCGTTCCCCTCAGCTGCACTTCGAGTTGAATCCTTCACAGCAGATGTACAGCATGGAACATGCATTTGAGGAGCCAACATTCCGCTTTATTTGTGAGGGCATCGATATAGACTACAAGGAGGAGGTGCGGCGGGCTTTAATGGAGGTGCTCCCCCGGAACCCATCAAATTTTGTCGTGCGTGATGACCTGCCTCAGTCCCAGGGTAGTTCTGTTCAGCGAACCGTCCAGCTCCTTCGTGCAATTGCCAAGAAGCGACTTCTTTCTTTTGCGCAGGTGAACTCTACCCCGCAGTTGTTTTGTACCTTCTATGAGGTCATCGCAATGTGTTGTACCCCACTTGCGCTGTTGGCTGCAGACCACTTCACCTTCGCGGCAATGATAGCGTTGTACGGGTCGAAAGAAATGAAGGCACTTCTGCTGGACCACGTTGACAGTTGCCACATTGTTGGGGCAATTGCCCACAGAGAGCTCATTGCTGAAGGCGTCCCTCTCAACACAGAAGCGCGCTACAACCGCGGCGAAAATGTTTTTGTACTGCGCGGTTCGGGAAAGTTTGCTGTTGTGGGTGCCGTGTGTGCGGACTGGGCTATTGTTACTGCCACCCTTACGCTTAACAAGGATGACAACATGGGGATTCATGCTTTCGCAGTGCAACTAAGGGAGGGTGGAGTGCTGAAAAAGGGCGTTAGTGCGAGGCCGATTAATGGAGAGAATGAAGCCATGACTGCTGCCGGCGTGGGCGTCCTTCACTTCGAGAATGTTACCATCCCTGTTACTTCCCTACTTCTTCCGTCCGAGATTGTTGATGGAAAACTTGTATTTGCGGGTGGTGCTGCCACTCTCACATCCGTACAGGCACTAACCCGCCAAATGCGGTTGGCATCCGGAGCACTTTACGTTGGAACCTTGAAGAGGAGTTTGACGAATATTGTCCGCTACGTCGCACAAAAGTGGATGGTGGGGCCTGATGGACGACGCAATTACCCAGTCTTTGGAGTGCAACATGTCCAATCGCCTCTTGTAAAGCTTCTCTGCACATCGTACGTTTACATGACCCTCTGGCGGCGCGTGCTTCCCGCCTTCACGAAGCCAGAGGCACAACCGGCGGACTACGAAGATGAGATGAAACTTGCCGGAACCCTGTACTTCTTAACGGATAATTTGTCGACTCTAAAGAGTTTTGCGGATGATTTTATGGATGTGCATTCCTCCCTCAGGAGCACCGGAACGTGCGACGTCCTTTTAACAGTTCAGATGCGGCGTGATGGGTTGGACCATTCTTCACTTATTCGAGAGGTGGCGTTCAAATCGGTCGTCAAAAATGTGGGCACTACCCATTGGGGTTGGTGGCTCTCCAGTTGTTTCCAGTCGTTTGCGGCGCTGGATAGGTTCGTTAAAAACCCCTTTTATTCACCACGAATTGCGGATCTGGGAAGGCATCGGATTTTTTTTAGTCACAAGCATTACCGCGAGAAGAAGCGCCTACGGCAATCCCGTGAAATAGAAAGGCGTAAAGGCGGCTCCGAGCACCAATGGTACGACTGGGTAATGTTTCGTCACGAACAGGTGGTGCACTGCGGCGAAGCGTACATGGAAATGTTCGCACTGGAAGTGATGATGGACGAAACCCAGGCCTGTACCGATCCTCGAGCGAGAAAAATACTACGTGACATGGGGTGGATATTTGCCCTTTCCAGGCAGCAGGACCGGTTAGATTACTTTCTCACCCAACAAATGATGAGTCCCAGCAAATCCTGCATCCTCAGCTCCCATCTTGATAACATTGTTACTGTCATGGCGCCGCAGTGTGTAAACCTTGTCGACGCTTTCCAGGTTCCGAGGGCTCTACGCGCCCCCTGCGCTGCAGAGGATATGGAGTCCTACTGGACCATCCCGGGAACCGACACAGGGATACAACGGGGGGATAAGGTTCTTCTGTTTGGCGATAGGAAGCCTTTCGGAAACACTAAGGCGGAGCAAGAGAAGATGGAGGAATCAAGGGAAGATTTTGATCTTTTCCATGGGCTAGCGGGCAAACAGTCCTTTGCACAAGAGAAATGATGCATTCAACTACTTCAATCGCTTGATTCTTTCTTTTTCTTTTTTCAGTGCGCACTCGTGTGAAAATTTGGTATCCCCTGGTTTAGTGCGGCTCTCATTTTCTTCCCCTTCTTCTGCACCACTTCTTGTGCATGTGGTAATACCCCGCCCCCGATTGTGGCATTATCGTTTTATTCTCCAATGGGAATTACCCTATTCGTGTTTTCTTTTTCGTGGTGTCCATCATTTTAACAACAACGAACCATGTCTTTCTCGGTGGAGATATGGACGCCGTACACGAGGCACACCTAGAGAAGATATTGGAGAGGCGTCGGCGGCGCAACGCGCCCAACGCCGCAGTCACCATATCCTGTTCTCCTCCTGCAGGCGCAGCAACGGATGAACAAGTGCAGGCAATCGAAGGAACAGAAACGAGAAGGGCATCGTCTGCCACGTCCCCAAAGGATTTGGTGTCGGGAAATCGCCCCCGTGCTCAAGAAGCAGTTGATGCGGTGCCGGAGGTTACCCGCACCTGCAATTCGTCTGCTCACTCAGCGGAGCCCACCCGGGGAGGTGCGGAGGATGACCGCTGTGTGCCGTGCTTAGTCATTAATGTTAGCACGTACCCGGACAGTGACAGCAACCGGAGAAGATTTACAATGCTAAGCACGGATACGGGGTACTGTAGCTTCCCCATATCACCTCACGGTAACCCCCGTGGAAACGGTAATTGTGAAGGGAGCCGCTGGGAGGCTGCATGTCATCGGACAAACAGTCTTTATTCTTCCGTCAATGGCGAAAGGGGTGCGATTAACACTGTTACTGCACTTTATGACGAATTTCCCATCGGCCGAACAGTACCGCAGCTTTCTTACAGCAAGCCTGAAGCGTGCTTCAACCCATCGGGGGAAAACACCAATGATTTGAGCATGCGCAGGTTCGGCTCACCCGGGCGGTGCGTTGTGAGGTTAGTCCATCGTCAACCCCTTGAGGAAGCGTGTGTTCAGCCTTTGCGCTACGACAGCCCCAACTGTACGCCGGTTTCCCGCACTGGCCATGCAGATAGCCTTGCCGTTTGCCCCATTTTTTCACTTGACACACCACGTCGCGGTGAGCGGGTGCAGCACCTACAGAATACAATTTCTAGAGACACGGGTAAGCTGGAGGGTGACAGACTACAATCAGGGGAGCTGTTTCTTGAAGCGGAGGAACCAAAGCCCTTACCAGCTCCACTGCAGGTGTCACCATTGCCGGGTGCTCAGGGGGGCGTAGGCACGGTTTCTCTGCGTCCTAACGCCCTGACTAGGCTTCCGGTTGATGAGTTGAGGCTGACCACCTATGCGCCTGTGTCTTTGCTATGTGGCGGTGACTGGTTCTACAAGTGGAGCAGCAGGGCGGGCACCTGCTCTCCGCGGTGGGTATGGGTGGATATTGTGAATTTATTCCTTTTATGGGCGCATTGGGAGACCTTTGAGACGACATTCGCTAGGAAAATTAGGTTAGATCATATCACCCGCGTGTGCTACAAAGAAACATGTGAATCAGAGGAAGTTGAATGCAGAAGTCCCACTCGCGCCCCACGCACTCCGCATACGTTGCTCGTGAAAACTTCGAGAAGGCTTCTGAGGCTAAGCACGGAATCCAAATCGAAGGCCGATATCTGGTGCAAAGCCCTGGCAAACCTTTTATCGCATCTCACCTCTCCAAGGTCTCAAGCGACCATGAGCAGCGACGACCCAGTTGCTGCTATTACGCAGTTGGATGACCAGAGCGCACATGTAGTATAAAAGAGGTGCACATAGAAGTTGTTTCTTCCTTTTCCTTTTTTTTTTGCATGCTTGTAACCGCGGCAGGGACCCGGTTTCGACCTGTCACCAGTCTCCGAGAAGAGGGTTAGGTGGGTGCGGTTCATTTCTTCGGGTTCCCTGCGTGGTTTCTGCGCCAACATATTCGCTGGGACTGAATTGCGGTGCCTCTGCAAAGCTTCTGTGAGTCCGATTTTGATCCGCGTCCGTTCAGAACGGGTGGACAGCGATGGGAAGTGAGGGTAATGGTTGAGATTGCTTTATATTCCTGTATATTCGTGGCAGGGGGATGAGACGTAATTAGTTGAAATGAGATGGTGCATGAGGGTATGTGGGTGTGGAGCACTTGGGTTGGAAGTTTTAAGGACATAGACGGAATAGTAGGAGGGGTGCTCTTACTTATTCTCCGCTCTGTTCGAACCAGTCGGGGCGAACCCCACCATGGACTGCTGCAAAAGGCACAACAACAACCGTTCATTTATCACTTCTTCCATCTCCGTATATATTGACCCTGCTCCGTTTGATGAAGACACGGGAGATCGGGTTGCTCTCCATTTTGTTTCATTCTGTCTTTGCGTCCAAATTCTCGGGGTGAGCGACTCGTTGTTTCTTTCGCTTACCGGAGGTGCCACTGCCACTTGACTTACTAGCGATGCGATTCTCTCTATCCCATTTGCTCGTATCGATGCACCGATAATTTGAGGGTAAAGTTTTCAAGGTTTCCTAGCATCGCAAGGGGATCGAAACGGACACAGATACGGTGAGGAGCGGCATGGCAACAAGAGGTGTGGCTCCCCCACCCCCCGTCGTGCGGGTCCCACTGCTTGAGCCAACGCCTACATCCGTCACCGCAGCTCGCTCCCTCTGGGGAAAACCCCCTGCACTGCCTTCGACTGGCAGTATACTGACCGATCACTATCAAACAGCGCACCCTGGCCGCGTGCTTGAGAGTGTTGCTTGCGCCGAAACAGCAATACTTGACAGCGCCGCACGGATGGCTCACATCGAAGAGCTCCTGCGCAGCGTCCATAAGCACTGTGATGCTCCGACGAGGGAGACGGCTGCCGTCGCGGGTGCACTACCACAAAGCGAGTGCACAAAAGCAAAATGCCGAACGCCAATTGGCACTTCTCTGGAGCAGCGGGAAGACCAGAGACATCGGGGTAAAGGCCTTCGACCTCCCTCACCACGTCCGCCCCGCCGTGACGAGTCGCCGGCAAAGCCGGGGTGGAATCGGAGGACTCCAACCCCGCGCAAAAAGCCTGTCGTAAGTGACCCGGTCACAGAGCCACGTCGTGTTACCCGCAGCTCGAGCGCCGATAATCCGAGGCGCCCGCAGCAGGAAGGTTTGAAACGTGTTGGAAGTACGGGATCTGATGCTCACACTCAAAGAGTGTCGGGCAAGAGTTATGCCGCGCCTTCAGAGAGTGTGCGAAGGCCCTCGAACCGGTCAGCGCCCTCAAACTCAAGGGCATCTTCCGTGGTTGTGTCCCTCGCCCGGAAGGCGGAGGGTACGACTACGCTCGATTCTGTGGGGAGGGAACCATCAGTCATCGACTCACGTTTGGATTTCATGCAGTCAGCCCTTCGGGATGCTCAGGAGCGTGCAACGCGGGCGGAAGCTCGATGTGAGGAGCTAGAGGTAGCTTTCCATGCACTGAAACTTCAGCACGACGAAGCTACCACGCGGTTGGAGGAGCGTCAGTCCCAGTTGGTTGCGCAAGTTCAGTATCTTTTACAGTGGGTACGGCAGTTGGAGGAGGCAATATTGGTCAAAGGAGAGGTATTACTAACAAAAACGGAGTGTGTGGACGGAGCTGGCGTGGCTCGTGGTTCACAAAACCGCTGCGTAACAGAAGAAGCCAACTCCGGGTCTCTACTTGCACCGGGTGGTACCCGAGGGAAGCCAGTTCACCAGGAGACAGGCGCAAAAGGCGTGACTCTGCGCGTGCCACCGACTCCACCAATGGCTCTCAGGCTTCAACACAAGTGAGGAATATATTTGTGTATACTCAGTGCTGTTGTTATCGTCATTTCGGTCTGTTTATATGTTCGTACAGCCGTCAGCACGCTGCTAAACGAATAGAGTAGATAGATGCAAAAAGGACTTGCATGTGAACGCCAGTTCGTTACAAGGGGATAGAAGCAACAAAACGAAAACGGGTGGTGCCCACCTCTGGAGTCGGCGGAAAAGAGTGGTTCGTGTTAATACACGGAGTGCTTTTTTGAAAGCCGTCACCATAGATATGTTCTTTGTACATAAGGGCGTGGTGTTGATCGTTATCTAGTTATACCTTTCTTAATGTTTTGGACGCATGACCATGTCCCTCCATTCGGGGCACGAAACTATAGACAGCTGCAAAATCATAGTAGCCGATGAATTGTGATGGCCGACCGGAAGTGGAGCCTCATCTCGTTTCTGTTTTAATTTTTTAGAAAGCTCCTTACCCTCCCCCCCACGCCTTCCCTACAGCGCTGTGTGACTGTTTGTTGCGATTTATGCAACTCCCGGTGCTTGGCCGATGAGGTACAAGCACGATGATTCTGTATGAACTATCTTCCGCTCGTTGAATCGCTTACCTTTTCCCCTTGCTGTAATTACTGGGTTTGTACACATGTGTGCGTTTTGTGCATTTACTAGGGGAGTTTTGGGCAGAAGGACATTCTTGCGTACGCGTCTACGTAGAAATATATACATACCTTCATCAACAATAAGGATTGTTTTCATGACACAGGAACATGGTAGTGAGGAAGGCACACTTAACGCCCTCCGGACGGCTTTGTCATCCGGGAAGGCGGACTCTATACGGACTCTCGATGAAAACGCAGTCCTTTTGCATCATAAGCAAGCTGTTCCGGAACTGCTGCAGTTGTGTAACTCTGTTGGCGGTTCCCACAGCATGTCGCTACTGAACACTGCATGGAAACTCCTGCTTTCAGTTGCCGCCCTGAAAGATGTTACCGCGGGCCTTTACTGCAAAATTCTACACTTCATGCTCTCGCAACTACAGCACCACATTTTTTCGCACGACTGGTCTGATCCGAAACAAATTAAACTCACAACCTTCGTGGCCTCATACCTTGTTTCGACCGTGAGGAAGCATCCGTCGTTTGCGGTGCGGGATGAAGCATTTGTTAACTCGATATTGGATCTTCATATCACGACCGTCTTCACACTTGTTACTACCGAGAATGGGGAGGCTGCGCAACAACTGCAGAAACAAGTTGGGGTGCGGCTGCTTGGCACACTCGGAGCTTTAGGGGGAACACTGGGTGAACAGCAGGTTGGGGAGGATGGGGGCTGGTCGCCGTTGCTTGTGAAGTGTCTGAGAACTGCTCCTTCGGAGGTAGCGACATCGTTGGGAGATGAGGTGGACGTTGATTCTATAACGGCGGTGGCAGCAATGACGGCCATGTTGGCGATGGCGCGTTCGATGGTGCCGTTGTTGGAGAAGCCAGCTTCTCTAGAGCGGTTGTTGGAGGTTTCGCTCTTGTGGCTACCAGACATGACAGTTGTCCTTGTTGAGCAAGATAGTGGGGCATGTGCACTGCACAAACGCGTCTCACAGCTCGCAAAGGAGCTCCCACGGGAGGTGTACTACGCAGGTCGGGGGCATGAGGTGGAAGCGATGGAGTCGTCACAGGAGCTTGACCTTGGGGCACAGCTCATGTTGCTGCTGCGTAGTACCGTTCGAAGGAGCGTGCAGTTGGATCAGCAGGACGGAAACCTCGAAAAGAATGGGAGTGGCTTCATGTGCGGTGTGCTACAGCGCTTTCGGGTTTTCAGTATTTTGCTTGCCGCGCTTCTTGTACCAAACGATACTAGCGCCGCTCGGGTGCTGTTGGTGTGGGAGGCGGCGCTACACGCTCTTCCTGGCGCTTTGCGTCGAACCTTGGGGGAAGAGCTGCTGCTCCTAGGCGAGGGACAGCTATGTGCTCTGCGCAGATCACATACTCTGCAGCATGATAAAGTGGAGACTCTGCGCAGATTTCTCAATCTACTAGCCGTCCTTACAGCGGAGATATGCCGCCTGTTGCGAGTCCCGCCTGAGGTGCTCACTGGCACAAGGAACGACTCTACGGTTGGATCCGTGCCTCCGGAAGGTCCGACGTTTCATCGCATGGTAAGCATACTGTACCACCAGTCGCGTGTGTATCAGTGGTGGTGGGAGGAGATGCTGGTGCTCAGCGGTAATGAGCGCGCAGCGGGTGCAGCGGTGTCAGCGACTCCACCGGGAACGGCTGTTTCGGCTCTCCATGACGAGCTTCAATCCGCTTTTTCACACAATGAAGGGGATCAGAAACAACGTCTGTGCATGGTTCTAACATCGGTCCCAGGAAAGCTTGTTGAAATTTTGCGGCAGTGCAACCACACGAGCGGTTCACGTAGCATCAACGTGGTGCCCTTGTTCTCTGTTGCCACGCGTGCTATTGAGGCGCTTTACAACTCAGCTGACTCGTCGGATGATGTTCGCGTGTGTGCACGATTTGTAGCTGCGGAGATTGTTGCTGTTGCAGGACTTTTACAGTGTGGTGATTCAGCCTATAGCACACTGTTGCACCGCCTGGTGCAGATAAGCTTCAAACCCTTGGAATCCGGAAGCGACTTACATGGTAGTAGGCTCAGCGGAGAGCCAGCCGACAGGTCTCAGTGTGTGGAGGGGATCTTGCGCTACCACGCGGCGGTGTGTTTGTACCTTTTTGCGCAGCGCGAAACCTCGGTACCGGTGGCGGAGTTGTGTCCTGGGGGCTCTGTCGCTACGGCACTCCGTCAGATTCTGGAAGGGAAGGGGCTTACTACTGGTGGCGACGTGACCATGCACTCATGCGAGGCCTTATTGGCGCCACAAGTTACCGTCTGGCAAATGCTTTTTCCCCACTTGGGTCGGGTTCCAACTTCAGAAACAAAGGCAATCAAAGGGGGTTCACAGGGATCGCAGCTCACTGTGGATGCGTCAAGTGATTCTTCCCACTGTTCTTCGCAGAGTACCCCCGGCAGACTTCTTCTTCCACTGCAGAAGTGTGAGGAGACTCTTCGGTTGTTTTTGGAGTCGCAGGAGTCAGTTGGCCGTTCGTTGACGCGAGAGGAAACAGAGACATTGACCCGTGTGGAGCAACTTGTTGCAGCTGCTGCTGTGATGCTCCGCCCCGATATCAAGAGCAACGGACAGGGGAGATTTGTCTCGTCAGAGGGGCCCTCCGGACCGTTTTGATATTCCTTTACTGAGTGAGCGAGTGGGGGAAAATGGCGGGCGCAAGAGGTGGGGGATCGAGCGGGCGCAAATGCACAAGTCATGAGAGTGACGTGATATGATTGGCGGCTCTAAGTACTGTCAAATGTTGCGTTTCGTAGATTCGAAGAGCCAATGCGGTGGTGTTTTTTTTTTGTTTGCTTCGCTCTTGCCACGTGTTTGACCTGGCTTTCTCTTGTATCATGTGCTTTATTGCATTGTGCGATGAAGTGTTACAACGCGAACATTGTGTGCTTTTCCCCCTTGTACTGTCTTTGTTTTACTTAACTAACTGTTAAGTACACCTGTTTCCCCCGTGCCGTGTTCTTTGTTTTTGTGCACCTGGAGCCAGTACGAGTACGAGTAAGAGTCCTGAAGCCGTATGCCCCCCTCGCACACGCTTTTGAATCGACGTGGCCAACAGTTCAGTTCTAGGATGCATGTAGGGGCGAAACGAAAGCGAGTTGAGGACAACGCTTCTCCAGTTAGCAGTTTGTACCGTCCTTTGTGCCGTGGACTATCCACAAGAGGATCGGGAGCTTCCGCTGTTAGTTGCCCCTCCGTCGTTGTTATACTCGAAAAAGCTGGACTACTGCTTGGGCGCGAGGGCGTTGTGGACGCGTACGATCGCGCGGGGTCAACTACCATTGCGAATGCTTCACTGCGCGACGTGCGACCAGATATCGTTCATCAATGTCTTCTCGCTCTGTTTGACTCTGGCCTTGCCCAAGAGCAACGCCAGTTACGCGTGTTCATCAACCTATTTTCCCGTGGAGGCCGCACTGTTGAGGTTTCCCCTTCACTGCGTCCACCACGTACGCTTCGCAGGTTCAAGGGTCTCGTGGCGGCGCTATTACGCGATGGTGTAGTCCGGTCGCAAGATGGCGAAGTTTTGCTTCAAGTACTCCCTGGCTCGCTTGCCCCAGTTCTTCCGTATGGCGCAGAAGTAATTGGACTTACCAACGCCCATAGTGCGCCTGTTCGCACCCCCACGCAGTTGGCTCGCGCAGCTCTGGAAAACCCCGTGGATGACAAGCTGCAGGGTGGCTTGAAGGGAGTCGCGGGCTTTTTCTGCATTTGTTGCTCTGAGGATGGAAGTCTCGATGGGGTGGATTATGTCACGCAGCAGGTTTGTCTCAGCGCCTACCCGATGACAGCACATGTCATGTGCTCCCGCCTTTGTGAAGGATTCTCGCGTGCAGCAGCCACCGGCAATCGTTAAGGGACAAGTTCGGCGAGGGTTTGAGTGTGAAGGACCTTGTTGAGAAGTAACGAAGGTGGGGATAAAAGCTGGGAGCTAGTAGCGGGAACCAATAAGAGAGATAAGTGCGGAAATATATCGACGGCAGTGACGGTGACGCTGAGTGGGGACTGAATGGCAAAGGGGTACTGTTCATGTGATGTTTATGAACGTACCACCTCTTCCGCTTTTGTGTCTCCTTCTCTCGCCTCACCAGATCACTCACCGTATTCATCTTCTGCTTATGTTCGCTTCTTGTTGTTGCACCCTGTTGCTCAGTGCTCGGTCACGCCATCCTCTTTGTTTGCATGGCTTTCCGTGACTCATTTGTATAATTTTCTTTTCACTTTTATATATTTTAGCTATTCGTCTTCCCCTCGTAGGGATAGTACGAGGGCCGAAAACGTAATTAAGGGGAGAAGCAAAACTAAGGCAGAAGTAAGGAGGGAGGGGGCACATTGTCCCACTCAGGGAGGCGTGTAAGTGGGGGACAAACTGGACAGTTATCTCTTGTTTGTTTTCGTAGTTTGTGTTGCCTGCTCTGTACCACTGAACATCATGACGTGTTCGGTGGTTCCACCTGAGCTTCGCTGTTTTCGGCACATATTGCATATCTACGCCCGCAACCTACCGCTAAAAAACGCCGGAGATGAACCGGGGGCACATGGCGAAAGCAAAGAAGCCCAGGAGAATGATCGGCGATGTATATCATCTTATTTTGTTATTAGTTCTGCTCCGAAGACCACAAACCAAAGAGGTTCAGAGGCCGCTGTTGATGCGGGTGTCGCTGAGAGGGCTTCCACCGATGGGGGTCGCTGCATTTACATGAGTGAGGTTCAGTGTGATACTCAGCATCCGGTGTGGCAGCATATTCCGGAATCGGTGCGGATGCAATTCGCAAGTCTGACGAAGTTTATCTTTTCTCTGTACTCCTGCACAACACATCTGAAAGATCCACGACCGGCACCTGATACGGATTTGCTTCTGTACGAGATGTTGGTGGAGACGTCCCATGTACAGTTTGTAGCACCGAGCATGACAGCCGCGGATGAGTTACCGCAACTGCCCTGTCATGTGGACAATGGGTTGCATTCTTTTGTCTTGTTACTGCGGTGTAGCGATGGTGTTTTCTTTCCGCTACACCAAGGCATGTGTGCGGAGCGGGAGGACTCTGCGGAAGCACAAATATCACTGTTCAAAATGGCGGCGCCAACTGCATGGGGAGCTGGTGGCTCGGTGACCTCATCTCATAACGAGACCCGCAACGGCGCGCTGCTGCGACGTATTGACAGTTTGAAGAATATGTCGGTCGGAGACCTGAAGGCCTGTTCGACAGGCACTTTGGCGTGGGTCTATTTGAACGAATTCGGCTCAGCAAGGGCTAAATTGCAGAAGGCACTCATGGACAAGGCTGATAAGTACGGCTATTTGGGAGGAGAGGGTGCGGTGGTGGGGGCGCAGCATGCCGTGCTGAAGGCGCGCTTGGAGAGTGCCCGCGAGAGGCAGCGATATGAACTTCTGTCCTTGGAGAAGCTGCGTAGAGAATATGCGGATGAACGGAGGGCCGCACTGTCACTATACACGCAACTGGAAACGGTAGAGCAAAAGTTGGATCAGGAAAGGATGGAACAGGAACTGTCCATCAGCACGGTGCAGGAGCAGGAGCGAAAACATGCCTCCCTTCGCACACAGCTTGGGCGGGCGAGGTACTACAGGGTGGTGGAGTTGCGGGAGCTGTTCCCCATCCGCTGCGCTGGTAACTCTCTCCACACCACGGCGGCCGGCACTGGGTATAGTATATGCGGGTTCCGCTTGCCAACACTCAACCAGTCAGAGGGGGTGTCAACCGAGTTGCTGCAGGAATGGGGTCTCTCTCTTGGTTGCGCGGCGCATCTCGTGGTTGCGTTGTCCACTCTTTACGGTTGTACTCTCCCACATCCGCTCTTAGTGTGTGGTGGGCGCAGCTACGTACTGCGACGGCCTGTTCTGTCACCTGAGGTGGTGTGCTCTCCTGGAAGTGGGACGGGTAGTGACGTACGATTGCCGTTGCATTGCTGTCGGCTAGCCGACCGGTCGATTATGGATGCGGCTGTGCTCTTACTTCTCTTAGATGTGGCCTCAGTAGCAAGGGAGGCTGGACAGGATGTCATCGCTACCCGTGCCGAGGAAGCCGCTAGGACAGTGGACGGCATAAAATTGCTGGGTGATATTTTGCAGGGTTTGCTTTTCCGTCCCCCAAGTCCAACAGGTTCTGCAGTAGCGTCTCCAAATGATCAAGGAGTGTGACAGCGCGCACGATAACGGAGTAAAGTTGCTTTAAGGGGACTCGGCCCCCACTAGTGGAAACGAATGCCGTTCCTGGCCTATTCGAAGATGGTACACGTAACATCCCATCACAAAGTGGTTGCAACATGTTTGCTCGGTTTATCTTGTTTCTTTGCGCCCATTTCCCCCTTCTGTCCCTATGCACGGATTTTGCCGTAACCCTTTTCTTTTCCATAATGCTCAACACTAGTCTAGGGCCGCCGTGCCTTTCGTCGTCGTGAAGTTGATGGACTTTATGAATACAAGCGAGACAGCATCTTCCGCAGCCCGCACCGCCGCTGTAGGCGCGATGACAACGGATGGTGTTTCTCGTCAGCTTCCTTCAGAGACACGGGTGGAAGTTCTGCAGCGCACACTACAACTTCTTAGACAGGAGATACTGGTGCCGTACTTTGAGCCTGTAGAACGACTGCGCGTTACGAACAACAGGGCCGCTTACGTACATGATATTGTAGATGCGCTGCACCGGAGCGCGTTTGGACGGGGCACCGAGGTGTGATGTTTACCAGGCGTTCTCGCTGTTTGTGACAGTTTTGCTGCCCGTTTTGTGGCTCACTTGTTTGCACCTAAGCACATATTCCACGGCTGTTGTTCGCTGGCGGAGAGCTCACTATAATTCCCGCCTCCGCCTTTTTTCTGTGGTGGTATCGTTCATTTCCTTTTTTTTGCTTTTTTGTTACCTTGTTGCAGCTGTT
This sequence comes from Trypanosoma brucei brucei TREU927, assembly GCF_000002445.2. Taxonomy (NCBI): domain Eukaryota; phylum Euglenozoa; class Kinetoplastea; order Trypanosomatida; family Trypanosomatidae; genus Trypanosoma; species Trypanosoma brucei. Next base: position 876,509 of record NC_005063.2, on the reverse strand, counting down.
AATTTCTGTGCCGTGGGAGGAGGAGGAAGAGGAAGAGTGACTGATGGATGCTGAAGCCACCTTTTATCCGGCAGAGTGCTGTTGCGCACGCGCGTTGTGTTGTGCCGGTAGAGTATGGCATCGCCTTTAACCCTGAGGGTAGCAAACCCTCCCTGAAGTCGCACTTGTTCAGCGAGTTGTTTCACGTGACGAAGGGTCGGTCGGACGCAGCACTGTCGGTTTCTTTCTTTTTGTACAACTCCCTGCCGCTGCGTTCGCTTATACGCGAGGGAATATTGTGTGACATTATAGTCGCGACAGGGCTGGGCGCAAGCGCTGTGGCGGGTCTTTTAGACACTCCTCCCCCATTTCCTTTGGTTCCGGGTGGTGAGGAAAATACTCGTCATAAAGCCACCGCTACTTCAGAGGAGGGGGGATCCTGGCGGCTTCTCTGTGGCGTGCAAAGGGAGTATGCTCTGTTCGTGAGGGACATGGTTGGTGGATGCCGGTTAGGCCGCGGTTGGCATGCGGAACGGAGTGAAAAGAAGTACGAGTTCTTCTGGACAGTGCAAGAAACGTGGGATTGTGCAACAACAATTTTTACATACTGGTTGCGGCAAGATAATATTTTGAGTGTGCACCTTCTTTTGCCACTTGCCTGTGCTGCTGCAGCTGAGGACACCACTGGAGGTCCTTTGCGGAAGAGCATGCAGCTGTTGGTGAAACGTGGTGCACACGGAGGGGTGCTGTGGTTGTTGTGGCGGTGCGCGGTGAGCCCTGACGTTGAAAATACCGAGTTGCTAGAGTCCGCAACGGTGGAAGTGTGCCGGGCCCCAACTGGTTATCTTTTCCAATTCCCGAATGACGGCTCAGAGCTGGATGCATTGGATGGGTGCCTGTTTGGTGAGAACGAGAGAGAAGAGAGACTGCTTTTATCGTTACAAAATATTTTACCAATTTCCTGTATTCCTTCGGAGGCAGAGCGCTTTTCCCCTTTTTGGCGCTTGCTTCTTTTTGAGATGGTGCGTTACGCGCACTTTGTGCTTGCCCGTACGGACGTAGGAACTCGCACGAAGGTCGGCGCGTTGCAGTCGCTTCGCCGTACCATTTGTTCATTCCGTCGCCACGGCCGCGTACTACCAATTTTACTTCTTCACAGTGCCCTGGTATCTGCTTCTCACGCTTCCGTGCGGGGGGATGACGTCGCTGGCCTGGAATCTCCGCTTGTCTCTGCCGCAGCAGGGCGATTTGGGCCCTTGGTGTACAGAGAAGTGTTGTTGCTTGACGCCTACACTCTCATGACAGTTGGACACGTTGGTGAGACCGCCCCAGACGTTAACGCGTATGCGAAAGAGAAAACATCCTCTCTCCTGTCGCGTTGTGTTGCCCACCTTAACGCCCTGGAGCGGAGCGCGCCCGCCGTCGGCTGTGACCGTGATGCCATCGGTCTCCACCGCGGGGCGCGGGCAGTGGTTGATCGGCGCCTAAGGGAGGCTATTCGCATTTCCTTCAAGTTATTTCTACGCTGTGGCGCCTATGAAATCATTGAGAGGCATCTACACGACTGTCCATCATTGGGTGGTTCGTGGGAGGGCGGCAAAGCACTCGTGTTGTTGGGGAGGTATTCTGAGGCTGTGGAGGTTTTCACACATTTTTTACTGGGTGCGAGGCGGCACTTTGCTGCCGGCCTCCCTCACTACATCCGTGATTTGATGTTGGAAGCTGTGGAGGGGGCATCTAGGCGGTACTGCAGTGAATCAGGATTTGAGGAGGCTTTGGTGGGTATGTTCCGCTTGTACGACCTGACGCGAGCATGGAAATTTCCTATACCTCCGGCAGTCGCCTTTTCTGCAGTTGCCCATGGGTGTGCTGGTGCGAACGACAGTCATTTGGGATATGCTACGCCTTATGAATGCCTGCAGCTGCTTCACGCATTGCTGCACCGCCACACATCAGTGGAAACTTACCGAAGGGATGGACTCCTTTCGAAGGTTGTAGAATTGTACGTGCGTCTTCTTGGTGAATGCCGTTCCGGGGAAGCTACATCCGACCACTTCTGCCTCTTGTCTCTGTTGGATCGCGCGCACCCTGGGTTGGGTGCGCGTCGTATGGCCCTTCAGCACTTCCTTAGTTTGGGTTTCGTTGAAGGAATAAGCGTTGTACTCCTCGACGTGGTGGGCGCGCCTCGATGCCCCGTTACTCACCTAAGCCCACTGCACGAAATGCCACTCGCGTCATTGGAGTCGTTGAACCACCGTGTCACGACCACAGAAATGGGTGAGCACACGGACAAGGTGCTGAAAGCTGTGCAGAGTGCTTTAGAATTTCGACGGTACGTTGGGCGGCAGCGACAGCCGTGGAGGTGCCGGTCATGCACTCGATGGAACAGGAGGGGTGCCAGCACGTGTCAATACTGTGGTACGCTGGAGCTAGCAGTCATTCAATGCCGCGGCTGTGGGGGATTTTCTCCCAGTAACTTCCCTATTTGTCTTGTATGTGGAGCGGAAACATTGGAACGGGGAGCGGGTGTTGGATGTGACGCGCTTCCTCTTGATGGTTGCACCATCTTTCCACTACGACGCTGGCGCTGTGGTCGATGCAGCCACACAAACGAACCGCAACATTTATTCTACTGCGCACGGTGTGCATCCCCTCAGCCAACGATGGAAGAGGCCATGGCGCGAACTGCATTCGACTGCAGGGTTTGCGGACGGCACAATCCTCTTGGGATGCTCCGTCCTTGGTGTTCCCTTTGCGGGACATTGTGTACAGCTGCCGCTTCGGGTCCTCCAAAGACATTGTGGCGTTGTGTGGAGTGCCATACGGCTTGCCCATGGCTACTTACTCATTGTCACGGCTGTGGCGCCACCAAATCTGCGTCATTTACTCGCCTTGACACACCGTGGGCCACCCGACAATGCACTCGCTGTGGAGCAACATGCCCTGCGTGGAGTGTTGTCTGTCGTAGCTGCGAGGATGTGCTCGAGCCTACAGAGAGGGATCCAGGCCGACGTGACATTGATTTTACTGAGGGTGGGGTGGAGCCGGCATACACTTCGTGTCCACATTGCGGTAGCCTCTACGATGGTAAGGAGGCTGTGGCTTGTCCAACGTGCCATGCTCCTCGCCCACATACCGCTTGCACGCTTTGGGTTTGCCTGAAAAACAACTGTTTAGGCGTCAATTTGCGAAAAGGTAGTGGTGAGGGACTGTTAGCGTGCCTGCACTGTGGTGCTGCTCACGATGCCGTTGCTGTCGCTACTTATTATACAAATCCTCTTCGGTACCGAGAAATACGTTCGTGCACTGACATGCATCCCAGCGCTGCTGAACAGAAGGTTGGCGGGGCTGCGGTTGCGAGTGACCTACATCACACAGTCAAGGAAGTTGAAGACATTAGCGGCAGCGGGAACCACCCTGCGGGAGACGGCGACGGTGTCTCACCGGGTGGTGCTGAGGTTTGCTTACCCACTGCACTACTTTTTCCGCTGCCCTTAGGGCCATCCCCTTGCGCTTCATGTGGGACGTTTTTGCATTTGGAAAATCTAGCCGGTGTCTGTCCTGCATGTAACCACTGCAACCAACGACGGTCTTTGCCTTCCAGTGTGTGGCCGGCGGAGCAAGAGATAGTTCACCGTTTGAGGCTTAAGATAGTTCTCAACGCGGTCCGTCGCGCGGCGCATGGTGAGCTCTCCCCTTCGACCGCTTTGAAGTTACTTCGTTCCGCAGTCGCTGCACTACAGCGCGCAGAGGAGGCAGCGTTGCCCTGGCGTGGATGTGACCTTTCTCGAGGTTTGAGGTGCGGCATACGCCCACGGGTGCCAGTGTTGGAGGATGGCACAGTGCACAGTGCCGTAAGGAGCGTGGCGGAGATTATTCAGTTGGCTTGCTTGTTGGCGTTGGAAGGAAAGCCCAATAACGTTGTTGACGGCGTGCCGGTGGTTTCGTGGGCACACAAGAGGCCCTGGGTAGCTATTGCGCTGGATTTGGTCGATCTTATGAATCTCACGACCGACTATGACGAACTAGGTTTTGAGGTACTCTCACAGTTGTGCGAGCTCGTGCGACCTATGCAAAAGGCTCACATTTATCGTGAGACGCGTTGGGCGTACCTTCGATACATGAAATTGCCGCGTCAGTGGATTGTGAACGATGTTGTTTGCCCTGCTTGTCTACATCGGAAAGCGGTGCCCCGTGAGTCCCGAGTGGTGACAGAGGTGGTTGGGACGAATATGAATGATATCTGTAAGTGTAAAAGGCACACCACAGCCAATTCCGCCGCTAACAGTGGTGGTTCTAAATGCACAACCGCAGCAGGAGGTTTGTTGCCGCTGCATGAATGAATGGAGGTGTCTGTGTATGTGTGTGTGTGTGTGTGTGTGTGTGTGTGTGTGTGTGTGTGTGGACGCTTTCGGTTTATTCTTCACCAGAGTTGGCGCTTACGGTTATTATGGGGTGTTTGTGTGCGGCAAGTGGGGGAGAGCATTTGGGGTTAATAACAACATTGTTGTGGCGGTTGTATTGTATGTTAGATAGTGCCGAGTATTTGTCGTGTATGTCCCTTCTTCCCTCCTTTCATTTTTGCTGCGCGATTGCGTTACGCGATCCACCAGTATTAATAATAGTATCAAAGAAGAAACATTAGCAACAGACATCACCTATATTCAACAGTTTTGTACCTCTTTTCCCCTCCGACGTATTTTCTATGTCTCACATTCTTTTGTTGGGTGATTCTCTCACGGAGTGGGGCTTTGAGTGCGGGTGGGCGTCACGACTGAGCAACGTATACGTCCGCCGCGCAGACGTCATAAACCGTGGGTTGTGTGGTTACAACACTCGTTGGATTCTGAGCATACTGAAGAATGATGAGTCACGGCACCATTTACTTCCCGCGTACGCCCCACGTCCGCTGTTTATAACATTGTTGTTGGGTTCCAATGACTGTGCCACCGGTGGTCAGGCCGTACCGTTGCATGAATTCAAGAGTAACTTGAGGGCGATCATCGACTTGGTACGTAAACACGCTTCTCCTGTCGGCGGTATTTTTCTCATGACGCCACCACCTATAAATGTTGAAAAGTGGCATAAACGCCTGCAGCGGGAGTTTGGGGCAGACCCCAGCACCTGTGGCCGATCACTTGAAAGGGTCCTCAGTTATCGCGATGCGGTTTTGCAGGTCGGATGCGTGGAGAAAAAAGCGCACAATGACGTTCATGTCGTTGACCTGTACGAACGTTTTCTTGGAAAAGACGCTGAGTCGCCAAATGTAGCCAAAGGGCCGTGGTGCGATTACCTTTCTGATGGTCTTCACTTTAGTGAGACTGGAGGCGCTTTGGTGTTCGATGCCCTAATGAGCGCGATTGAGAGTTCACCCCACTCAGCTCAAATCATTCCAGGAAATGTGGCGACTCAACTTCCAGACTTCATGACGTTGATGAAATGAGAGTGGTGAAGTATATATATATATACGTGTGTGTGTGTTTGTGTATGTTTTAGGAGTTTCCTTCTTATTCCACAAACTTCGATACACGTAAAGAAGGAGAAATGGGTTGGGTTAGCGAGTGGCGCTTCTTGCCTTCATAGGACTCTCCGTCAGACAGAATGGTGTGGAGTAGCGTGGGAAATAGTTTACCCATTTTCTTTTTTAGCTCTGTGCTCAAGTAGGTAGGTATGTGTGTGTGTGTAAAAACGAAAGTACCTTGATTCCCTCAACTTTACATTCGCTAACTTGTTCACGTTCTCAGTTTTTTTTTTCATCCTAACTCCAACCATCCTCTGCTCTTGATGCTGACTCGGGGTGGAGAGACTGTTTTTAGGTGGTTTGCCTGGTAAAGTGAGTGCTGCACATTGCTTGAGCCCTCCCGTGTATTTTGACATGCGCATTGGAGGAAATGTCTAACCCCCGTCTCGTGCCAGCAGCACAACGCTGTTTAACTCCCCTCCTCTGCTTCGTACAGAGCACATGACATTATAAAAAGGCATCGCCTCCCCCCCTCCTCCAAAGTTCCCCTTTATGTTGTGCAAACGCGAAGGACACAAGGCACGGGGATAGCTGCAAAAAGAAAAAAAAAAGAAGTCTCAAAACTAGTAAAGGAGAGAAGTAAACGAGAAGGACGGTAAATGGCGAGGGTGGCCTCTGAAACCGTCTACTCGCTGTTGCTGTTATCAACGCGTGGCAGCGGCAGTGGCAGCAGTAAGCTTCATAATGCTGAATCACAACAATGTGAGAGAGTGTGTAACATAAAGGAAATATCTTGTTTTTTTTTTCAAATGGAATGGAGGGCAACTCATGTCCGTTACACAACATCAATATCTTAAAACTTGCCCCCTTTCCTTTCCTTTCATCTTTTTTTTTTTGACAAATGAAGAGTGATTACTCATATATAATTACTCAATTTATCCTTTGAGGAGTCATAGCCGTAAGTATGGGCACGACCGAGATAAAATGCGTAACGTCTTTCGAAGGTTTAATGCTCTTCAGAAGGTTTCCGAAGGATGTAACTGCGTTTGCACGTAACGTGGACAAAAGATAAGTTGATCTTCTCCAACGGCGCTGCCTTCGCCACGGGCACTTCCAACGTGTGGTGGTTGTACGACTTTTTCATAACGGTCCACATCTGACCCACGTTACTTCCAAGACGATGAGGTTATACAGCGTAGCGTAGTGCAATAAAGCGACATAGTAAGCAATGAATAATGGGGCGCGCACAATGATTTAGTGTACAGATGATGACTACAACAGTTTTGCACGTGATGAAGGATTTGTGCAAAAACTTCACTACTGTCGTAAAGGCTTGCCACTAGTTTTCTTCTCTTTCTTCCTTAAGGTTATTTTGACGAGTATGTACTTTACAGGAGTCTCTCAGCAAGCACGAAACAACGGACAATGTTTCGCAATTACGTGACAAATGTCGCTGACTGTCCAGCTGTGCTCCAGTACATAAACCATGCATGTAGCTGATATGTTATGCTGTATCTGCATATTTTTTTTCGTCTTTGCGAAGTGACGGTCGGTGTTGGTTCCGCTCCTCAACTAACGTGGATAATGAATAGGCGAGGATTTGGTTTTCATCACTCTCGAATGCTCCGGGTGACCTCGCACAGTAGGGTTGTACCAAACAAGAGTTGAATAATGTATATTCTTTCTGCTTTAGTTTCTCCACTATTGTATCAAATACGACGTGTACCTGTGCCTCACTAACCAATTTGTTGGGATATGTGATATGGCTGCTCTCTTCCATTATTATTTGTGTTATCCTTTTTCATGTTTCTTGTTTATTATCCTCGAGTGTATGTGTGATTATTTGATATCTTGTGTAACTCCTTTTTCTATTGTCACTGTTGCATTTCCCCTTTACTGACACGCTCTTCCCTCTTTCCCGCATATGTGTGTATTTGATAGACTCATAAGGAAACAACACTGACAATGAGCATGGACACCCGTATGGTGAATTTTGGTTTTACGCGTGCTGCTCTCCTGTGCGGTATTTTATTATTGCTAACTGCCGTGTGTCCGCTGCATGTGACTGCTGCTGATGATGATGATGGACGCGTGATTGTTAATGTGAAGGAGTATTTCTCTATGGACAATTTTGCATTTAGTCGTCACGAACGGTACATTGTTGGTTACGATAATGCTGAAGCATATTGTGTCGACAACGGTGCTGTGCTTCCTGCCGATCAAACGGAGGCGGCACACCAAAGTTTGCAGGATGCTATGAAGAGTGTAATTTTTGAGTTTGAGGCCGTCAGCTACCTTGGTGGAGATGCTGTGTACAGCAGTACAAGGGTATTTGAAGCTGATAAGCGTTGTAAGCCTGGAGACGCGGCATCTTCACGTCATTGTGTGTATCGTTGGAATAAGGGATTGTTTGCAAAGGCTTTGCCTGATGGTCACGGGGTGGCGTTCTGGCGTGGTTCATATGTCAAATACGCTTTTGCGGCCCCAATGAATGGTTACCCATCCTTTTGGGGTAGTGAATATCCCAAGAGTGGTCAGTTGTATACCCTTTCATGGTACCATGAACACGAAGATGTGACTACCTGGTACGATGGCAGGGAGGCTTCTGGGACTATCCGATGGACAAGTCAGAACTTTGAAACAAAGTCTCAAGACTACGTTGTTGTTTGCGAGGTCCACGATTCTATCAGCACGACGACAACAACTACAGCTGCACCTGCCTCAGGCGAAGTACCGGAACCAACTGTGACAAAGGATGAAGAAGTTACTGTGACAACTGCGTCATTGGAAGAGAGAAGTAATTGGCACATTATTCTCATAGCTCTAATTTCTGTTGTTTCCCTCATTGTGTTGCTGCTTTTCCTTTTACGTTGGTTCTGTGATTATAATGTTAAAAAGGAGATCATTCCCATGACGCTGCGTGAAGTTGTTGGAGAACCGTTGTTTGTCCTGGAGCCAACACCTTTTGCTCCCCCAGAGGGTTTTGATGCTCCTCCCTTAGCCCTGCAATATTATGGCTAAATGAGAACCAGTGAATAATATTAGCGTCACATCGTGTATCACATGGGTGGTGGTTGAGTGATGTTTAGGATCAAGTGGAGTAATGAATACTGTACCGCTTTCATCCTACGTTACGGACCGTCACAATTTCTAGCTTCGTGTATTGTTTCACTTCCTACTATTACTTTCAGTAGTGCTCAATACTCTCTTATATAATTATTACTTTTATGTTCCTAATATTAACGGTCTCCTTGTACCATGTTGGCTCTGCGAGGGACTTCCGATGTGTGGCATCACTTCCCTCCGACCACATCATTGTTCTTTTAGTGTGTGACCCATTGAACCATCTTTACTGTTTGATGTCCCATTGTTTCGTTGTTGTTAGTGTTGATTATTTATTTCGTGTGTGGGTGTCATGTTTAGTTCGCGTTATTTCATGTTTTACTTCCATGTATATGTGGGAGGCTTGTAGGTCCTCCCTGTTACGTGTGATGTATTGCTATACGTGTAACTTGCAGCACTTGATAATTTTAACAATCTATATGAGGTTACATTAAACGAGAGTTCCATAGTGTTCAATCCCTGAGTTATACTTGGCCCATTATGATAATAAATGTTTTGAGTACCTGTGTCTCACTAACCAATTTGTTGGGATATGTGATATGGCTGCTCTCTTCCATTATTATTTGTGTTATCCTTTTCATATTTCTTGTTTATTATCCTCGAGTGTATGTGTGATTATTTGATATCTTGTGTAACTCCTTTTTCTATTGTCACTGTTGCATTTCCCCTTTACTCACACGCTCTTCCCTCTTTCCCGCATATGTGTGTATTTGATAAACTCATAAGGAAGCAACACTGACAATGAGCATGGACACCCGTATGGTGAATTTTGGTTTTACGCGTGCTGCTCTCCTGTGCGGTCTTTTATATTTGCTAACTGCCGTGTGTTCGCTGCATGTGACTGCTGCTGATGGTGATGATGGACGCGTGATTGTTAATGTGAAGGAGTATTTCTCCATGCCTAATACTGTTTGTATATATATGTTGTAATGTTGAGTTGCGTGGCTGCATAAATGTTTGTCACTCTTTCATTGTACTATGATACGTTCGAATGGTATGTATGATCATTTTTTTGCTCTGTATTTTACTTTATTGGTATGACCATGAGGATGACACCGTAGTGGGGAGTGCTTTCAGCTCGTTATTTGGCATGGTTATATGATTTGTTGGCGCTGTGGGCAACCACATAATCTGTGTTTTTGAATTGTTTGACAACCCAACGAAGTTTGCGCTGTATTTTTTCTATCCTTTCATTGTTTTTTGTTTCGCTTAATTGTTGCGTAGCGGACATGTTATATGTTTATATTTATTCGACCGTATTAGAGGTTGGTGTTTTGCTATTTTATTATTGGTGTAATATCTTCTTTTTCATACTTGTTGTATCTGTGACTGTCATTACTTCCCGGGAATGTGTTTATGTTTTTCTTCTCTATTTCGTATCTGTCCTTTCTTACGGGTGAGTAATTAGTGTTTCGTATCTTTCATCCACGATGAAGGGTGGTGGGGGCATTGTTTGTTTTTCACAGGAGTGCCTGTACTTTCCTTCTCCTCTGACGGATGCCAGTATTGAGAATATTATCGAGTTAAGTAGTCTACTTGTACGTACTGAGGACCCTTGTGAGAATGTTGTGGCGTTCAAAGTTCTCAGTGCTGTACGCAATCGCTATGGTGTTCAACCATCTGTTGGACTGATATTTGCTGGTGAATGTGTGAGGGTGAAGTTTATGCTTGACATCCGTAGGCTCCGTCGTCTCGCAGCGAGGCGTGGTGGCGTGGAGGAAGGAGCTGTGGAGTTGCCAGACGCTGGCACAAGGGATGAGGTGTTCGTGGATATATGTGTGGTGCCGAGGGAAGTTATGGCACCGTATGAGTCTGTGAGTGGTTTCTTTGGAGGTGACTGTAGTAGAAAGGGCCCTAGCGGTCCGGACGTCGCTGCTGCATTTTGGAAGCAACGTGGACGTGTGCAGGCGAGGGAGCGGAATGCTGTTCGGTGTGCACTTCGCTGTATTTATGGGGAGTTGGGTGTTCCGGATAGCCTTGTGATGAAGCGAAGTCATGGAAAGGTGGAAGGACTTGTGGAAGGTTGTGAGACTGCGGCTGTGGAGAAAGCTCCGGCAGCACAGCCACAGTTAGGTTCAGCTGTAAGGAATGCTGGAGGAGAGGTGTCTCCACCTTCGACAGCGTTGAGGAGCCGTCACTCCCCAAAGGGTGCTGGGGATCAGACTGCTGCTTCGGCTTCTCCATTGGTTTATTCTCCTGTTAACTGTGCTTCAGGTACTGTTCCTAGCGGTCGGTGCAGTAATGGGTATGAAGCAGCTGTCGGCGAGGCAAGCAGAATGACGAATGTTATTGCACCTGATTCTGGGAGGGAGATGTACTCACTATTGAGTGTGTTCCTTCTGTACAAGGTGCCGTTTCCTGTTTGTTGTATCCTGTTATTCTTGTCGTTTCTGTGTGGTATAATTGAGTAGGATGCTATTATAGCTTGTTGGGATGTGCACTCTCCCCTTGGCCATGCACTGAGTAATGCATTGCTTAGGATGTGATCGATGCGGGTGCTGAACATTTGATTCATTTATGGAGTGAGTGTGTGCGTTAATATGGCGCGACGCGGTTGCGGTAGGAACTGTCGTATGCCGCGTGTTGGAATGTGAATCATCGTGAGGAGTTTTTTCTCCTTGTTTGTCTGTACGTCTCTCTCTCTCTCTCTTTCTGTGTGCGTGTGTGTGTGGTCTCAGTATTATTCCTTCCCTTCCCTTTACATTTTGTTGTATTTGTGTTTCTGAAGCTTCTCTTCACTATACGGTAATTGTGCTGTTTCACCATTTCCTTTGCTTGCTGCACGGGCTCTACTTACTGCCTACATGCATACACATGTTTCCTGTATACCGTCTCGCCCATTTCTTTGGATGCTTGCTGTTACTATCTCTTCCCTCTTCTCTTCTGGTACGCAACTGTATATAAGGACTTACAACTAGTAATTGTGTGTAAGCCATTTAGTGACAGTTGACTGATGCTCCGCGCGTGTGGCGTCCTTCAACTAAGGGCACGGCCCAAGACGGTGTGTGTAGAACCTGGTTCAAACCGACTGCCTGAAGCTTTGGTGGTTGAGAAGGCGAGGGATATATTTGGGCGACCTGAATTTCCTGGGAAGCGTGTATTGCACAACTGGCGTTTCTTTATTAAGGCTGGGAAGGCGGCGACGGGTCCTCCCGTGGGACAAGAGTTTTCGAAACTTGGGCTGAAGGCGATGGATTTTGCGAAGGTGTTCAATGACCGGACGAAGCCACACTTCAAGGAAGATGTCGAGCTGATTGTTCGCATCCAAGTGTACTTTGACAAATCGTATCTTTTTACAATTGAACCGCCACCTACTGCGTGGTTCATTCTGCGTGCACTTCGGAAGAAGCGGCGGGAGACGGGACCTGTGCCGCTGCGAGGGCACTACTGTGCTCTGATGACATTGGAGATGGCATACGAAATAGCGAAAATGAAACCGTTGTGTTGGGGACGTCCAGAGTACCCGTTACTGGAGACCCGTGTACGACGCGTTGTTGGGCAAGCCAGGCGGATGGGTGTTTGTTTCATTGGCGTAGATACACCTTACAGTTCCCCCGTGAAAGATATGACTGAGCAGCAGTACACGGAGGAATGCGAAAGGTACAGGCGTATACACATGGAACAATATACTACGTTGAGGCAGCGTGAACTTGAAGAGGCACCACTGATTGAGCGGTTGCACCGGCCCAATATGTCACCACTGACGGATGAACAGATTGAGGAGGGTTTGCGTGACCCCTGTTTACTGGATACCCTGTGGAGAGCGAGCCACCCACTGAGCCCTTATCATCGTGATTTGAGGGAGCGGGAACTTGCTCGACGTTACTTGAATGCACGAGGTTGGGTGAAGGACATGACGCCAGAGGAGATGCGTATTGTTTTTATGAATTACCGACTCCCTGAAGGTGAGAAGCGGAAGCAGATGGACGAGGCTGCAATGAGTGGGGAGGTGTACTGGACGCGTGATGGGGCGCAGCTGTGACCGGTGTTGTGGATATACAGTAATTGTTTTTCCTGTTGTTTTGTTTTGCAGCTATATCGTAATGTTGCAGGTTCCGTAGTGTGCTATGTCCTGTCGTGGTGATGTATTTGGTAACGCTCTGTCGATTACATCACTGTTGATACTGTGAGCCTTGGCGCAGCGTGTGCCACGTTTGCCAGTATGAGCATTGCGCTGCAACTGGTTGGCGTGGCATACAGTTACCTTATCGATTGTCTTGGTAGTTTTGTGTTTTTGATGTGCTTTGTTATTCGTTTACGGGTTGGTGTGTGCACCGGAAGCTCGTTGTCAACCTTATTTTTGTGCTGTATTTGAATCTTTTATTTAGGTTTTTTTTAGGCATATCCCTTTTGTAGTTAAGGCTGTTTTTTTATCAGTTTAAGTATGGTGAGACGGGGTGCATCTGCAATGAACCGCCAGCGACCGGGGGTGTCCGGAACGTCTCCTGAGCTTGGAAAGGGATTCGGGGTTTCGATGGTTGATGTTGAAAAGGTTTTTGCGGTTATACGCTTTATTTCGCAACACAGTTCTTCAGAAGCCGTGCCATCTGTTAGTTGCAATATTAGTGTGGGTGAAGAACGTTCAATGGCTGCGAAAAAGGGCGCATTGGATTCCTCTAATGCTCTTTTATCATCCACTGTCGACCAGGCATTAGAGCGATATCGTATGGCTGTCACTAACGTACCTGTGCAGTTGGATTTAGTAGAAAGCACGCGTTCAGATCTTCGGAATGTTATGCTAGAGGCCTATGCGGATAGGGCTGCTGAAGTGAATGCGCTATGGGAGTGTGGTACAAAAATTCCGCTCTCCCCTGGTGCTGAACAACCGCTCTTCCTGCAGGGCAACATGTACCAAGTGCAGAGCATGCATGAGGTTGTGCCAGGTTTATTTATTGGTTCCTATCACCCAGCGTCAAACAAAATTCTTCTGCAGCAGCGAGGAGTGACGCATATACTTTGTTGTATTGATGTACTTCCACGATTCCCCAATGATTTCAAATACATGACGGTCCCTGCGCAGGATGCACCTAATTACAACATTTCAATTTTTTTCGAGAAGACGTATAACTTTATTGAGTCAGCGATTGTGGGGCAATGCTCCTCTGTGCTTGTACATTGCGGGGCCGGTATATCCCGTGCTCCAACAATTGCTGCCGCATATCTTATTAGAAAGTTGCGTATGCCAGCGGACAGTGTAATCGCACTTATCCAGCGTAAACGGCCTGTTGCCTCCCCAAATGCGGGATTCCGGCAGCAGTTGAAGAAATACCAGCGTGATTTGGGTGTTGCGTGACCAATTTGTTGCGCAGATTTTTTTAAGAAAAGATTTAAAATACAACTTACGCCCCACAGCAGGGCTTTATGTGGCTCTCATTCACTACTCATTTTTCTCCCTTGTTTACGAGACTTCGGTGTTAGTTTCCCTTCGCTGTTGGTGTTATCGGGAGGGAACTTTCTTTTTTATTTATGACTTAGGCCTCTACTGCTAAGTTCATATCCCTGACGGACTGATGGGCGCTATTGCTGTGTGCATTATTTTTTTTTTCCTATCCTTTGCATTATTCCTGCTGTCATTATTTTGTGCCCGCTTGTGCAAACTGGTTTGGGGTGAATTTGCAACGCCTCACGTACTCACTGTAGGGGAGTGACATAACCGCCGCTACAGCAGATAAGGAAATATTGTGAAAAGTGAGGAGGGTCTTGAAAGAAAGAAAGCAATCCTTCGTGATCAAGGACGAGAAGGAACAAGAAGGAGTCTCGTTGTGAAGCATTAGACCGCAGTTACAACTGAAATCTCGGTTTCGGCGAAGGCTATGCTCGGCTCAGGAAAAAGCAGCGGTGTGGTCAATGAGGCCTCAAACCTCAAGGCGAACCAGAACCTGACAAGCGCCATTGAGGAAATGAACACGAAAGAGTACATCCGCAACCGTGACCTCAATGACGTGGTACCAACACACCGTCGTCAGGTGGAGGCCATGATGAATAAAGGTAATAACAACAATGGCAAGGTCGGACTCCCCGCGTACGATCCAGCGGCAGAAAAGGAAAAAGAACGAAAGGAACGCGGTCAGACGCACATAGAAGACAGAAATGACAGCGACGATGATGGGGAGTTGGAGGAGCTCCGCAAGCGACGCATGGCCCAAATGCAGCAACATCACGCAAAGGTGGCAGAGTGGCGGCAGAAGCAACATGGACAATACCGTGAGATATCGCAAGATGAGTTCTTTAGCATTGTTGTGCGAGAGAAGGGCGGGAGTGATGACGTCTGCGTGCACTTCTATCACAAGGACTTTGAAACATGCCGTGTAATGGACAGCCGCCTGCTTGAACTTTCGCGGATGATGTTAAGCGTGAAGTTTGTGAAGATCGACGCAGAGAAATCACCCTTTCTTGTTGAGCGGTTGCATATTAAAACGTTGCCTTGCTGCGTGCTATTTCATAACGACGTTGCAGTCGACCGTATTTACGGTTTTGAGGGCTGCATAGGCGAAGATGGCCTGCTGGACAAGGAACTCCTCGGTGAGCGCATCCTACGTGCAGTTAACTGTAAGCAGGAGGAATGCGAATAACCGTGTGCGCCCAGTGGTAGTGATGAGGGCATTGTCCCGCAGGGAAATGCATGGACAAAAAGTAGGGTAGAAGAATTCATGGAGCGCTTCCATACCGTAACCACTGGGGAGGGAAATGCCGACGGTAGTGACATAAAGGAAAATGAAGTGAGGTAATCGAAGGGGCGGTCAAGCCGTCCACAGAAAACGTGAAACTCTGCCACGGTCACCGGTGTGGATGTCGCCTGTTTTCTATTTACGTCTTTACTGTTTATTTGCATACCGCTTCTTCCCATCCATTCTCCCACTACACTGCTAAGGGGACGTTGCAGTTGCTGTTGTGTACTCCTTCCAATATCCTGATGATTGTTTGCGTCCTGCCCTCTTGCCGTCGTGAGATCGGTACCTCTGTGCACTTTCACATGTGTGGGAAGCGTTTTTCTTTTTTAGAGCTGGTGTCATGCGTACGCTCCTAAGCGACTATGTGTGTGTGTAGGTGGTGACAACCTGCCGTGAAGAATTCAAGTGAAGGGTATGCGCGCATGAGAGCTGTACAACATGGGGGTGGCGTCAATGTCGCACGGATATGTTAGCGTTTTCCTTCCCTTTAAACGTTAATAATTGTTGTCTGCCTCAGTACCATTGGTCACAATATGTTTTTTTTTTGCCATTCGTTTTGCGTCTTTCCT
Source organism: Trypanosoma brucei brucei TREU927 (assembly GCF_000002445.2). Taxonomy (NCBI): domain Eukaryota; phylum Euglenozoa; class Kinetoplastea; order Trypanosomatida; family Trypanosomatidae; genus Trypanosoma; species Trypanosoma brucei. Next base: position 860,706 of record NC_005063.2, on the reverse strand, counting down.
GCTCTGTGCTTTGTTCTTTTTTTTCTCTCTGGTTACCCTACTTGTGTGACGTGGTTGTTGCCATAAATCTCCTTTGCTACGTTCTTTTTTTTTTTTAGCGCCTTCACCCTCAATTTTATCTGACTGTTCGTTGGTTTAGGTAATCTCTAAAGCGATCGAAGCTCTATCGGTGTCATTCGCATGCTTGTGTGTGTGTTGTAATCACATAAAAGTGAAGTGGTATCACGATAAGAAACTGAAGGCATTAAACTGAACGAAAACTGAAACCGAAGGAGAAGGTGTGGTGAGGAAACGTTTGCAGTTGTACATTAATCGAAAGGTTGTGAGCGGAACAAAGTAAACGAAAGGTTCGCCGGAGCATAGAGCTGCTGTAACTGATTCTGCACAAACTTCACAATGCTACTTCTTCCGCCTTTCCTCATCATGACCAACTTATTGTTGTCATGCTATGCTTACTACGTGGAGTTGCAAGCAAATAGGGCGCAAAGATATGGTGATACGTACCGTGCCTACTGCGATGTCGGGATGTTTTCATGCACCCGTGTTTTCACCTCCGAGTACCGCTCCATTTCCCGGCTGGTTGGATTACCGGAAGTGTCAAACGCATTGTTGGGTATCGCTTTCTATATGATAGAGTTGATGGCATGCAGGTGTTCTCTTCTCTTATTGTGGTTAAGTGCGTGTAGCTGTGTCTTATCGGTTGTGTTGCTATTTGTTTTGGTGTTTATTTTGAAAGATTTATGTGTGGTTTGCTGCTCAATGTATGCGATCAACTTTATCACGTTTGCCCTGGCGGTGCGGTGGAGGAGTCAGACTGGTCGGGTTCATGTCGATTGAGGCGGTTGTAGAAAGTGGTAGGCCAAGCGATATCAATCCATTACTTATATATACATATATATATTCTTTATTACTCATTCAGATCCGCACCCTTCAAACTGGTGGGCTTACTTCCCCGCGGTAATGAAAAAGTGCTTTGTCCTCTTGAGTGAGGGCATTGGGGCTGTTGTTTGAGCTGCTGATTTCCACTTTTGTTGTGCATATATGTGTGAAGTTCATTAGTTTTCCTTCTTTCCTGCAAATGCCGCCAAAAGTTGGTGTGTGTCTGTGTGTTAAAGTACACGCCGCATCATTTGCACGAAAGTTTGTTGTTGGTAGCGTGCGTGCGCGGAGGCTGATTTTGAAGGGTCGTCCGTCTTCTGGAGTAGTTAAATTATTATAGAGAATACATTTTTCCTCCCTGTCACACACGTGTGAGCACGTACAAACGTTATTCTGTATCTTGACTTTTTTATTCGTTCTTATTATTATTATTTACCGCCTGATGATTTACCACCCTCTAAAAAGGAAGGGAGGGAAGGCGGTGAAGAGAGGCTACTCTGTCACTACACAAAGTTGCTAACGACCTCCGGCTACAGCCATGTATGGCCGCTGTCTGCACCGGCTTTCCCGCAGCGCGCCCGGCGTATTGGGTCGTCAGTGGCAGTCGGCCTTCCCGCAGGGCACCAGCACAAAAGGAGGGACAAATACGGATGCACACATTTTTACACGTAGTGCCTCTCCTATTCACATGTATGCCAATAAGGAGAATGCGTGGAAGGATTACACGGACGATCGCTTCTATGGTGCAAAGCGGATGAAAGAGTACTGGGTACGCATGATGTATGATCGTGGGGCTCGCTATTACGTGTTGGCCACCCTTGTGGCAATTATGTTGGCTGGCTCGAAGTTGTGGTCGTTGCAGGAGAAGCAGAAGAGATTATTAGGGCTTATAGGCCCGAAGAAAAAAAACTATCGAAGTCGGCTCACCGTCGTACTGGATGTTGATGAGACAATTGTATCGTACGGGGACAAGGCGTTCCGCATGAAGGCTGGTTTGGTACCACGACCCTACTTGGCGGAGTTGTTGGATTATCTTTCGTTCATAGATGCGGAGGTTGTGCTGTGGTCAGCATGCAGCGAACGGTACATGCAACAGGTGCTGAACGTGATCGACCCGTCGGGTATACGGGTGTCGCAATGTATCGTCCGCAACAGAGATTGGTTTACGGGTGACAACTATTACGAGAAGAACATTTTATGGTTGAAACGCCCGCTGGAGGACACACTTATCGTTGAAAACCGGCCGCTGAGCGTCCGAAATTGCAATGCTAATGCCATCCTTGTAGATGACTTTATTCGTGCTGAGTATATGGATACGGGGAAGGACTACCCATCGAACGACAATGCGCTGCGTACACTCAAGGCGATTATTCAAGATTTACATGAGTCAGGACTGCCTGTGAAGGAGTACCTCGCGGATGCGAAGCGGCGCAACAAGGACATCAAGGAAATACCGTGCCATTTGGCCTTCCGGCAGCTGCCTGATGAGTTGGCGCGTGGGGTGTTTTACTTCATTGGTGAGAAGTACAAGCACAGTAGCGCTTCTTGAGTGCCACGTAGCTCTATTCGTGTGTGCATTTTTGCAGTGTTGCGTTGGAGAAAGCGGGCGTGACATCAGCAGAAAATAGAGGGGTCGGGAAAATGTTCGTAGTGTGTGTGCTTGGACAGTAGCAATGCCGCTAAGAAGGTTGCTTTTTGGGGACTCGGGTGTGTATGTGTCACGGTGTCTTGCAGGTTGTGCCTATGGGGAGGGGAGGGAAAACGAAGTAGTTATGATGGTGGAGCTCGTTGCTCATGGCGTTAGACGAAGGTGGAAAGTGAAATGGTACATTCCAACCATAAGAGGGGGAAGTGACGTTCTGGTATCGCACCGTGTGCATTAACTCTCTTTTTCTTTTAAAGGCACTGTAGCCATCACACCCGTATGCAAGCCAACTGTATGCAATATGCGCGTGTGCCTCGTACATGCCTAGTCATTGTCGTAAACCTTTCCATGAACAATGATTCTTTCGGTTTCGTTTGTTTCTACCTTTAACACAGTAATGCTACCACTCAATGAGGTTGCTTTCATCCTTTTTGAGTTAAGCGTTCTCTTCCTCCACAATACGGGACGTGGTACCGCCATTTCCGGAGAGGTTTCTGGTTGCTGGTGTACCACTGGTTTGTCACTTAGATCGTAATCATGCAGTTGGTAGTGTGCTGATTCTTTTTTTCCTTTTCTGAGGGGGGAAGGGGAATGAGCGGTTAAAGAAACTGGTAATGGCTAATGGGCCGCCTGTTCCCGCCGGCTCACAGATTATTTGAACCAGCAACCACTGAGAAAGATGGATGAAGACGCTAACATGTTTGAGATGTGGTAATTTATAATTCAAATCTGGTGCTGGAACAACGAAGAGCAGAATGATATATCGTCATTTCTGTTAGTGTATGCAGGGTGTTTGACGGATAAGAGATAAGACGAAGGGTTCTCTCCTACTAGTCACAAACGGACATCGCTTCGCGTGATGTTGCCGGTGTTTTTGTTGCCATTGCACAATGTTTTTGCCCCATTGGACCTTCTCTACCGTGTGTTTTTAATCTATCTCTGCTTCCCTCTTTGATGCGTCCCCTGCAAGTTAAAATCAGTACAAAAATTAGAGAGCAGAAAAAGGAGCCTGGGACTCAGGAGTGGGCCGTGTTGGTCTTTTTCAGCTGAAGGAGAGAAACTCAACTTGTCTCATCCTTACCCACAAGCATATAGCGTAAACATATATTAGGTTTACAAAATGGAGGAGAGGAAAGGTCACGATCGAACGCTTGTGAAGCGCCATGCTTTCGGCGTGAAGGCTGACGTCTCTGGTTGCGTTTGTTGGGTTGAAGAGGGAACACTTCTCTACCCAATCGGAAAGACGGCCGCGATGCACAACCTCAATACGAACACTCAGCGCTTCTTTGAAACAAGTCAGCGGAGCGGAGGCATCACGGCGCTTGCGGTAAGTGCAAATAAGAAATTCATTGCCATGGCAGAAAGCGGTGCAGCACCACAAGTTCAGGTTTTTGACACTGTTACCCGGAAACGGCGGAAGGTGTTGACTGTTCCTGACCTTGAAGGTGATCGCTTCACCGCCCTAGACTTCAGTGCCGATGGTCGCCACCTCGTCACGCAGGGTGGTGCCCCCCAGTGGCGACTGTTCTTCTGGAACTGGGAGCGGTCGAAGCCTCTGGCTTCCACATCCGTAGTGGCTGATTTTGGGTTGCAGGAGATATGTGAAGCACATAATGAAAGTGATGCCGCTCCTGGATCTTTGTCATCCGGGGCCCGTACCACTGCCGCGCAGAGCTCCACCACGTCGATGTCTCACGTGACATGTGTGACCGTTTGTCCCAGTGATCCGCTACTGATCGGCGTGTCGGGATTCGGGTTCATGTATTTTTACCGCTATCAGGAGGGCGTACTGAGGATTCAGCCTCATATATCTTTCGCGCGGGAACGGACGTCGAACTTTTTAACTCATTCTTGGGTTGGGAGAGATCGTGTAGTTGCTTCGACGCAGAATGGTGAGTTGTTGTTGATTGAAGCCGGTGTCTTTAGGCGTATTCTTCCTGTTCCACCCTCCACCACCGAGGGTGCTGTGAATCCGGCAGTGTTGGCCATTGTACCGACAAGGAATGGTTTTATTGCTGGAAGCGATCAGGGTACGGTTGCCATTTATGAAACTATCGGATCTGCAAATGAGAGCTACGCCATTGTGTACAATGTACCTGTGCCGTCGGAGAAGCCAGGTGAGGTGAAGAGTGATGATCTTGGTGTTGCCTCCCGGCCGGTAGCGACTAACAAGCTGCGAGCTTCCATTATAAGCGATGGGCAAACCGAAGGTGAAGGAGGTCAGGACGCACCCGCAAAACCGCTTTTTGTTATAAATGACGTAACGCAGGGTAAAATTTCCTCAACCACCGAAAGTTCACCAACTGTGAGTGGAAAGGGAATTCGACCAGCACAACTGCGCTTGGAAGCTGGACGACCCGAGCCCCGGAAGGACAACAGCGTAGTGCACCTTTGTATTGATCAGACAGAAGAAACCGTGGCAATGGTGACTCACGGCGGACAAATCCTCGCCTTCAACTTTGCAAGCGATTGGTCGAAGGTTTCTGCGGAGGAGCCACCCACGGTCTTGCACGTTTGTCAACCATTTCACATTGGTGGGATTATTGGCCTGGACTGCAGTGTGAAGAAGCCCTATCTCGCTACAAGTGGTGTTGACCAGAGCGTCCGCATATGGAATACCAGCACCCACCGCTTGGAAACGTGTGAGTACTTCACCTCCCAACCCGGCGCGTTAGCCATTCATCCCAATGGTCTGTACCTGGTCGTGTGCTTTCCTGATAAGGTACGTGTCTTGAGCATCCTTTGGAACGGTTTGCGTGAGCGGCGGGTCATCAACTTGCGCAACACTACAGACGTAAAATACTCAGTTGGTGGAAGTTACTTCGCCGTTGCTCACGGTAATATTATTCATTTGTACAATTCACTTACTTGCGATGTGCATGGGCAGTTACGCGGTCATCCGCAGAAAATCAACTGTTTTCAGTGGTGCGCCACTTCACCATATCCAACCGACAACTCGATCATTTCATCTTCACTTGATGGGATCGTCATCAACTGGAATATAAGCGAGATGCGTAAGGAAACGGAGTATGCTGACAAAAAACACCAGTTTCGCTATATCACAGCCGATGATAGAACCTTGTGGGCCGTTAGTGAGCCGACGTCGATTGCCATGGATGTGCAGTGGAAGTCCACACTTCACGAGATGGACCGGTACACTACCTCTGACATTGCTGCGAACGCGGCCGTCACGGAGTACGAATTTGTGGAAAGCAAAGTTACGTCACTACTGATCGCACCAAAACAACGTATGCTGTTTGGTGGTATGGACGATGGTTCCGTTAAGTTTATGTCTTTTCCACTTCAGGTAGGTGTGCAGGAAGTTCCTATTGTTGCGCACATGGGTCCGGTGGGGCGTATGGTACTTTCGCATGATGAGAGCACCCTCTACACCATTAGCTCTGATGGAACGCTCTTCATATTTGATGCCCGCGAGGATGGTCGACCGCTCCAGCGAGACTTGGGATACTTCAGTGATGATGTGCTTGTTCTCGCAAGTGAAGTGGAGGATCATGACATTACCATTGAGAGTCTGCGTCACACAACGGAGAAACTACGTACAGATATTGAGAGTGACGAGAAGCGACGTAATCACGAGCAGAACACCCGTCTGCGTGAGCGCGCGGATGAGTTCAAGAATGAACTGGACACACTAGATGCAGAGTATGAGGCACTGCTTAATGCAAAAGCGGAGCAGGAGCGGGCGTTCGTGGCGGTTAAGTTAGAAAAAGAGGGCGAGTCAGCCCCACAGCTCGAAGGATTAGAGCGCGAAGGGCAGGCAGAGGTGCAGCGTTTGGAGGACCTCTGCGCTGAGCTGCAACACAAGCTCGATCAAAGTACGTTTGTGTATGAACGAGAAGTAGAGGATCTACTGGCAGAGATCCAGCGGCATCAAGAGGAAGATCATGACCGCTTCAAGGATGTTGTGTCAAAGCGAGAGAAGGGGCTTCAGAAACTCGAGCAACAGGTGCAAAGGACAAAGGCAAACAACGCGGAGGTGCGTCAACGTCTTGAACTTGACACGGATGCCGAAGTTATGAACGTAGAGAAACAAAATCAGGCGGAGTTGAATGCCATCCGTGAACGGTACTTGCGTATGAAGGGTGAAGGTGCTATTATGCGGAAAAATACTCTTCGCATGCAAAAGGAAACAGACGTACACAACAGTGAATTGCAGGTGCTCGATAACGCAAAGGCAACGCTAACAGAACAGTTGAGCGAGTTGAATGAAACGATGGCTCAACTGCATCAAGATATTGATGAGCGTGATGCTATTATCGGTGAGAAGGAGCGAAAAATATATGATCTAAAGAAATTGAACCAGGAGCTGGAGAAGCACAAGTTCGTTCTGGACTATCGTATCCGACAGCTTAAGTCGCAGATGGAGCCAAGACAACGGGAGATTGCTCGGGAGCACCAGCGCATTAGTGAACGAAATGTTGAGCTAGACAATCTGCACGGGAACAACATTGCTCTTCGCCAGAACATTGAGGAACTCAAGGCCGAACTGGCGCAGCAGCAGCAGCAAATCAAGCAAACACTCAGCCACATGAAGGATTTTGAGACATACAAATCCCGTGTGAAGAGGGATATAGGTGAGATTGCCCCAGCCATGCAAGATGCCGCAATGCTGCGTGACGTGGTTGAGCGGTTGTATCAACGGCACGTGGTAGCGCGAGACGGCCAGCGGGCAGCACAGGTGGGCCAGGAGATAAAGGACGAGTTCAAATCACAGGTGGAATACCTTAGTACTTCTGTGGAGGCGCTGAGCCGCAAATGTGAGGCGGACCAGGAGCAGCACCGCTGCGAGGTTTCAGCAATGATGATGGAGAATCTTACACTTATCCGTGAAATTCATGAACTCCGAGCTGAACTTGCAGATCTCCGCAATGTGTCAGTAACTGTGGCGGACGAGGGTAAGCGGCACGCCATGTTAGAGGAGCGCGGCAAACAAGGCCCTCCAGGTCGGGTTGCTCTACCAACGGGACTGGCTGGTGTGAAGCGACCGGAGTTGCTGTGGGAGTTGGAGGAAAACCGCAAGGCATTGAAATCCATACGTGATCATGTCGAATCACTACAGCAGATGTTGGCATCACTCGCTCCCCCCAAATCGGCCATTGTCTCGCTCCCCCCACTTGTGTAGTCTGTTGTTACTTACTTATTACCCCCTCTATCCCTTTTCGCTGACTTTAGTTTTTTCAAGTACTGTTTGACCGCTCCGTTTTCCAATCTTTTTGCTGTTCTTGTTGTTGTGCATATTGCCTCCATCTCTCTGTGTGTGAGGATTGTGCAGGAAAGCGTTGTGCATGATGTTGCCAATGGGTTATGCTGATTATGTAGTTGAGACGTGAGGGAGATTCTGTGCTACAGCGATGGTGTGGCGTGATTCATGTATTTCACATTGTATGTATAGCAGTGTCTTTGGATTTGAAACTTTCGGAAGAGTCAAATGTGGGGGAGGGGAAAGGGAAATGGAAATGGAAAGGGAGAGGGGAAACACGAACAAATGGGGAGAAAAGCTAGATCGAAATAGACTGCTGTGATTTTCTTACATTCGCTTTCTTCCTCTCTTCTTCGTTACACTCTTAAAAAAAAAAGAATGATTCTTTAGAAAGAGAGGGGGAAGGGAGAACAACTGGGTATAGGTACGGTTTGGATACAGAAGGTTTTTTTCTTTTAAACTTAATTCCACCCCCTATCTTTCAATCCTCCTTACACGTTCCCTTGTGTTTACAACATCTGTGACCCGCCTGTTGCCTAACATCACGCGTCTTGCACTATCTGACTGGCGTGACCTTTTCTATTTCTGCTTTTTCTATTGTTTTTCTTTTGTTTTACCTCCCAACCCAACACGGCCGCCCATGTTTTATTGTCTTTCCACCCGTGATGTTTGTGGTAACCGCTACAGTGTGGGGAAGGGGAAAACGGGATTGCGGAAGGGCGTCCATTTTCGAAGCGTTGTGGACGTGTAGGTGATGTTACGTCCGTCGTCCCTATGCCGCGTTGCATTTCCGGTACACCGTGACACGACAAAAACACCGCGTTTGGTAAAGGAGGTGGGTTCGTGGCTGTACAAACGGGAGACTGTGGAGTCGTTTCGTGCATGGTGCAAGGCCAACAACGTGCGTGGTAGCGGGAACGTGAAGGTTGTGTCCACCATGCACTACGCCCGATGCCTTCGTGCTGCAAGACATTTGCGGCCCGGGCAGGCGATCATCACCCTTCCACACACCGCCTGCTTCAACTTTCTCGTTGTTGCCAAGGAGATGTACGGTGTTAGCGGCAAGGGTGGGACCGTATCGCATAACTTTCCTCTCGAGGTGAATTGGATGAATTACGACGAGCGGTGTAGCTTCTTGCGCAGTGCCAGTATGTCGGAACTCACCACGGCCGGTTGGATGTGCCGTATAGCCTCACTAGAGGAGAGTCGTTTCACTCCATACATTCATTGGCTGCTAGAAGACACACGCGGGCGCGACGGCGTTGCCAACGGCGTTTCGAGAGAAAGGGGTGAAGAAAGCGGGCTGGTGGATCATTACTTCTCAGAGATGGCTACAGACGCGTGCGAAGATCCCGAAGAGTTCCTTGAGAATTTGTTCCGAAGTTTCGCTGCACTGCACCTGCGTGCGGTGCCCATTGAGTCCGCTGCTATTCGACTGTTTCTTCCAGGTACAAACTTTTTCAAAGCTAAAGTGGATGAAATGTTTGTACCGACGCTCATGCCGCTCATCGACGCGGTGCCACAGCTGGAGGACGGTCTGCACAATACTGCGGTAGAATACTTTCCTTTCAGTGACGAGGAGACGCTTTTGAAGCAGTGCAAAGATTTGGTTTTATCGGAAGGGGGGACGAATGAAATGAGGGAGCTGCGACGAAGGTGCCTTGCTCAGGAGCAGGGAGCGGGCGCCTTCTTCGCACTACGTGCTCTGTGCCCGATTGAAGAGGGAGATTACTTGTACGTTCGTGGTGTGCCCAAGTTGGGCGCACCCGAGCAGGAATCAATGACTGTTCGGGTCATGGAGGCGAATCGGTTGCTGAATAATGAATAGGGGAGTGGCCTCGCGCCTTATAGTGACTCACTGAGTACCGTCCCCATTACTGTTGGCAAAACCTTTCTCTTTGTTATTTTCAAACCCCTCCCCCTCCGTTACCATTTCAGCTGGGAGTTGGTACTTGTGCGTGTGTATCCGCTGCTACGAATCGCTCTTCCAGTTCCTGCACTCGCTTCGCTTTCCCCCCTCCTTTGTTTTTTTTTGTTCTTCTCCCGTTGTGTCATTTCCTCCTAAACGATTTGTTTCTGCTCCCCGTTACGGAACGACAAAAGCTCTTTGCAGTAGTTTTAAACACAAAAGTACCTTGACTCGCGTCCACGTACAAGCATACAGTTCGGCTGTCGCTGCGCTAAATTATTGAAACGGTTTGGCTGCGGACTTCTACTGCTGCTTTCTCTTTTGACATCGGCTCCGGTTCCTCACCCACTGTTGCGTATTCTCCATTCAAATGGCCTCTTGGACAACCTACCAGTCAGGGATGCGTCGCTACGGACTCGTATTTTGTTGTTTTTCCGCTGCTCTCGCAATGCTCGTTAATCAAGACGGTGCGAAGCAAAACTGGCAGTCAATGGCCGAGCGGTATGATGGGCAGCAGTTGGGCAAAAAGTGGTCGTAAAGGAGTTCGTAGCGATACGTCATTAGCAATACCTGTGCAACACCTTTTTACTTTCCCTCCAATTAGTGTGCTGATTGTCTCACGCATTTCCATGAACTGTTTTCGGCTTTCAACAACATGTTCTATCCTTTGCGCAGATACCTCTTTTCTCTTTCTCTTCAACTCTCCCTTCCTCTTAATATACTTCGTTCTGTTTTTCCCCCTTTCGCCCTTCCCTGTGCACTTACGTATCATACGTGCTTATATCTCTTTATGGTGGTACGTGATCGGGAAGGCGGCAGCTACATTAGCCACCCATAACGCCTGTCTTACCGCAGGTCGAAGACACAGGAATTTAATATTCAAACCCCTTCTCCGAAAAAAAAAAGAAGAAGGGAGCAATACCACTTTCTATATTTTCTGTTTTGTAGTAGAGAAGAGGCAAACCAAAAGAGGTTAAGATTATATATATATATATATTCTTAGAGTGCCGTGTGTATAGAGACGGGGACCAAACGCTGTAGTTTGTCTCTTGTTTATACGACGCGGCCTGTAAAGCTTGACTTCGGGTAGAAGCAATTTAACCACACGCACTCAGAGAGGATCTTAATGTCCATCACAGTTGACACTATGAGTGCGCAGCCTCTGGGCCCTTACCGTCAGCTGCATAACTTCACGAGCACAGGTGAACTTCGCAGGGCAGTCATGTCGAAGGAAGATGAATACAGCAAGTTCGAGAGGGAAATTGTTGTCGAGGTGAATGAACTCCGCCGCGACCCCGCACGTTACGCGGATATCTTACGGGAGGAAGCTACCGTTGGTTATCCTTACGTTCGTGCTGATCCGAAGACGCAGTGCTGCCCAGAGATGACGCTCGAACAATTGAAGGTGTATATTCAGGATTTTAAGCAAGAGCACAATGCACTAGAGGAATCCATCGCATCGCTGAAAAAGGACTGGAATGATGCACAGCTCGACATGAGGGAGCGATGGAACCACGAGGACGCTGAGCGAGCCAAGAAGTTACGACGCGCCAACATACGAAAGCGGAGAGGATCGTCGTTGATTGATGACGACTACTTGGATAGGCGGCAGCGAGCCATAATGCGGATGAGTGAGGAGTTTAAGAGCCAGATAAAGGAGGCTGAAGAGAGAAAGCGGTACGTCGAGCGCTCATGCATGTGGGCAACGGAGGGCGCGACCCTAATTCTGAACTGCGCTCAATGGTTGATGCAAGCGGAATCAGTACCTTTACTGGAGTACAGCCGTAGTTTGACCCTTGCTGCACGAGACGTAAGTAACGGACATCAGAGCGTGTTGGGTGTTGTTGCGGCAGCAGAAAGGCCTCATGGGTCGCCGCCGAAGAAGGGGATGAGGCGGGTTCGAGCCAGTACGGAAAGCACCGTAAAAGGATCGCAGGTGCCCACTAGCACGACTTGCGCCATGAGCGAGTTGAGTGAACACACTAACAGCATGGCAAAGTTGTCCGCAGGGCTGTCGGGTGAAGGGAGCAGTGATAGCTACAAGGGGAGTAGTGAGTGCGGCACGGATGGGGACAGTGATGATATGGAACGGAGGCAAGGCCATTTTAACAGTGGCCGGAACTCATATCCTTCACTTAGCCTTTCACAAACGGGGGCCCAACGTATGGATCAATCTCTCCTCGCTCTTGCGGAGGAAAGCGAATCACTGAAGCAAACGACTGTAAGTGTGTACGGAAAGTACGGTCACTTGTCTGGGGCACTTCGTGGAATTCAGATGTGTAATGCTTTCACACCACGAAAAATGGTGTTGCAAATGCTCCTCGCACAGAGACTACCAGAGTTCCTTCTTTTGGCACCCAACGTCAATGCCGAGGCTTACGAATTTCCCGCAGGATCAATTCGCAACCCACTTCTTTGGAAAGATGGTCGTCTTTTGGGGTGTGGCTGGGTGCGTGCTCCTGATGGTAGGGTGAGTTTGACGCTATTGCTAGCAACAAATTTCGAAGAACTTAGCCTGATCCATGAGCAACGGGACTTTTCACTCCCTCAAATCCATCGCATTATAAATAGCAACAACAACAACCAGAATGGTGATGATTCTCCTCAGAGTCAATCAAGAAAGAAGGAGTTGCTGAGTGGCCGTGTCGTTGTACAGTTGCAATCTTCGCTGTTTGTGGAGGTGGTCGAACCAACTTCTCACCCCATTTTTGCTGACAGGAACCAACATGTTGTACGTGTAGTTGTTCGAGCGTGCATGTGCGATGTTGACATTTCGGCAACGGCGACGTCAACCTTGGACCCTGTGCCCATGGTTCCCCTTTTAGACAAGGAGTTGATTCTCGTTCAACGAAGACTTGACGACTTGAATGAGGTGGAAATTCTTTTAGATGTCCGCTCTGCTCGAATGCGGTGGTCATCTCAACCACTACTCGTGCACATATTTGAACGTCCACGGGGGTTGGGCGCCGTTGAGCCATTCAGAAATGTAGGTTGCATACGCGTGACACCCACGAATCAGTGCTCCCTTGTTCAACCTGAGCAAAACTACGGTTCTTTGGTGCGGTATCAACAACACCACCATTGCCATCAGCCGGGGTTGCATCAAGTGCCGGCCGATGGGCCTGTGGTACGTTTGCCATCTGCACTACTTCAGTTGCGGTGTGCCTGCCCCATCGATCAGACCGAGGAACCTTGCGGCTGGCCGCTCATCATGAACGAATTTCAACAACGTGGTGCAACTCTGATCGAACCGCTTTGTGGAGTGTGGACAACACTCAACCACACACAGCGTGTTGCCGTAAGAGTTCCGCGCAACGATCACTTGCGCTGCGCTGTGGACACCATCTCCACCCACCTCTACAGAGAGGAGCGTGCCATGCATCAGGAGCAGCGAGAGAGCAGCCAGTCCCAATTGAAAGAACAGATTCGGCGAGCCAAGGAAGAGTTGGCGGAGGCCCAAGAGGAGGAGAAGGAAGGGATAGAGACTCTTCAACAGGAAATCGCTGCTCTTCAGAAAAATATGGTGCGCCGCCGGGGTAAAGAACTCGCGAATCTGAAGAGACAGGAGGATGCCTTGCAACAGAAAGTTAACGAACTGAGAGACAGGGTGTCAGAGCGACAGGACGCAGTAAGCGACGCGGAGGAAGAGCTGGTGCTGGTGTGCCGCCGTAGCGCAGCTCGTTCAAGGCGGTTAAAGATGTTGCGACGGGAGTATTCCCGCTTGCGGGACCTCACAGATTCCTCAAAATGCCCCCGCGTGGAGGTAGCGCTTATAGCGGACGGTTATTCAACGTTCGTGTCATCCGACGTCACGAGGTTGGACGTTGTCGATGATGCGTGCACCGTGTTTGTTGGCGAGGTGCCGTTGGTGAGGGGGTTTTGTGGACGCGCGGTGCTGCTTGTGGATGGACTGGAGGCTGTGCAATGGGATGTACGCCCCGGGAGGTAACACAATGGATGAACGGACTTGGGAGAGCTGGTGTTGACAGATGAACAGATCGAAGAAGCGAGGTTGGGACTGAGTGGTGGTGTGCATTTGCAACTCTGTCTCCTGGTGCTTGGAGAGAGTTTAGTTTACGCTAGCTGGGAGCTTTTTTTCGCAAGGCCACAGCGACTTGTATGCAATATGACAGGCTGCGATAGTGATGTGAATACGTGCGCGCTTGGAGACTTTGCGGGGAGACAAAGCGTATGCCCGTTATCGGTTGTCCTCGGGTTGGAGATTGTGTGGTTTGTTGGGACATGCGCGAGGTACCCAAGAAGACAATGAAGGGAAGGGAGGGAGTAAACTTGCCGCACCTCCACCTGCACGATGTTTTAAATTCAATGGGGGTTCCGCTGTGCGCCGGTACGCAGCTGGAGGCGGACCATCGTTTCTTTATGCTTCAAGTTCTTTTTTTATAGCAGAAAAAAAACCACCCTATTGGCACACTGAGTACAACTGAGCTGGTGATGCTTTCCCACTCCGCTTCCGTGTCTATGCTGTTTGTTGTAGTATTTGTTCGGATAGATCGGCGTCGCCGGTTACTTCTCATACTAGATGGCCGTATCCTGATCAGGCACACCTACGGACGTCACCTGAAGAAGGTCGCGACAAATGTAAGTCGGTTTTCACTCGCTTCTTACCGCGCGTTGATGTACGCAGCACTTCCGCCCCTCAACTAACGTGGATAATGAATAGGCGAGGATTTGGTTTTCATCACTCTCGAATGCTCCGGGTGACCTCGCACAGTAGGGTTGTACCAAACAAGAGTTGAATAATGTATATTCTTTCTGCTTTAGTTTCTCCACTATTGTATCAAATACGACGTGTACCTGTGCCTCACTAACCAATTTGTTGGGATATGTGATATGGCTGCTCTCTTCCATTATTATTTGTGTTATCCTTTTCATATTTCTTGTTTATTATCCTCGAGTGTATGTGTGATTATTTGATATCTTGTGTAACTCCTTTTTCTATTGTCACTGTTGCATTTCCCCTTTACTCACACGCTCTTCCCTCTTTCCCGCATATGTGTGTATTTGATAAAGTCATAAGGAAACAACACTGACAATGAGCATGGACACCCGTATGGTGAATTTTGGTTTTACGCGTGCTGCTCTCCTGTGCGGTATTTTATTATTGCTAACTGCCGTGTGTTCGCTGCATGTGACTGCTGCTGATGGTGATGATGGACGCGTGATTGTTAATGTGAAGGAGTATTTCTCTATGGACAATTTTGCATTTAGTCGTCATGGGAAGTACTTTGTTAGTTACAACAATGCTGAAGCATATTGCCGCGACAATGGCGCTGTGCTTCCTGCCGATCAAACGGAGGCGGCACACCAAAGTTTGCAGGATGCAATGAAAGATGTGTTAACGGGTTCGGATGCTTTCAGCTACCTTGGTGGAGATGCTGTGTACAGTAGTGGCGGGGCCATTGTGGCTGATAAGCGTTGTAAGCCTGGAGACGCGGCATCTTCACGTCATTGTGTGTATCGTTGGAATAAGGGATTGTTTGCAAAGGCTTTGCCTGATGGTCACGGGGTGGCGTTCTGGCGTGGTTCATATGTCAAATACGCTTTTGCGGCTCCAATGAATGGTTACCCATCCTTTTGGGGTAGTGAATATCCCAAGCATGGTCAGTTGTATACCCTTTCATGGTACCATGAAGATGATGATGTGACTACCTGGTATGATGGCAGGGAGGCTTCTGGGACTATTCGTTGGACAAGTCAGAACTTTGAAACAAAGTCTCAAGACTACGTTGTTGTTTGCGAGGTCCATGATTCTATCAGCACGACGACAACCACAACAACTACCACTACAACTACAACTGCACCTGCCTCTGGCGAAGTACCGGAACCAACTGTGACAAAGGATGAAGAAGTTACTGTGACAACTGTGTCATTGGAAGAGAGGATTGATTTGCTCATTATTCTTATAGCTCTAATTTCTGTTGTTTCCCTCATTGTGTTGCTGCTTTTCCTTTTACGTTGGTTCTGTGATTATAATGTTAAAAAGGAGATCATTCCCATGACGCTGCGTGAAGTTGTTGGAGAGCCGTTGTTTGTCCTGGAGCCAACACCTTTTGTTCCCCCAGAGGGTTTTGCTGCTCCTCCCTTAGCCCTGCAATATTATAACCAAATGATGACCGGTCAATCGTATTAGCGTCACATCGTGTATCACATGGGTGGTGGTTGAGTGATGTTTAGGATCAAGTGGAGTAATGAATACTGTGCCGCTTTCATCCTACGTTACGGACCGTCAAAATTTCTAGCTTCGTGTATTGTTTCACTTCCTATTATTACTTTCAGTAGTGCTCAATACTCTCTTATGTAATTATTACTTTTATGTTCCTAATATTAACGATCTCCTTGTACCATGTTGGCTCTGCGAGGGACTTCCGATGTGTGGCATCACTTCCCTCCGACCACATCATTGCTCTTTTAGTGTGTGACCCATTGAACCATCTTTACTGTTTGATGTCCCATTGTTTCGTTGTTGTTGGTGTTGATTATTTATTTCGTGTGTGGGTGTCATGTTTAGTTCGCGTTATTTCATGTTTTACTTCCATGTATATGTGGGAGGCTTGTAGGTCCTCCCTGTTACGTGTGATGTATTGCTATACGTGTAACTTGCAGCACTTAATTATTTTAACAATCTATATGAGGTTGTATTAAATGAGAGTTCCATAGTGTTCAATCCCTGAGTTATACTTGGCCCATTATGATAATAAATGTTTTGAGTACCTGTGTCTCACTAACCAATTTGTTGGGATATGTGATATGGCTGCTCTCTTCCATTATTATTTGTGTTATCCTTTTCATATTTCTTGTTTATTATCCTCGAGTGTATGTGTGATTATTTGATATCTTGTGTAACTCCTTTTTCTATTGTCACTGTTGCATTTCCCCTTTACTCACACGCTCTTCCCTCTTTCCCGCATATGTGTGTATTTGATAAAGTCATAAGGAAGCAACACTGACAATGAGCATGGACACCCGTATGGTGAATTTTGGTTTTACGCGTGCTGCTCTCCTGTGCGGTATTTTATTATTGCTAACTGCCGTGTGTTCGCTGCATGTGACTGCTGCTGATGGTGATGATGGACGCGTGATTGTTAATGTGAAGGAGTATTTCTCCATGCCTAATACTGTTTGTATATATATGTTGTAATGTTGAGTTGCGTGGCTGCATAAATGTTTGTCACTCTTTCATTGTACTATGATACGTTCGAATGGTATGTATGATCATTTTTTTGCTCTGTATTTTACTTTATTGGTATGACCATGAGGATGACACCGTAGTGGGGAGTGCTTTCAGCTCGTTATTTGGCATGGTTATATGATTTGTTGGCGCTGTGGGCAACCACATAATCTGTGTTTTTGAATTGTTTGACAACCCAACGAAGTTTGCGCTGTATTTTTTCTATCCTTTCATTGTTTTTTGTTTCGCTTAATTGTTGCGTAGCGGACATGTTATATGTTTATATTTATTCGACCGTATTAGAGGTTGGTGTTTTGCTATTTTATTATTGGTGTAATATCTTCTTTTTCATACTTGTTGTATCTGTGACTGTCATTACTTCCCGGGAATGTGTTTATGTTTTTCTTCTCTATTTCGTATCTGTCCTTTCTTACGGGTGAGTAATTAGTGTTTCGTATCTTTCATCCACGATGAAGGGTGGTGGGGGCATTGTTTGTTTTTCACAGGAGTGCCTGTACTTTCCTTCTCCTCTGACGGATGCCAGTATTGAGAATATTATCGAGTTAAGTAGTCTACTTGTACGTACTGAGGACCCTTGTGAGAATGTTGTGGCGTTCAAAGTTCTCAGTGCTGTACGCAATCGCTATGGTGTTCAACCATCTGTTGGACTGATATTTGCTGGTGAATGTGTGAGGGTGAAGTTTATGCTTGACATCCGTAGGCTCCGTCGTCTCGCAGCGAGGCGTGGTGGCGTGGAGGAAGGAGCTGTGGAGTTGCCAGACGCTGGCACAAGGGATGAGGTGTTCGTGGATATATGTGTGGTGCCGAGGGAAGTTATGGCACCGTATGAGTCTGTGAGTGGTTTCTTTGGAGGTGACTGTAGTAGCAAGGGCCCTAGCGGTCCGGACGTCGCTGCTGCATTTTGGAAGCAACGTGGACGTGTGCAGGCGAGGGAGCGGAATGCTGTTCGGTGTGCACTTCGCTGTATTTATGGGGAGTTGGGTGTTCCGGATAGCCTTGTGATGAAGCGAAGTCATGGAAAGGTGGAAGGACTTGTGGAAGGTTGTGAGACTGCGGCTGTGGAGAAAGCTCCGGCAGCACAGCCACAGTTAGGTTCAGCTGTAAGGAATGCTGGAGGAGAGGTGTCTCCACCTTCGACAGCGTTGAGGAGCCGTCACTCCCCAAAGGGTGCTGGGGATCAGACTGCTGCTTCGGCTTCTCCATTGGTTTATTCTCCTGTTAACTGTGCTTCAGGTACTGTTCCTAGCGGTCGGTGCAGTAATGGGTATGAAGCAGCTGTCGGCGAGGCAAGCAGAATGACGAATGTTATTGCACCTGATTCTGGGAGGGAGATGTACTCACTATTGAGTGTGTTCCTTCTGTACAAGGTGCCGTTTCCTGTTTGTTGTATCCTGTTATTCTTGTCGTTTCTGTGTGGTATAATTGAGTAGGATGCTATTATAGCTTGTTGGGATGTGCACTCTCCCCTTGGCCATGCACTGAGTAATGCATTGCTTAGGATGTGATCGATGCGGGTGCTGAACATTTGATTCATTTATGGAGTGAGTGTGTGCGTTAATATGGCGCGACGCGGTTGCGGTAGGAACTGTCGTATGCCGCGTGTTGGAATGTGAATCATCGTGAGGAGTTTTTTCTCCTTGTTTGTCTGTACGTCTCTCTCTCTCTCTCTTTCTGTGTGCGTGTGTGTGTGGTCTCAGTATTATTCCTTCCCTTCCCTTTACATTTTGTTGTATTTGTGTTTCTGAAGCTTCTCTTCACTATACGGTAATTGTGCTGTTTCACCATTTCCTTTGCTTGCTGCACGGGCTCTACTTACTGCCTACATGCATACACATGTTTCCTGTATACCGTCTCGCCCATTTCTTTGGATGCTTGCTGTTACTATCTCTTCCCTCTTCTCTTCTGGTACGCAACTGTATATAAGGACTTACAACTAGTAATTGTGTGTAAGCCATTTAGTGACAGTTGACTGATGCTCCGCGCGTGTGGCGTCCTTCAACTAAGGGCACGGCCCAAGACGGTGTGTGTAGAACCTGGTTCAAACCGACTGCCTGAAGCTTTGGTGGTTGAGAAGGCGAGGGATATATTTGGGCGACCTGAATTTCCTGGGAAGCGTGTATTGCACAACTGGCGTTTCTTTATTAAGGCTGGGAAGGCGGCGACGGGTCCTCCCGTGGGACAAGAGTTTTCGAAACTTGGGCTGAAGGCGATGGATTTTGCGAAGGTGTTCAATGACCGGACGAAGCCACACTTCAAGGAAGATGTCGAGCTGATTGTTCGCATCCAAGTGTACTTTGACAAATCGTATCTTTTTACAATTGAACCGCCACCTACTGCGTGGTTCATTCTGCGTGCACTTCGGAAGAAGCGGCGGGAGACGGGACCTGTGCCGCTGCGAGGGCACTACTGTGCTCTGATGACATTGGAGATGGCATACGAAATAGCGAAAATGAAACCGTTGTGTTGGGGACGTCCAGAGTACCCGTTACTGGAGACCCGTGTACGACGCGTTGTTGGGCAAGCCAGGCGGATGGGTGTTTGTTTCATTGGCGTAGATACACCTTACAGTTCCCCCGTGAAAGATATGACTGAGCAGCAGTACACGGAGGAATGCGAAAGGTACAGGCGTATACACATGGAACAATATACTACGTTGAGGCAGCGTGAACTTGAAGAGGCACCACTGATTGAGCGGTTGCACCGGCCCAATATGTCACCACTGACGGATGAACAGATTGAGGAGGGTTTGCGTGACCCCTGTTTACTGGATACCCTGTGGAGAGCGAGCCACCCACTGAGCCCTTATCATCGTGATTTGAGGGAGCGGGAACTTGCTCGACGTTACTTGAATGCACGAGGTTGGGTGAAGGACATGACGCCAGAGGAGATGCGTATTGTTTTTATGAATTACCGACTCCCTGAAGGTGAGAAGCGGAAGCAGATGGACGAGGCTGCAATGAGTGGGGAGGTGTACTGGACGCGTGATGGGGCGCAGCTGTGACCGGTGTTGTGGATATACAGTAATTGTTTTTCCTGTTGTTTTGTTTTGCAGCTATATCGTAATGTTGCAGGTTCCGTAGTGTGCTATGTCCTGTCGTGGTGATGTATTTGGTAACGCTCTGTCGATTACATCACTGTTGATACTGTGAGCCTTGGCGCAGCGTGTGCCACGTTTGCCAGTATGAGCATTGCGCTGCAACTGGTTGGCGTGGCATACAGTTACCTTATCGATTGTCTTGGTAGTTTTGTGTTTTTGATGTGCTTTGTTATTCGTTTACGGGTTGGTGTGTGCACCGGAAGCTCGTTGTCAACCTTATTTTTGTGCTGTATTTGAATGCTTGTGACGTGTAATGTATATTCTCTGTGAGTGAGTGCAGTTTTTAAATTTCTATTTTTTTTCTTTTCCTTTTCACGTAGTCTTATCTGTAAATGACTGTTTTATCGTTTTTTAGTTTTTTATTTTTGTTGGCTTGTGTCATTTCTGTTGAAATAGTTTGCCCTTATACGAAAGTGGAGGAGAGCTTCGGTATGCAGGCGATGCATGATTTTTTGCTTTGTGGTAAAAGAGCATGTTTTGACCATTTAAGCTCGCCTGGGGTGGTTCCTCGAACGTTTACTGGACCTTGGTTTGTTGCGTCGTTGGCGATGTTGCCGTTTCTCTGTGATGTGAATTATGTCGTAAGGTTCCTATTGGAACCATTGAAGTATGTTGTTGCGGGAGATGTTGCATGGTTTGTTCGACTGGTGGAGGATGTTGGTCTTGTGGGTTCTTCTGAGGAGTTGTTTGCGTTGTTTCCAATGCTTGCTTCTAACATGTGTCGGGTGACCTTGGGCGTCGTCACCTGCTGTGCTCTCGGTTATGTTGGTTGTGGTATTGACAGCGCTGCGAAATGGGAAAAATTCAAGAGCACATCTTCACGTGTTGCCGCAGCCAGGTGCCCTGTCAGTATGCGGCATGTTTCGAGTGTGTTTTACTTGTTGTGCCTGTCGCAATTTCATTTGGTATTTTATGCAACGCGGCCGTTGCCCAACACGTACGGACTTATAATGTGTACTCTAGCATGTGGTGCTACTTGCCGTGGCAAATACTATTGGGCAATTGCACTGCTCAGCGCTACCTCAGCGTTGTTTCGATGTGATGTTCTGGTCTTGCTGGCACCTTACTCTTTATTCTTGTTGTTGAGAGGTGACATCACGTTGCTGCGTGGCGTCGCGGCGGGCATCTGTTCGGTGGCTGCTGTCGTTATCTTCAGTATTGGGATGGATAGCTACTTGTGGGGGAGGTTGGTGTGGCCGGAAGCCGTGGTTCTCCTGTTTAACACCGCAGAGAATCAATCGTGGAGGTGGGGAAGGCTGCCCGTATATTGGTACGTGCTGGTGGCACTGCCGCGCAGCTTGCTCTTTCTGTATCCATTGTGGCTTACTTTAGTGTGCATGGGGTGGGGGAACATATATTTTGCATTGCATAGGTTGTCGGGCGCGGGCAGAAGAGAAGGAACAACTAGTGAAGAACCATCACCTGCTGCAGCCCACTGTGCGCTTTGGGTGTTTCTGGACACCAGCGAGCGGTACGCTGACTTATTGGTACCGTCAAGTCTCTTCATCGTATTGTACAGTTTGCTTCCCCACAAGGAAGTTCGGTTTTTGATGATTGTGTTTCCCTGGTTGCTGGTGCCCCTAGCGGCGGCTGGTACACGCCTATGGGACGAGTGTTTCGCGCGGCCACTGTCATCTTGCACATTGGAGGTGACAAAAGGAAAGGGAATTGTACAGGGGCGTGCTACGCTAGTAAAGTGGAGGAATGAGGGTGCAAACCTGCGCAGCAGAGGAGATGGGAAGGGTGGTTTTAATGTCAGGCCGAGGTGGTTTCTTGCTTGCTTAACCCGGCGCTCTGTCATCGCATCTTTGATAGTCCTCTTGTACACTGTGCAGCTCGCGACCGTTTTGCTTTCTGTGTACTTGAGCGCTGATAATTACCCGGGGTCCGAGGCTCTACGACGTCTTCACCACGCTGTAGAAAAAGATGTTAGGAACTCGTCCTCGTGCCTAAGTCGGCGCCTAACCACAAGAACGAACAGGAGCAACTCTATTTCTGTCTTCATTGACGCCTATGCAGCAATGACTGGAATCAGCCGCTTCCAGAAGGTGCATAAAATACAGAGGCGGAACCCCACAAATAGCACATTTGCAACCGCTGGCGCTTCACAGCAGGTGTCGGATCGCTTTGTTAAACTTTTGACATTTCCTTTCCGCGCGCTAATGAGTGTCGGACGATCAATAGTTGTTGGCGACACTGGGCTTCATGATGAAGAATTGTTTGGGACGGGCAATGTGCCATCCCCCGCTGTTGTTAGTGGTGGCGATAGCAGCCGCACAGAGGTATCAGATGCCTTCAGTCTTTCGATATTGCTTCAGAGACGCGGGCTGGAGATGCAATACATTAAGGAAGAAATACGATTTGACGAAACTAATGACTTGTACAACTCTGAAGGCATAGATTACGTGATTTCGCGGTACTCGCAGCGGGAGCTTCACCGCAAGCACGGGGAGTACAATGAAATCGCAGTCGTGCATGAGTCCAATAGACTGCATATGCTCAAATTGCGGCTTATGCAGTTGTTTTGGTTGCGGAAACGACATGAGGTTGCGGACCAGGCGGACCCGGAGGGAAAACCTTTCCTTATTGCCCTTGGTCCACGATGTTGAGGCACGTGTCCTTACCTGCTTTCAGAGCTGCGCGTGCACTTAGCACGTGCGCCACTTGTCTTTGGCGAATAAATATATGCCTATTAATAAATATATTTTGTAAAATTGTTTATATTGTTGCCCGCTCTCTAATTTAACACACGTTGGAAAATTTTTGTCTTCTGTGTTTCATTTCGTGTTGTCCCCTTTCTTTTTTTTTTTCCTTTCTCGACTTTACTGTCTTTTGTCTTCTATTTTTTTAAATTTTTGTGGAAAGGATGCCACTTTATGTGTCGGCACTTGATCTCTGTGGTACGTGTCCTCGCGTGTTTGTGTGCTCGAATCTGTGATGGCAAACAATTGCAGTGCTGTGAAGGTACCATCAGGAAATGAGGGAATGTATCTCCCTTATTTCCTGTTTTCATTCTTTAAATACTAGCGTTTTCCATCCCTCCATTTATTATTTGATGCCTCGCCGTTGCGAATAGGGCGGCTCATGAAGACTACTTTCCATACCTTATAAGTTTTTATTCTGATTCTAATACCGGCGCCTAATGCTTCCTACTGCCAATCTTCGGGAAAGTAGGAATGACCTGTGAGTGTCATGATATTCAGTGGCGGAGACTGACTGGTTTCCCCCTCTTTGCCGTTATGACTACTTTTTCTTTTCCCCCCTCGTGGGTTTCCAAACACTTTGAAGTTCCTTACTTACTTCATTCATTAATTCATTCACTTATTTATTTGTTTATTCATTTGCTTCATCCCTCCAATTATATTTTTGTTGGTGTTGCTTCCTTTGCTTTACATAAATTAGTGTGTTTGTGTATATACAATCTGAGGCAGTAGCAGGCAAGCAATGAGGCAAGCAGGTGCGCGACGGGAGGTGTGTGTGGGAAGAGCGATCAAATAAATAAATATGTTAAATTTAAAGTGACGGAGAAACGAAACACACACACACACAATAAATGGGTTTGTTTTTTATTTTTATTTTATTTTCATGTCTCAGGTGCAGGACACCTAATCAAATGGGAGCGTGGACACGAAAGGGTATGCATGTAAGGTGGGAGGAGAGGAAGTGGTGAGGAGTGTGATGGGGAACCATTGTTGATGGATAATTGAAAGGGTGAGGAGTCAGTTGAATAAAGAGAAAGAGAGGGGGAAGGCGTGGGTTTCTCTATCTCATTTCGCTTATGTGTTGCTATATTTCTTTTTTTTTTCCGTTTTTTTTTTTCGACCTTACCTTTCCTTACCTTAACCTTTCTTTTTCCCTTTCTCTTTCCATTCGTATGTTGTGGTTATGTGAGCTAATTACCACTTGACTGTGTACTCTCAAACCTCCTTCACCCGCTGTAATTTCCTGGTTAGTGCGGGTGGGGGGACGAATGATGAAAAAAAAAAATCATGCGCGTATGTATTTTTTGTTGTATATGTTTTTTGTTGTGGTGGTGGTAGGGGAGGTGGTGTCGTGTTGTCGTGGTGACGCGGGTTTGTTTGAGTTGGAAGGAGCAATGAGGGAGAGGCTTTAGTTTGCATATGTTGCGCTGTGATGTCGTGTCAGTTCGTGCGTATTTCGTGGTACTGTTTACAATGGTCGTGTACACGATGGTTGCTTTTTCTTTTGTAGTTGTTGTTTTTACTTGTACATATCCTGTGCACGTGAATTTATGTATGACTGAGTGGTTGGGTGAACGTTTGTGTGCGATATTTGGTGAGGTGTGCTGCGACCCAAACCATAACGTTCACTCGCACGCAGCTGTATACGTATATGTATCAGATAAGAACAATGAGCAAATACGGCAACACAATACTCAATGAACTAAACTAATTTACTGAATGCGAATGAAAGGCATGAGGGGAGGGAAATGGCTCATGTTTGTATGGTGGTTTCGTGTAAGTGTGCTCGTTTCTACGCGATATGTGCTGATGTGAGGTTCCGAAGTGTGGGGAAATTTGAAGGACTCCCATGGATGCGTTAAAAATGAAACCGAACTCACGACTGACTGATTGACTGGAAGCTCCGTCATCACTGCTGCAACAATAACCACCGGGTATTATGATGTGTCTTTATGCTCCTTTCCTCATGCATGCGTATCAACACACTAACCCTTTCCAACAACAACAACAATATCGTAATTGTATGTATGTATATACATTTACATATATATATATATATATATACAAAACCGTATCGTAGTAGTTCTGATTTGGCGCAGAGCTAAGCTTAGAGGTGCGTTAGTCTGTCGGACATTATTACTGAAGGAACAACATTATTATCAATATTGTTGATTAGGCAACGGAGGAGGAGTCTCGAGACGGCGACAAAAACAGAAAGGAAGAAGACGAAAGGGAAAGAAGCTTTCCCCTCCCACCCCAAAAAAGGAACTCAAAGAACGAGGCCGTTTCGCGTTTTCCTTCACACGGCGGATACCAAAGCGGAAACATAAAACGCAGGAAAGGTATCTGGGGTACGCGTAATCTTACAGATATACACTGCGTCAGGAAAGGAAAAAAAATTTAAAAAAGGGAAAAACAAACTTTTTTTTTAAAAAAAAGAAAAAGAGTAGATAATTGCTACTCTTTGCTGGAGAGGTATATCCATTTTAATCGAAGAAGGTGGTTAGGTGGTGGGTACCTGTAACGAAAACCATTCAGAAGAAGGGGGGAAAGGGTAATTAAGTGGTAGGCAGGAGAAAAGCAGTCAACGGTAAAAAACAGCATGCAACAATATACCCTTCGGGTGGCTGGACTTGCCGACGGAACCGCCGACGACGCGGTTCGTGAATTTTTTACCCGCTTTGGTGAAGTGACGGAATGCAGCGTCGCTGGGACGGAGGCGACAGTTTCCTACAAGAACCAAGACGATTACGCGGAAGCTCTAAGAATGGATGGTTGTGAATTCGATGTTGGAGTAACACTGAAAGTGGAGGCCGTGGAAAAGACGACGGAGGATGTTCCGCAGGCAGACGGCGCGGGGGCGGGTTCTGCTGAGGATGCCGCGGGAGAGGTCTCCAATGGGGCAAATCGTGATGGCCTGTCGGATACGGGAAATACAGAGGAAAGCAATAAGCAGAAACGCTTTCGTGACGACTACAAGGTTGCTGTACGTCACCTTCCTGATGACGCAACGGAACAGCAACTACGGAATATGTTTCAAAGCGCAGGTACTATTTTGGATTTCTTTCTGGAACCCCGTCGTCGCTACGCCTTTGTTGGGTTTGACAGCCGCGAAGCTGTTGAAGCTGCTCTAAAAATGACCGGCACAGAACTCAACGGCACCATCATTAATGTCGAGCTCAAGCGGACAGTGAGTCGGGAGAGTCAACTGGAGATGAAGGTCGTCGTCAAGAACCTTCCACCAGATGTAACAGAGAACTCTATTCGCAATTTTTTCGCGGCAGTTGGCGAGCCGGTGGATATTTTTATTCATGAAAGGAAGATGTTCGCCTTTGTTGGTTTCGCAGACGAAAGTGCCTGTGCGGCTGCCATTCAGATGGACGGTACGGAGATGGATGGGCACCGTGTGCAGATTGAGAGGCGTCAGCGACAACGGTGCTTCAAATGTAATAAAGAGGGTCACGTTGCCACTCAGTGCCGTGGTGAGCCAACCTGCCGCACCTGCGGTCGTCCGGGTCACATGGCGAGGGATTGTCGCATGCAGCCCGGCTCGTACGACCGCAACCGTGGGGGTAATATGGGCGCAATGGGACGTATGGGACATGCACCTCCTGGTGGTTATTACATGGGTCCTATGGGTGGTGACAGACGAGGGGATGTTGGCAGAAGGCCTCCTTACAATGACCGTCGTGTGGGTGGTGAATACGACAGGAGGCGGCCCCGTTCCCGGTCCCGCTCACCCTCGTACGAACGCCGGCACCGACGCCGCAGCCGCAGCCGCAGTCGCAGTCGAACTCGCAGTCGCAGTCCCAAGCGATTCACACGGGAGCGGGAACGGGGCCGTGACCGAAGTCGCAGTCCATCACGCCGAAGGTACCCGCGTGAGGGGGAGCGGCCCCGCGTGCGTGACGACCGCGTAAGGGACTGAAGCCCAAATTCTGAAAAATTGTAGTGTTCGGCACGCGACTGTGCCGGGGGTTATTATTATTATTATTGTTGTTGTTTCTTTTTTTTTTTTAAATCCCCTTCACAGCGCTATAATAAGGTGTAGTAGTCCAAATGAACCAGGAAAAAGAAATAACGTTAACAATGCTTCGTTTTTTTTTCCCTTTCCCTTTTCTTTAAAAAAAAAATCAACAAGAGTAGTGGTGTGACATGGTAACGGTGAGCAAGGTATCGTTGTGTTGATGGAACCCTCTTTCTGAAGCCCATATCTCCTTTTTCTCTTTCCTGTCCCATTACCTCTACCTTTTGTCCTTGATTTCTTCTCTGACTCACCCATCTTCCTATTCGGTTGCTATTTGGTTTTGTTCTTCTCATGTTTCTTTCTTTTTTTTTTTTTAAAACCCCTCTCCGTCCAATTGATCACGCTATAATTTCTTACCACGGAGATGCAGTTAAGAGAGAGAAGGCGTTATGACATATTTACCGTTGCCGCAATAACTGTTTTCAAACCAATGATGGTAACCGGAAGGTGAGTGCCAGTGAATCAAAAGGGCAGGGGAGAGAAGAAGCTAACGATTGGAATCTGTTCAAATGATCTTGATGGGTGTTATTATTATTATTGTTGTTGTTATTATTATTATTATTATTATTATTTGCACCTCGTGTTGACATCATCTCGAGAAACAATGAGAACAGAGGACAAAATACACGAAAAACAAAAAGAAAAGAAAAGAAAAAAAAATGGCTAGTGGAGTTTCGTTGGGGGACACTTACATTTACGTGTATTTTATGAGAGAATGGGATTGAGGGGGCGGAAAATGAACGCAGCAGCAGCATCAGAAACAACAACACCAATAATAATAATAATAATAATAATAATAATATCGGTAATGAAAGGGCAGAACAAAAAGCAATGATGAGAGACGAGGGGGAAAAAGATGGAGAAGTTTTAAAGAAGGCAGTCGTGGCGGAAAAGGGGGTGGGGCGGAGCGGCAGGAGGAAAAAAAAAGCTGAGAGACGTGTCGGAGGGTCTAAAGGATCCAAACAGCAACCATAACAGGGCTACACGAGAAAGTATAGAAGGAAAAAGAAGGAAAGAAGAGGGAGGAAAAAAAAAAAAAGGGAAAAACGGACAGACAAAAGACAAAAAAGGCCGAGAAACATGCAATTATTTAATCA
This sequence comes from Trypanosoma brucei brucei TREU927, assembly GCF_000002445.2. Lineage (NCBI taxonomy): Eukaryota > Euglenozoa > Kinetoplastea > Trypanosomatida > Trypanosomatidae > Trypanosoma > Trypanosoma brucei. The sequence goes on along the minus strand of NC_005063.2, from coordinate 832,919 downwards.
TATATATATATTAATCTAGTAAGACTATAGTAGTTAAGCTGCAGAATTGGTTTATCTGAAAAGAGGAAGGGTATAATGTGGTATGGACGGAGGGGAGGTGGAAGAGAGGAAGAGAAAAAAGAAATGAAAGTAGGAAGAGGAATATAACGAACAGAAAAAAAAAATTAGAAACAAAGGAAAAAGAAGGAATCATTTGTGCTACTGAAACCGCTCGAAGAATACGCGGCCAGTCTATTGCGCACGGAAAAGGAACAATTTCGCCTTTTGTTCTCCCTTTTCTTTTTTTTTCAATGACGTGTGTTCATTTGTATTTGTATTTGTATTTGTTTATGTTTATGTTTGTTTTTTTATTTCCTTTTTTCTTTTCACGTCTTCCAAACATTTGGCACTCCCTCCTTTTCCACCACTCCCGCTTCGCCCTCAGTAAGTGTGTGCATGCATGGAGGCATATGAGAAAAATGGGAGCCGAGTAAATGGAAGGAAGGAAACTTATGCGGGAGGTGTCAGTGTGTAAACATAAAGATACAAATACAAATACAAATACAAATAAATATAATATAATATAATATATGAGCTTCCCCTTTAAGGAGGAGGAGGAAGAGGAGGGGTTCGAGTGACTTTTTTTTCTCTTTTTCCCCCTTCCATGCGTTCCGCTTGCCTAACTTTTTGTTTTCTCATTTCATACCCCTTTTTCTAACATATATATATATATTTTACTCTTTCCTCTTATTATTTTCTTTTTTGGTGTTGTTTTATTTTATTTTGTTTTCGCTACCGTATTTCAAAAAATAAAATTAATAAAAACCATATAATAAACATACACATACACACACACACACACACAAACAAACATACATTTGAAAAAAAAAAGTAGGAAAAGCAAGTTACATTTTTGTCATTTTAATTTCGTGTGATATCAAAGTAGATCAGACTAAAACTTCCCAGCACATTTAAATAGGTCCATACGGAGCTGCAAAAATTAGGCGTTTAAACTATTGGCGTGATTCAGGTGGCTGAAAAAAAAAAAAGTAACTAAAAGTAGTTGTAGTGTAGGAGCATTAGGAGAGAAGTTAGTGAACCCAGTTTTTGACTTTTTTTCCTCTTTTTTTGTTGAAAGAAAACTACTGAAGGAACGAAAAGCAAGTGAGGGTTAAAAAAATAACTATACCGGTAGCAATAAAGGGGAGAAGAGAGGAGAGAGACACACACGCATATATATACATTTTTACTGTTACATAAAAGGAGAAAAGAAAAAGTAAAAAAAGAAAACAAGAGAAACTACCTACGAGTTGGCATTTGCTTGAGAATCATGACAGGAAAAGATGGAAAAGTACTGGTCGCTGACCTTCCCATGATGTACCCGAAGGACCTTTTGCGTTTTGAAAAAGAAGGTGGTGTATGGGGTCAACAATATCGTGTGCGCCGTCAACAACTGACGCTGGCAGTTGGGGCTGCTGCGTTTTCAACTTTGTTGGGAATCGGATACGTGAGGCGGCGGCGCAATACCGGTTTTGTGGTGTTCAGTACCTTCACTGGTTTTACCGTCCTCGGGTTTTGCCTTGGCGCAACCCTCTCACCAATTATATATCCAAATGTCGCTAGCAACCGGGAGACGTCGATGATGCGCCGCGTCTGGTGGGCAAAGGAATGCGCTAAGCACTGGGATTACTCGCAGATGGATGGAAATTCATGGCATGCAGCACACCCGCACGACAGATTGCCGCAGCAACTAAAAGGCAATAATGAGGAATGCGCTACCGCTTGATTTGTTCATTTTTTTTATTTTTATTTTTATATTCATTTTCATTTTAGGTTTTTTTTCTTTTTTTTTCCCCTCCCTCTCTCCCTCTCTCTCTCTCTCTCTTTCTCTTTCTTTCTTTTTTTTGTTTTTTGGGATGAACCTCAATTTTCCCCTCCTCTCCTACAGTTTTTATGAAGGTGTGAGTGTGAAGGATTTTACTTACTGGGTGTGATCATTAAAAAAAAAACAAAATAAAAAAAAATACAATTATAAAGTAGTGAAGGGGGAATGCGAAATAAAAGAGAAGATGAGGAATCGGGCCGTACAACACTCAGAAGAAAGTGTTTTTTTTTTTTTGAGTATTGGGATTCATTTGGCGCCCTTTTTTTTTTGTTGTTTTGTTTTGTTGTTTTGTTTTGTGCAACACTCTGAATAATAGGCTGGCGCAACGTAGATTAATAATGTTTTGCTTCCACCATGGAAACAACAACAACAACAACAACAACAACAACACACAATAAAAAAAAAAAGAAACAAAAATAACAACATCGAGGAGGTGAAGTAACAGTGGTTAGAAATCCCATGTGACTCCCTTGATTTGTTTTTTTTGTCTTAGTTTCGCCTCGACGTATTCAATTTCTCTTTTATTTTATTTTTTTTTTTCTTCTGAAGCATATGTCCACTCGTTGCTTCATCTCATCTTTTAGCATGGTGAACCGCAGCCGTTTTCGAACAGTGTATCAGAACAAAGCATCGTATGCAGCCCGCTAAACTACCTTGCAGTATCGAGTGTTTAACTCCTCTACTTCATAGTTATTATTATTATTATCATTATTATCATTATCATCATCATCATCATCATCTTGTGTAGTGAACGCATTAAAGGAATTTCCCTCCTTTTTATTAAAAAAAAAAAAGAAAAAACAGAGGGGGTGGGGAAAAAACAACAACAACAAATGATCGGTAGTATTTGCTTCGTATTCATTGGTGATGTGGCGGTTCTTTTTCGTTCCTCCTTTTTTTTTACTTTCCTTGTGCAAGAGGCACTTAAGAGCCGACGTTTTTACTCATCGGCTGATTCGTTGATTATGCACATACCTCTTTTTTTTTTTCTTCTTTTCCTATTGTATTTTCTTTTCCCAATACCTTGTTAAGGTTTGTGTGTGCTTCTGTGTGTTGTTTCCTCCTTTTTCCTCTGTTTCGCGATTCTTCTTCTTCTCCTCCGCTTTCCAGTAACTTCTACGGTTTATTTACATTTGAAGTCTTCCTCACATATAATGAGGTTTATTATTATATCGCAAGCAAGTGGGAGGATGAGAGATAGGTTTTGATTCCCTGAAGTGAGGTATTTTCTATCATTATTATTATTATTATTATTTTGTCATTACCGAAAGAGCATATTAAAATGTAGAAAAAAACCAAACCAAACCAAACCAAACAAACAAACAAACGAAAACGAGAAAACGTTGTAAACTAGTGGTTCGTGTTCTTCAGTTGGTAAGTTGTGACTTTTTTTTTTCTTTTCATCTTTTTTTCCCTCTATTTCACAGTTCGTCGATGCACTTTACTTTTCCCCCTCCTCCTGCCCTCACCTTTATCGTGTGGTTTTCTGAAGGAAAGAGGTGGAGGAAAGTAAAGTGAGACTCACACTTCATCTTTATATTGAGACAATATTGTGGAGGAAAAAGGGGGGAAAGAGGCAGAAAGAAAGAAAGAGAAAGAGAGAGAGAGAGATTGAGAGATTGAGAGATAGCGGCTCCCTATAAATGTGACTGTGTCCATCTGTATTGTTTTCATAACCCTTGTTGAAGGGGAAGAAAAAGAATAAGGATAAAGATAAAGAAGATGTTTTGAGTTGATCCGTTTTGTTCGTTTAGTTCCTCATGTTTCAATTACGCGCACACATGCTTCTACCAGCTCATTGCTTCGATTCTGCTTGTGATTGTTTTCTACCTCTGTTCTCTACCTCTACCTCTCTCCGCTCTTCGTTTGCGTGCATGGATGCGTATTAGTTATTACTGATGCCCTCGGGATTCTTCCAGGCTCTCCGTTATAGCACCAATGTGGGTGAGGAACCGTATCAAAAGCAACAAAAGCAACCACAAAACAACAAAGGCGCCTCCATGGTTTGTCCACGCATCCGAGAAAAGCAGTTGACATCTGTTGTGACTGAAGGCGGCTGCGGTTCGGAAATAACAGCACAGCTGCAATTGCAACTTTTCCGCATCTACGCCAACGTCAGCCGGCAGCGGGAGTGGTTTGTCTTCCATGAAGCCAACGCCCGGGCGCTCGCAGCCGAAGCAGAAAAACTCCGCAGACGTTTTTTTCCTCTTGAGCCCAGCTTCTTGGAGGGGTTAGGCATTAATGCGTTTGGTTATACCACCCAGCAATTGCCATTACTGGGTGGAACTGGTGCCATGCATGAGGAAATTACACCCTGCGCCACTACTGCTCAGTTTCCAGTTAGACAGAAGGAAAATGAGGAGAGAGGGGGTGAACAAAAATGGGCGGGTGAATACCGAAAGCAGGACGCTGGCGCCAACAGCTCTTCTCACAAGCCACTCAACATGGTAGCGGCCAATCATGATACAAATGCATTTGGATTAACCTCTGGATGGAGTGGGGGGGAGGGGGACATGTTTGACAGTTGGAAAAGTGGGGAACCTCTGTGTCACCTCGCGCCCGACTATTTGCTGCGGTTAACCGCCAGTTGGATACACGAGCGGTTTAGCCCGGTTCCTACGAATCCGCATGTATGTGAAAAAAGTTCCCATGCTTCAGCCGCTGGAACTGTTGTTGAGTCCCTTGTTAGCTTGTTACTTCCCATACTTCGTTCCCTTCATAACCTTGTCGGAGCGGCACGCTGGCGGACTAACTCAACTGGGGATCACCGCGCTGCAGATTCAAGTGCAGTGGTTGATGTTCTCCCCGCACTTGCTAAGCATCTTTTCTACCTTCTGCATGAGGTTATTTCCTGCATGTCGTTGAGGGCCGTGCCGCCAAATGCGCTAAACGATGAAGAGCGAGCGGAGGGTGAACACATCCTTTTCTATCTCCTGCAGGAGTGGGACTTACTTTTGCTTTTATTGTGCAGTGATGAAAGGTTCCCTCTCGGAGATAATGGGTTGTTTCCCCCTCAGCATAGTGGCCATGGACCAGTCGCAGCATCAGTCTCTGCCGCTGTGCCTCAATCCATCGTCATTGAAGCCTTTTCACTTTTGTCTACTCATTACCTACAAATAACAGAGAGGAGGTGAGCCCGTTATGGAAGACTCAAACAGATTTTTGTTTGTTACAATATTAAAACATGCCAAAAAAGAAGCAAAAAAGGGGGAAGAGAAGTTGTGGAAGGGAGGAGCGGAGGGATATTTGTGTGCGTTTCATGAGGTGCCGTTGGCATCATAATCGTCATCATCAGAAGGAAATAACTTTATGTGCATGGCACAGCAAGACAGACGTCTGACCATTCGGTTAATACGTGTGTGTATGTGTTTGGCTGTGCTCTACGCCAAGGCGGCGGGGAAGGGGGGGGGATGTTCCTCGTGTTTTAATATTTTTCTCTTTCGAATTATACAAACCTTCTTGCCATTTCCAAAATGTTTTAAACCTCCCCTTCTCGCCTACGCTTTGTTTTTCAATTTTTCTTTTAAAAAATGAAAAAAAAACAGGTGAATAAATGAATATACAGACACATAAACACGTATATATACGCACTGGATACTTTTAGTGTGTCGGTTGATTCATTCATTATATTTTTCTGTTCGTTCAGTATGTTGTTGCTACTTACAGTTAACTGTACTTTAGTTTTCCTGAGTTTCCTCCTTCTGCCAATATCGTCACGGTGTCTATTGGCTTTTTAAAAATTATTTGTTATTGTTGTTTTGTCTCCTTATTTTGTTTATTTTGTCCGTTTCTCCCATCCCCCATGGCGAAACGGATGTGTTGGATTATTTTATTTTAATTTTTTATTTGTTAAGTTTCTACACATTGGATTGGTTGCGCCCCCATCGTTGCCGTTGTTTTAACTTATTGTTGCAGCATTCTGTTTATTTATTTATTTTTTTTTTGTGTGTGTGTGACACTTTCTTTCATTCTCTTTCCCTGTTAGATACCCTCCTGTTTCAGGCGGTCGCTACTTTTAATAATAGATATTGGCAATAGTAATAATAATAATAATAATAATAATAATAACAATAACAACAGTTTCAATCTACAAAAGGCTACTAACATCACCAAGGAGATTGTACTTCACAAATACACACACAAAAAAAAAAAGAAGAAGGTTTCGCGGCTTCGCGACTCTTCAGTAAAGAAGTAACTATCATTAATGGAGTCAAACAAGAGAGTAACTGGGAGAAATGACGCTGTTGACATGGAACCACGAGAAAATGCAAGGGAAAACAGAAAACAGCATCAGAGGCGGGAACGGCAAAAATATGATGAAGAATCTTCTGATGTTGTTCCATCGGCTGTAGCTGTCCCGCATCTCTTGGGAACAGAACCAATTCAGCTGACAGACGGACAACGACGCTGTCGGAGGGAAGCGGAACAGGTGGCGCTTCGCAAGGAACGAAAATATTACCGTGTAAATCGTTTCGACAGGTTTATCATTCTCCTTTTCTTTATATTAATTCCCTCTTTATTTCTCCGTATGTTGAGCTTTTTAACGTCGGAGTGGATTGTTACTGCCCGCCCCAAAAACCATCGTGCAGTGGGGATAATCACCACTTGTTTTTTGTCCATTGTTAACGTGTGTGTGGAGCATGGATATTCGAATGTCCATCTCAACTTGATTGATGCCTTGAGTGGAAGAGTTGTCTGTGAAATGTCCCCCACTGATGTAGCGCGGCTGACCACCTCCATGTGGGCCCTGAGTGGGCTGCAATTGTGTTTGAATTTGTTGGCGCTTGCCGTAATGCTTCGAATCTCTTGCCGGCCTACTCGTTCGTGTTTGCACGCTGTTGTCATGGGTTTGGTAGTCATTGGTATTTTATTGTCTGCGTGCATTCTAGGTCTCTTCTACCTTCGCACAAAATGTGAGAAAAAAGGCTGCGTTGCGCATCACCTTGCACCACCTCAGTGCACTGTTGCTTACGGTTGGGGATACGGCTTGTATGTTGCGGCACTTATACTTGATTTGGTTGCTATGTTAACTTGTATTTGCCTCCTCTCGTATAATGCCGGACTACAAAATCGTGTCACGCAGCGACATAATGGAACGGTACAGTCGGAAGCACCGGCCAGCTCTGCTGAAGCACCGGAGGCCTCGGAAGCATTAAACGATCAATATCTCACCGCTGCATCTTTGGGTATTAAGATTGAAGGTGCAGATGATTGGGTTTATGACTCAAAAAGTGATTTCTTTTACAGTTTCAAGTTAGATGCGTTTTGGGATCCCGTCCAACGTCGTTATTACCATCGAAAGCTGAAGTCATGGCTCGCGACCCCAGACGGCCGAGTTGAGTTACCTGAAGCCATCGCTGACGTGTAGTTACGTTCATTTTTTTCTTCTTTCTTTTTTTTTATACCTTTGACTCTTACGTTTGACTTTAAATTTTGCTTTTAATTACAAAAATTTTCAAAATTTTATTTTACCTCGACCCCACACGGAGTGAAAGCATCGGGAACGAATGAGTCGTCGCGAACACGCGCTGCGCAAAAAAAAAACATGGGGATGTGTTGGCCTTTGTGTTTTCGTGGTCGTACTGTCGTTTTTAACATAGTTGAATTAAGGAAATGGATGTGTGGTTTTGTTTTTGTTTGGAAATGTTGACGGTGTTGGTGCCTGAAGAAAAGAAACATAATGTTATGGTGTGAGGTCGATTTTTTTTTTTTTACTGTCATGAAGTCTGAGGGGGAGGAAGTTATTGATACCGGTAATTGTATTTGTTATGAAGGCTAATCACACACTGATTGGTGCGATGAACGGATGCGAATGAAAAAGAGCAGAAATGATGGGGGATTTCACGTAAATTTTTTTTCTCTCTCCCTTTTCTTTATTCATCTTTTTTACGATTTTTGTTTTATTGCTACACATGAGAGTACCGGTATGCTTTCACTGGATTCTGTGTTCCTCTGGCCCTTTTTCTTTTTCTTCTTAATATTTGTTTTCTTAAATTGTTTTGTTTTGTTTTGTCTTTTTGATTTTTTTTTTGCTTTTGTACTGCTTCCCCTGTTTTCCATTTCGTTATTTTTCCTTTTGCTATGGTTTGCACATTATTGATGATTTGTGTGGAAGGTTGTTTGAAGATGTTGTAAGCGGCAGTCAACGCCTTTCAGTGTCGCCACTTAAACGTAAATAAAATCTATGAGGGGGGAGAGGAGTAAATAAATGAATGTTTAGATATGAAGCGGATATCGTTAACGAAAATCTGGCAAGTTAAGACCTGTCGGCATTTTCCCTTCATTTTTGTTGTGGAACTTCCTCAGTGGGGGTTCCATCTTCCTTCGGTGCCTCATTATCTTTTTATTCATACCAAGTGTAATTAATAATGTTGAACATCTTTGAGGCAATGCATTTATTTATCATTTAAGCAAAACAAAAGAACATCCTCCTTTCTTTTTCTTTTTGTATTCCTCCCTTCGTTTTCGCATTGCTGGTAATAAGGAGGTGACAAGGAAAAAAAAGAGAAGAAGCGCAAAGCGAAAGGGAACTGCAAGTTAGTTATACGTTTGTTTATTTAGAGAAATAAATACAATGAACAAAGAGGCAAGAAAAGTAAACCGACAAAAAAATATATTTATATATGGGAGGGGGAGGGGAGACGTCGTATAATTTTCGTGTTAACACTTTTCTTCTTTTTTTGTCCATTTTGTCTTCTTTGTATTTCTTTCCTTTTCTTTTAAAAAAAAAAAATGATTCTAAAACCGTATGGTAGGTACAAATAGGAGAGGTACCCACATAATTTAGTAGTTTGCGCACAGAAAATGGCGATTCGGGCAAAGATGGCAAGAGGGACGGGTGTGAAGAGGACGGTGCGGAAAAAAAAGGAAGAACCCGTGTACTACCAACCACAGAAGCCGTTCTTACATCTCTGCCGCGGATATGTGTACGCACCCGAGACCGTGTCATTTGACTTTTACGTCGCCGTTCCCTTGCAGCAACTGCAGAATCGTGTCTCCATTTATGACATTGTTCTACGGAGTGTTTTGTACCGTCCTCAACCCGTTCAGGCTGGGGAGACGGATTCGCCATCAGCAAGTACAGCAGCCGCTCGATCGTCCAGTGGACATGCCGGTGATAAAACTCCCCGCCTTATTGTTCATGTGGAATCGCTAACAATTCACCCCGAGTCCGTGCAGGAGTTTAGTTATAAAGGGGGTGTGCGCCTGCGCTCTACGGTGGTGGGAACACTTGCAAATGTTCACTACGGAATGCTCGTCGGCGTAGTGGAGGAGGTAAAATATATGGACACGAGGGTCGTGCAGGTTTCTTGTGAGCGCCCGCCGTGGGTTTCCACTCCCGGAGGAAACCCCCCGCGGGCAACTCGTCACGCACAATTGACGGCGCGTTGCTTCAGGGAGGATTCAATTGCTGTTGGGAGTAAAGTAGTTCTTGCAATTGAACCCGGAACGGTGCAATGCATGGCGGCGCGCCAACCTGTCCCGTTTAGTGGTGTATTTAAGCTCTGCGTAGCAGGTGATGAGGTGGATATTGTGGAGGAGGAATCTTCCTTATGGGGTGGTTGAGTGTACATGGAGGCGTAATGCAGTGATGCAAATAATGGTAGTTCTATTGTGAGATGTGATGGAAAGACACTTCATGGGAGTCTCGTGCTGATGATTTTTGGAAATGTGTTCCGCGGTGATAAGGGAGGTGATAATCTTTAGGTAAGCACGTATACATATATGTATGTATGTGCTTCTCGGTGCCCATGGGGAAGTTTCTTCAAAAATGCATGTGCTCACACGCTGCATGCAACATGTGCGACCAAGAAGTGAAAAAAAAAAAATGCTAATTTACAGGGTCGCTGAGGGCTGACGGTTACCACAAAAATGTGTTTGTGTGTTGCGGTCGAAAGTTTTGAAGCAAAGGTTGCAGGTGATACGGTGGGAAGTGGTGCATAGATTTTTTTTAAAAAAGTTTTAAGCAGTCTACCAGATGCTCTCACTGCACTACTGGCTGGCTCCATGTTGTGTATTCACTCCCTTTTTTGTCTCGTGGTGTCTCTTTTCTTTATCCTTTTACATACATAATATGCTTGTTTGTTTGATTGTTTGTGTGTGTGTGTGTGTGTGTGTCTCTCTCTCTCGTCCATCCTTTTCTTTTCCGCTGCATTCATTTCCCTCCACCTCCCCTCTTCTTCTTTCAACCAAAGTGATTAGAAAGGTAACGCCGCAAGACAAAGGAGGGCAAAAACGGTGTTAAAGTTTGTGAGAGCCTGTCAAACTTGTGTTATTAAAATACCGGCAGTTTCTTGCCGAGTGTGAAGGAGAAGGAGAGTGAAACTGTGCCTTCTATCATATCTGTGCTTGTGCGCCTTGTGTGTGACCAAGGGAAGTGAATGCCTTATCCCGATGTTTATGAACGCGACTACTCTTCGTTATCGCAACCAATAGGCTTCGGTGCCTTTCATCTCGTAACGCTGGTGATGACTGGAATACTGTTTTGCTTTGCTTTGTTCAGTTTCTTCTGTGCCATGAATTTGATTTCTGACTTGGCAGAAGAGTTCCCAACACGAGCAGGTAAGGTCCTCCGTGTGCTGGTGGTTGCCGTGATGGGTGCTCATGTCTTCATTATGGTAGTGGACCGGATGAACTTTTTATGTTCACTCGTTAGTTGCATCACAAATGGGCTGTACCTTCGCGCTTTGCGCCATTTCCCGCTCCTTCCGCTGCTACAACCCTTCACATGGTTCATGGGGTTCTTTGTTCTCTTAGAGTCCGTATTGTGGCTGCACCTCCTGGTATCTTTAGACGCGCCGTCTGAGGTGGTTGGTTACGGGAATATGTTTGTCTTCATGATCATGTTATGGCTTGTGCCCACAGGGCTAATTCTCTCAGTGGAGGTAGGACCATGTGGCATTTCTGATGGACTGCAAATGCTACGACCCCCTCAAGGCACGAAGCTGCCTGCAGACCAGTCGGGTAAGAGGGCGACAATCGTCTCGTCACTGAGGAAATACTTTTTCTCGAAATCATAATTAATATGTTAAAAGATTTGTTACATGCATGTGTCACTGTGACCGTTGCAATATCATCACACCCGTTACATACAATTTATTAAGCATACCACCACTGTTCGGAAAAGCAGCGGCTTCACGAGAGGGATAGCAGAGGAAATCGTGCCCCATTTGATCGAGTGTTTCGCCTGATGAAGAGCTTAAGGGGGCGAATAAAAAAGTAAATGGCAAACATTTTTTTCTAGATGCCCAAGGGTGGGAATTACATATTATTGCAGTGGAATGCGGTAAATGGAGACCGAAACTAAAGGATAAGTAAAAAATATAGCAGGAGTTGAATCATTAAAAACAAAAAAACAAGCATATATATATATACGATAAAGGTGCCGTTGTAAATGGTACTGGAGAGAGAAGAGTGTTTTTCTTCTTGCTGATTTGGTCTAACATTATATACCACTATCCTATTTCGTCCCACGTTTGAGTTCACCACCATTCTCTATGAAAAGAATTACTTGTTGTTCGTTGCACTGCAGTGTATAGTATCTGTGCGCACGTTTTTGCTAGTGGCGTCCTTCTTTTATTTTGTTAGTACTACCTTGTTAAGTCGTTTTGTTTTTATGCAGTGGTTCGTCACCCATGTTGTTTTGTGTGCACCGTTGTATGATAACCTTTCATTATTTTGCTCACTTTACTATTATCATTATCATTCCTAACACAGACGACAGTGATAAACAACTTATTGATAAAAGAAACTTCGATATTTGGGAACCACAGGCAAATACAACAGTTTATTATGACTTTCCTCGCCAAAAAAATTTTTGTTCAACGCGTGGCAAATCCACCGCCACTTCCTTCACTGCAGGGAGTTATGTTTGGTACTCTTTTCAGCCCACATATGTTGGTAATTGATGCAGATGGGAATGGGAAATGGGGCAAACCACGTATTGTTCCCTTTGAGAACCTTTCATTGCCGCCGCAGACTGCTTGCTTACATTATGCCATTCAATGCTTCGAGGGCATGAAGGCGTATCGCGACAGTCACGGCAATATCCGACTCTTCCGCCCGGATCGTAACTGTCGACGGCTACTGGACAGCACACGACGCTTATGTCTCCCTGGATTTGACCCTGACGAACTGCAAAAGTTAATTGAGGAGTTTGTGAAAGTGGAACGTGATTACGTCCCAAGTGAGCGTGGTTACTCTCTATACTTGAGACCCACTGTAATTGGGACTGGAAGCAAACTCTCCGCAGTGGCAGGTTCTGCAGCGAAGTTATTCGTGATTGCTTCACCTGTTGGACCATATTATCCCTCTGGGATGAAACCTGTGAGACTTCATGTGGAGGAGGAGCGGCGCCGTGCCTGGCCTGGTGGGGTCGGCAACGTGAAGCTTGGCGCGAACTACGCTGCGCCTATGCTGGTGCAGCAGGAAGCGTCTGAGCTTGGCTTTCAGCAAGTGTTATGGCTGGGCGCTGGAGAAGAAGTGCAAGAAGTGGGAGCAATGAATTTCATGTGTCTTTGGCGTCCTTCTGCAAATTCAAATGAAGTGGAACTTGTAACTGCGCCGTTGGATGGCACGATCCTCCCCGGTGTGACGCGAGATTCCATTTTGTCGCTGGTGCGGCAGTGGGGTGAGGCACGTGTATCTGAACGCTCCTTTACCATTCACGAGCTCACTGCTGCGCTACGGGAGAAACGTGTGCTTGAGTGCTTTGGCTGTGGGACGGCTGCTATTGTGTCCCCTGTGGAAGCACTGTCATATAAGGGAGAGTTGCTTAATGTTCCATGCCCGGCTCCAGGGGCTTCGCTCACACATCGGGTTCTAAAGGCGATTACAGATATTCAATATGGTGATGTGGAACATGAGTGGTCACGCATTGTTGGTACCACTTCTTAAGCAACGGGAGACAATAAGTGGTTACGGAAGGAAATGCGCTTGTGGGTATTTTAGGCTTCGTCACATTTACAAGGGAATGAAACATTGTGAAGTAAAAGAAAACGAACTAGATTCTGGATTGAAGTGACTTGAAAAACGTTTCTGTGAATGGCAATTCATGTTACTCACAACCATTAAGTTGATCTATTTTTTTGTTTCTGATACGGATTTTATTTTTAATTTTTGCCATATCGCAAACTCATTTGGATACCATACAAGCTATCCTGCTAGTATATGTGGTGCGTACTTTCTCGTATAATATGTTTGTGTTCCCGTTCAGCAAAGTCCGGTTGTGCTGCTTGGTTTTATTGTATTTCATTGTTAAATGCTGAAACGAAGCAAGTACGACCGTTACCACCTCTACACTCCACATGTAAAATTATACAGTTACACATTGCCTGATATATCGTTAACAAAATTACTGCCCGTACTGCAGTGTATAGTATCTGTGCGTACGTTTTTGCTAGTGGCGTCCTTCTTTTATTTTGTTAGTACTACCTTGTTAAGTCGTTTTGTTTTTATGCAGTGGTTCGTCACCCATGTTGTTTTGTGTGCACCGTTGTATGATAACCTTTCATTATTTTGCTCACTTTACTATTATCATTATCATTCCTAACACAGACGACAGTGATAAACAACTTATTGATAAAAGAAACTTCGATATTTGGGAACCACAGGCAAATACAACAGTTTATTATGACTTTCCTCGCCAAGGACCTCACTGTTCAACGCGTGGCAAATCCACCGCCACTTCCTTCACTGCAGGGAGTTATGTTTGGTACTCTTTTCAGCCCACATATGTTGGTAATTGATGCAGATGGGAATGGGAAATGGGGCAAACCACGTATTGTTCCCTTTGAGAACCTTTCATTGCCGCCGCAGACTGCTTGCTTACATTATGCCATTCAATGCTTCGAGGGCATGAAGGCGTATCGCGACAGTCACGGCAATATCCGACTCTTCCGCCCGGATCGTAACTGTCGACGGCTACTGGACAGCACACGACGCTTATGTCTCCCTGGATTTGACCCTGACGAACTGCAAAAGTTAATTGAGGAGTTTGTGAAAGTGGAACGTGATTACGTCCCAAGTGAGCGTGGTTACTCTCTATACTTGAGACCCACTGTAATTGGGACTGGAAGCACACTCTCCGCAGTGGCAGGTTCTGCAGCGAAGTTATTCGTGATTGCTTCACCTGTTGGACCATATTATCCCTCTGGGATGAAACCTGTGAGACTTCATGTGGAGGAGGAGCGGCGCCGTGCCTGGCCTGGTGGGGTCGGCAACGTGAAGCTTGGCGCGAACTACGCTGCGCCTATGCTGGTGCAGCGGGAAGCGTCTGAGCTTGGCTTTCAGCAAGTGTTATGGCTGGGCGCTGGAGAAGAAGTGCAAGAAGTGGGAGCAATGAATTTCATGTGTCTTTGGCGTCCTTCTGCAAATTCAAATGAAGTGGAACTTGTAACTGCGCCGTTGGATGGCACGATCCTCCCCGGTGTGACGCGAGATTCCATTTTGTCGCTGGTGCGGCAGTGGGGTGAGGCACGTGTATCTGAACGCTCCTTTACCATTCACGAGCTCACTGCTGCGCTACGGGAGAAACGTGTGCTTGAGTGCTTTGGCTGTGGGACGGCTGCTATTGTGTCCCCTGTGGAAGCACTGTCATATAAGGGAGAGTTGCTTAATGTTCCATGCCCGGCTCCAGGGGCTTCGCTCACACATCGGGTTCTAAAGGCGATTACAGATATTCAATATGGTGATGTGGAACATGAGTGGTCACGCATTGTTGGTACCACTTCTTAAGCAACGGGAGACAATAAGTGGTTACGGAAGGAAATGCACTTGTGGGTATTTTAGGCTTGGTCACATTTACAAGGGAATGAAAAGGGGCGGGGTAATTGCACACTGGAGATAAAATAGAAATGGTCGGGGATCCTCTATTGTTGTATCTTTTTTGTAAAAAGTTGTGGTAGGAAGCTTGACGATCTTTTTTGTCTCTACTTACATTTATTTAAATAATTCATGGAGTGCTTTTCCTCCCTTGGTGTCGCTTCCGTTCTTTTTTTATATAATGACCTTTTGTTTACCTTTGGTGGCTTTGAAAAGGTCTTGAAGCATATATCTGTATTTAAATATAGGTTAATGATTGATTAATCAACATATACGTTTTTACGGTTACTTTTCTCTACTTTTTGTCTTAAAATTTGCGGATTTTTCTGACAGGAGGAATGAGAAATATGTATATGTATATAAGAAGGGAAGGATGAGTATATTCGAATAAAATACAGGGAGAAGGGCAAGTGACAAAACTACAAGAGACAGGGCAATTGATTTTCTTTTTCCTTTTTGTGATTTGCTCTTGTTGGTGATGAAGTTTGTGTTGTTTGTCTCTTTTCTTATTACTTTTTTTTTCTTTTGTGTTTTTGCTTGTTCTTCTTTCTCCATTTTTGTTAAATAGCGTTTATGGCTTAGGAGGAGGAGGAGGAAAAGGAAGGGATGAATGGGAGAAAGAAGGAGGAAAAAATATAAAAGCAATAACAGCAGAAATAAATCTTTATTTATAGGTTTATATGTTTGTTATGTTGTTTTTTTCGCACAACTGTACTGTGCGCACGTAGGCTTTCCGTTCATGTGTTTTCTCCATTCCGTTTTACTTTATTATTCCACTTTAATTTCCACCTTTTTTGTTTTTGTTGTTTGGGAGAGATGGAAGGAAATTTGTTGTGGCGCGCCTCGTGTCCTTTTTTATTTCTTTCTTGTGATCTTTTCCCAACCTTCTATTTCTCTCGCCCCCCTTTGCTGTGTGTGTTTAATTTGAATCCGTCTCTATTGTTTGAAGACGAAAAAAAGTTTTTTTAAAATAAAATTTCGTATTATCACGTTTCCAACTGTTTATGTCAGTTGGTGGCATATTGATGAATGAATGAATAAATAAATAAATATATATATATATATCCGTTTCTTGAATATTTTTTACATCCGCTCATTTATCCGCACCTCCTCACTTTCTTTCCAATTATTTTGTTTTTGCTTTTGTTTAATAGAAGTATACCAAAATAACGAACAGAAAGGAAGCGAACTAGCACACACACAAAAAAAACAGATTTTAAAAAAAAGACAAGAAAGTGGGAAGGGAAAGGAAAGAGTGTTGTTGTTATCACAAAAAAGAAAAATAATACTCAAGCGGAAAAGAAACCAAAAGAAAAAGGAAGAAATCAACCACGGCGTGACGCGGAACATTGAAGCAGCACGTGAATAGGGAGGTGGCGCTTTCTACTTAATTTCCATTAATTTGTGCCCTCTTTTCTTTTCTGTTCGCAGTTGTTTAGGTGATTGTTTCGTTTTGTTATTTACCGTTTGCCAAGGTAAAAAGAAAAAAAAAGAAGATAATAATCAAGTTCTACATCACGGACGAAAACAACAAAAACAACAACAGGGAACCCAACCATAATAACACGAAACTAAACGCAAAAAGTATTCCTATTTCTCATTCTTGAGAAAAAGGTAACAAAGAAGGAAGGGAGTAACTTGAAGAAATATAAAGAGGAACAAAAAAATTCTGTCTGGATATTTTTATTGCACTCCTTTTTTTTTGTTCTGTCCTTCATTTTTATTTCATTATTTCCCTCCAAATCCTGAGTTTCTTTTCGATTTTATTGTGGGTGTGCTGTGATTAGTTTTGTCACACTTATTATACTTATACCGTTTTATTGCTGCTTAAAACCTATTTGATTTGTTTATCATCATGGCTGCGACGACCGAGGTCACTCCCGAACATGTGCTGCAGCTGACGGCACCGAGCACTGGGTTCCTTTGCCCAATCACAGCTAACACGTACAATATTGAGTTTTATTCCTTCGTTGTTCGCGACGCGGACACCAAACAAGTTATGTTTGAAGTAGAGCGAGATGCCAGCACATATCCCTCTGTGGCATCCCTCGCTCAACTCCCAGAAGAGCAACAACAGGCGGCACGGACCATATTTTACCGCTTCCCGCCATCAATGCTCCGAAAGCAGCGCGTGTCTGCCACCCTTTTATTTGGCGTCAACGGCGATAAACCGGTGCCGGATCTTCGTATGATTGAACGACATTACTTCCGCAACACCCTCGTAAAGACATTTGATTTTAAATTTGGCTTCTGCATCCCACACTCCCGCAATACATGGGAGGCGGTGTATGATGTGCCGCAATTCAATGCAGAATGGCTCGAGGCAATAGAGAAGGGCACCAATGAGATGACGAGCGACAGTTTTTACTTCGCTGATGGGCGACTCATTATGCACAACAGGGCATTTTATGACTACAGTGCACCAGAGGAGGAATTCACTAAATAAGTTCGTCTCCTCCTTTTTGTTCTTATTTGTCACATGGTGATATTCCTTCCGTTTTCCTTTTGTTTTCCCACTTTTATTATTCCTATTTGTCGTCTTCTTTCCGTTCTGAACGGGCTTTGCTTTGTTTATATATTAATTATAACCATTTTTTTTTGTTACTGTGATGATTGTCATGAAGAAGATTGCCTCTGTACGTATGTGAGTATATATATATATATGAGCGAGATAAGTAGAAATGAAGCGATAAATGAAATAATAAGACAAAGTAAAAAGGAAAAGGAGGAAGTTGAAGGATCACTACTTTCAGAGTTGATTGTTTTTTTTTCCTTGGTTTATATCTTTATTAGAAGGAAAGGAGGGGATGAAATAAGGGGTGAGGTGCATGCGTGCGTGTGTGTTTGTATATATATATATATATATATATATGGGAGGAGTAAATGGAAATGAGCTGATGTGCACGATGTAAATGTAGTGGATAAGAGGAGTTTGGGTTGATTAGGAGAAGAGATGATGATGTATGACGGTGCTAAAGAAATTTATGGAAAGCAGATGAGAGATTAAAACCCCCGTGATGGTTCTGGTCGTAGCGATCACGGGGCGATTGTGTTGAAGCAACGGGATAGCGATGGCGTTTACTATTGTTATTATTGTTATTATTATTGCTTTTATTGAACAGCAAAAAAAAAAATTAAAAAAAAAAGAAGCACGAAAGTTTTAGTTGCTGAAACGGTAGTTTCTGATTTGTGTGCACAGGTGCACATACATTTATGGATAATGTAATGCATATGCCTACGTATATATGTGTATATCAACGCATTTGTAAATATGTGCAGGTGCTTGTACATGTATATATAAATATATATATTTATATATACATTTTGTGTCAAAATGTGTGAGTGAGTGCATGGATGAATGAACGAACGGACGGATGGATGCATCAGAGAAGGGAAATAAGGAAGGAAAGGAAGGTGAAGCGGAGGATATGAAGGGACGCGCCAGCAATAAAATTAGATGAAGGTGGTGCATGTATATATGCATATATATATATATATATATATATATGTATGTATGTGTGTGTGTACATGTTTTCTTTTTTGCATTCAATTACATAAAGAAAGGGAAAGGGGCATATTTTGGGTGTGTTATCCTTTCTATGTTTCTCAAAGTCGCTGTAGCATGGTTGGTTTCTTCTTTTCCCCCTTTTCCTTTTTTTTTTTGGCAGTAACTGGAAATGAGAGATGCTTCACTTTTTTTTTTTCGGTGTTGCAGTTTATGTGTGTTAATGCTATGCGCTGGCTTATTTCCGTGTCTCCACGCTTATCATAATCATCATCAGCTTTATTTTCTTTCTCGTACTCCTTAAACTGTTACCTGTACGGGAGGCTCTTATATGCTCATATCCACTTTCTCTCTCCACCTAAAGCCAGGAGTTCGAATATATTTATTTATTTAATTGTTGTGGTCAATGGTGATATCTTCCTGTTGCTGTGACTTGTGTTCCGCGAACTCTCCTTATATCTATATCTACATCTCTCTTCCTCTCTCTCTCTCTATATATATATATATTTTGAGTACATGTATTTGTATACGTTTGCTTGACGATTTGCCTCCACTCTTCACTTCCTATGCTCCTTGTTTACTCTTCTTTTTTTTCCTATTACCACAACCCTTGAAATTTCTGCGACCTCAATGCATGTATGCATATTCACATTACATTATGGTATGGTATGCTTACAAATCTTGTAGGCCAACGGTGTAAGGTGTTTTAGGCCCGTTAGCGAACTTATCGACCGTCCGGCGCTTCATTCAGGTGCTGCATTTTCGCTCAGTTTATTTTATTGGCCCCTCACACCTACCTATATCTGCATATTTGTACACCTTCTATCGGAGGCTGTATTTATTTGTTTTTGTTCATTCGCCTCTAGTGTCGTTGCAAGAGTCAGGCTAAATAACTCCATCAAGGTTTGGCGAACCAAAGTGGAGGGGACGGTGAAACTGTGACTGTAAAGCAAGATAAAAGGAAAGCATTTGTTGCACAATTTGAGCGCATGTTAACAGGTCGACAAAAGGTTGTAACGAAAGGTCCCGGCACTGCTGTGCGGGCACCACTCGGAACATTATACCGCGTTTACGGTTTTGTGGTCGTGCCTGCTAATGGTAGTTCGGCCATCGGTACAACTAATCCCTCCGCGGATGTGACGAGTACCGCCGCCTCCCATGCCGTCGAAAGGGGAACGGTGTACATTGTTAATAGAAATACGAATGAAACATCCACGTGCGGTAGTAGCGGGTCGACCCATCCCTCTTGTCATGATGGGGGCACTCATATAAATGAATATGACGAATCTCCCTCCCGTAGTTTGTATGAAGATGCCGTTAGGGCAATGTTGGACACGCCTTTGGGAGATGTGGCGGTACGTAGAGCCGATGACGGGCGTGTGACAGTGCGGGACCTTGCGTGGAGTGGCTCTATTGATCGAACCGTCCGCTCCACCGTTTGGCGCCTGCTTTGCGACTGCGTACCCCCAGCGCCAGCTTCTGCAGGACGGCAACAGACGGAGCTGCGGCGCAAGCGGGAAGAATACGAATACGTCATGGCCAAGTGCTGTCCCATAACAATTACCGACTTTCTCCAACCCCGTGGGCGTGCCTCGCAGAGTGACTGGAGCCAGCAAGGCGGTGGCTCTTTAATGGAGATGCATTTGTCGCCTGACGATCGCAAAAACCTCTCGCAGATTGCGTCAGACATTCCAAGACACACGCAAGCTGTCTTTCGCCATACAAAAACCGTGTCTGCGTTGGCTCGCTGTCTTTTCTTCTGGTCCCGGCGTTACCCTGCTGTGGGATACGTACAGGGCATTGATGACATTATGGTAGTGTTTTTCTCCGTATTTCTGGAGGGAGCCGTGGTGGAATTCAACGCTTGCTGCTGTTGCTGTGATGGTGGCCGCGTGTTGTGCGAAGAGCAGCTGCCTCGTAATGAACATGGCGGAAAACATATTCATACTGATGATCGCATAAAGATCGATGGCGACAAAGTTGGGAACGGCGGTTATGGTGGTGGTGGTGGTTATGCTGGTGACGAGCATACGGTTAAGAAGAGTGTAAGGGGGAGTGGAATAAATACTTTCCGGGCATGCATATCTCCATCTGTTGTATACACTGATGACGTGGCTAAGTTTGGGGAGGCGATGGAGAGACTTCCAGTGGAGGTGCTCAGGACTGCGGAGGCTGATGCATATCTTTGTGGGGCTTTCTTCCTTTCGTGGTTGCAGGATAACTTTGTGGAGGGTCAACCGGGCATTCGAAGAACCTTGGCGCTCATGGAAAGGGTTCTTATAGTGTTGGACCCCGGTGTGCTCGATGCCATCACATCACAAGGCATTACTCTTATGGATTGTTGCTTCCAGTGGCTACACTGTTTGCTTGCTCGAGAACTCCCGCTACGTCTGGTGGTCCTTCTGTGGGAAAAGTACATGGCTGTGCTGAATAGTGAGACTGTTCATGATTTCCATGCGTATGTTTGCGCAGTGCTGCTCACGCGCGTACGCGACAATGTAATTGGACAACCGGTGGATGTGATATTGAATTTTTTGAAAGACCCATTAGGCACGCGATCATTGCAGCTGCAGCACATTCCTGACGACGAGAGTAAATGCAGTCAAGGCTGGTTAGAAAATCTGGTCGCGGAGGCGTGGCAGTTTTACAAGGGGCATCCGCCAAGCATGCTTGCGTAATTAATAGTCACCTTCAGTTCGTGCGGATCATGACCGTCGGTTCCTCTGTCGCTTGCCGCATGTATGCGCTTGTAGTGAAGATTTTTTTGTTTTTAACGTCGATAGTGCGGGGTTATTCATTACGAATTCACTGACGTGATGGATTTGGTTGGTCCTTCGCGATACATTGTTACTTCCCCATCCTCCCATCACTATGTCAGTGTCTGGTGCCGCGTAAGAGACACTCGAGGGACATCTTCTTATGATACGTTCTGTTTCATATATATATTCTATTTGTTGCGTAACGGTGAGACGTCGACGCCATAATAATGCTTAAAATGGTTGCCACTCTCTTGATGACGCAACGATTCATCCCCAGCGTATATATTTACGTATATGCACGTTACTCGTTGTACATTTCTTTTTGTATTTCCTATTGCGAAGCCTCATTCTTGTTGATGTTTTTTGTTCGAGAAACATCAATGTTTTTGCTATTCTGTTTTTTTTTCCATGTTGCACCTAATTTCCTCTGAATCTGTTGTTCTTCATTTCCTCATTTGAGAGCATATTGCGGTTGCTGCATACTTCATAAAATTATTTTTGCAGCAGAGATAGCGAGGTGTAAAATCACCCAAACGAAGAGGGAGGTTGGGCCACCTGCTGTATTTAGGTTAGAGGAGAGAAAGGGAGCCAGCGGTAACGAGAAATAAATTAAGACATGGGTACCAAATCTAAAAAGAAGGCTAAGACCCGCCTTGACGCGTATTACCGCCTCGCCAAGGATCAGGGTTTCCGTGCGCGTTCCGCCTTCAAACTTGTGCAACTGAACCGCAAGTATGATTTCCTTTCAAAATGTCGCGTACTCGTTGATCTCTGCGCGGCTCCGGGTAGCTGGTGCCAAGTAGCAGCAAAACATATGCCCGTTGGTTCAAAGATAGTCGGTGTGGATTTAGTACCCATTGCACCCATTCGAGGCGTGAAGACATTTGTGGGCGATATTACTGAGGAAAAAACGAAGAAAATTATAATGACTTATCTCAAACGTGAGCCAGTGGACTGCGTTATTCACGATGGTGCCCCCAATGTTGGTGGTGTGTGGTCGCGAGATCTGTTTGAACAGAACTCGCTTGTTCTACACGCCGCGAAGTTGGCTAGCAAACTGTTACGGCCAGGTGGTTGGTTCGTCACAAAGGTGTTTCGGTCACAAGATTTCCATAAGCTCATGTGGGTGATGAAACAGTTGTTTGATAAGGTGGAGGCCACAAAGCCACTGGCCTCACGTATGGAGTCTGCTGAGATTTTCGTGACTTGTGCGGGTTACAAGGCCCCCAAGCAATTGGACCCTGCGATGTTTAATCCGCAGAAGGTATTTTCTGATGTGGAGGAGGAAAAAATACTCACCCCATCCGGGGCTCTTGTGGTGCCCAGGTCTAATGTGCCTGCAGGGTACGAGGAGTTTGCTACGGTGCAACAACACGTGGCGTCCTTTTCAGAGTTTATGAGTAGCAGTGATCCAAAGGCATTCCTTCGTTCCCACCACGAGCTGCGTTTTACCACCCCGGAGGAGAAGGCCTTTTTAAAGTCTAAACACTCCAAAAAGGAGTTGGTGTACCTCTGTGGGGACTTACAGCAGGTTGGGGATGCGGATTTGCGACGACTTGTACGCTGGCGTGAACAACTGCTGCGGGAGCAGGCCCGGGAACTTAAGCAACGCGCCGCGAGTGATGCGAACGCCGGGGACATCGCGGAGGAAGACGAAGAAGAAGAGAAGGACGACGATAAATTTGATTTTGACAGTGCGGAGGGCGTTGCAAAGATAGCGAGGGAGCTTCTTGAGTTACGCAAGAAGCAGTCCAAGGAAATGAAGAAGAAGCAGAAAAAGATTGTTGACAGAAAACTCAAACAGATCAAAGGTCTCATCAACTATGATCCAAATACCAGCGCAGAGCACATGACAGATGCGGATGGTTTTACGCACGATGCAGATGGAGTTGAGGGAAGTGATGTTGGTGAAGAAGACTCTAGCGAGGATGGCGAAGACGATGAGGGATTCACTGTTGGAAAGCTGGCTGCCGTCGATGAGGCAGACGTTGCTAACATACTCGACAAGCACTGGGAAGAGCCGGATGAGCGACTTAATGATCCACTCAATCCTGTTATGAACGCCAATCTTAACTTGGAGAAGGACTGGGACGTGGGAAGCGATGAGAAGGAAGGTGGCGACGATGAGCAGTATGACGGCAGTGGCCGACTCGTCCGCTCCATACAGCTTGTTGAGGGTGAGGAAGATGGTGTGGATGTTGACAACTACGGCAACTACATCCCCGCTAAACGTTCGGCCCGCGTTGCATTGTACGAAGAGGGCCTTAGCAAGCCTGGTGCTGAGGAAGATGAAAGTGAAGGGGAAGACGAAGGTGAAGATGATGCCACACGTCACAAGAGGGAAAGGCACCAAACTACTCTTGATGCTGCAGGTAAGCAGAGTAAGTGGTTGCGTCACCACGTCAACATCGAGAAGGTTCTCCGGGATACATTTCCCATGCCACGAAGTGATAGTGGCAACAGACGCAAGAAAAGTAAACGTCTTGAGGAGGACCGAGTGGAAATGAGCGCGCCAGGCCCCCTTCGGGATGATACCGCCGGTAGTAGCACATCCACCAGAAAGAAGATGCGCTTTGATGCCCGTGTGGATGATGACGATGATGACATGAACAGTGTTTCTGACCTCTCTGATGGTCGCTTTAGTGACGACCGGAGCGATCTTGAGGTGAATGTTGGTCGTGTAGATTCACGTCGCAAGCGTGCCATTGTACCAGACATTGGCAAGCTAACCACGCAAGAGCTCGTACGGCAGCAGCGAAAACAGACACTAAAGGAGAATGCTGAGAAGCGCCGTCAGAGGGGCAACAGTGGCAACAGCAAAGACACCGAGTTTGAGGAGGTTCCCGTCGCTCTTACAGACCCGGAGGTACGTGCCCGCACTCTTGCTATCGCCACAAAGATGCTTGACCCGCGTGGCCGTCGTGAAATTCTTGATGCATCTATCAACCGCTACACCTTCAACGATGATGAAGATCTTCCAGATTGGTTTTTGAAAGATGAGCAGCGCAACTGCCGCGTTGTACTACCTGTCACGGCGGAGGAGGTTGAGGCACAGCGTGCTCGCTTCCGCGAAATGAACGCGCGTCCGGGTAAAAAGGTGATGGAGGCCGTTCAACGTAAGCGGCGCCGTGCGCAGCGAATGCTTCGTGGTCTTATTGAGCGCGGAAAGGTGGATCCGCGTACGCGTGAAAAGGCCAATAACCTCAGCGTACGAAAGCTCATGCGATCGCAGGCGGTAAAGGGTAATGGAGGTCGACGTAAAAACGGTCCACTCGATCGCAAGAAGATGGGCGAGTTGCGGCGCGACAAACAACGTGCGAAGAGGCGTAAGTGATGTCGTTGTGTAGTGGCTCGTTTTGTTAATAGTTGGAGGGGTATGATATAATGTACCAACCTCTGAGTTGAACAAACGCTTTTTGTCCCGTACGTTTAAACCTTTTAAGGGAGTGTGCAGTTGTGTGATGTATTAGCACTGCTTTAAGGGAAAGGTGAACGAAGTAACCGAGTTAAAGTTAAGAAAAGAAACTGAGGGAACATTTTTTTTTAAAGTGCAAACTGAACACTAATAGTGGTGACCCGATAAGGATTACCCGGAGAGAGGTGGAAAAAGGAGCGAAACAAAAAGAAAAAAAGAGAGGAGTCCCCATTCAACATCTCTAATCTTTGATTTCCTCCGAAATCGTCGTTCACAACTGTACCCACTCAACTAATGAAAATTATTTTAATTTGCTTCGATTATTGCTTCTTTTTTCTTTTCTTTCCCTTTATTTTTTCTCTTCTATTGGTTTTGCAAATGCCGTACTCACTCTATTCATTTGGTTTAGAGAAAGTAAAGTAAAACAAGGAAAAAAAAAGGAAGGCAGACCCCCCCGCCGCTCACACCCTACAGCAGAAAACGAAAGAACTTCAAGTTTCTTCTTTCCTGTTCCTTCAAGGATCTTGCCATATCTTCCAGCTTCGTTAGCGGAGGAATATACACAACTGGGGACTAAAGTTGTTAACAATTGGGATTGACACAGATAACTAAGTACTAAAAAAGGGAGAAAGGCGCTTTCACTAGCGATGGGCCACCAAAATATGCTTCACAACATCAACCGCACGCTGCGGGTAACACTTGTGGACGGCAGAGAGATGACGGGGAAGATGCTCCTCTTTGATAAGTTCATGAATGTTGTGTTGGCTGACACGGTGGAGACTCGTAAAGAGACAAAAAAGATGAAAGATGCAGGTATCAGCCCACAACGTAAATTAGGCATGATTTTACTACGTGGTGAATATGTTGTGGCTGTCTCCGTTCTGAAGGATAACGTCAGCGAAGATAAGGCACAACCAGCAAACTTTGAGAGCGCAACTCGGGAGAAGTTAGCTGGAGCCAAGCGGAAACGCGATTGAGTGGGATCCTTTTACCATCCCCATCCCCTGTCCTTTCTTTATTTATCTCTGTATCTGCCCCTACGTTTGTTTTGTCTTATTTTTCATACCGAGGATTGTTCGGGGATGTTTTTGCATGACTTGTTGAATATTTCTTTGTTGTTGTTGGATGGCGCTGCACCGCCACCGTGGTTTCTCTTTCACAGTGGCGTGCACACAGTTGTGTGACAGGCAAGTCGTGGCGCACACCGATTGATGTTTAAAGATCAAATAAAGAAACTGAAAAACGGGTGGGGCACAAGCAAGAAAATGGTGTTAATGGGAGGGGTGAAGTGGGAAGATTAAGTTAGACATAGGCTTCTCTTTATTCGTGCGACGTTGTTCAGGTTCATCTCTTTCTTTCTTTCTCTCTCTCTTTCCTCCCTTCCCCTTTGTGATTGTTAAGCTGCGTGCTGAGGAGGGATGTTGTTGAAGGTAGACGTTTTTCCGTTTTTTTATTTCGTGTTTTGGCTCTTATATCCCACTAACCATGTGCTTGAGTGCATGAGGGGAAGTGCAGAATAATGGTCGTGGCGCCCGACGTGTCAATTATTTGCGAGCCTGCATTCGCTGTCTGTTGCGAAATTGTTACTCATATGTTGTTGTCCCGCTGCTGTCACACTAATAGTTACTGTGTGCTGGTGCTTGCTGTGCTGCTTAATGGTTCCGCTTCCTTTTTTGTTGACAAATTGGAATTTTCATAAACATAGAGAGGAGGTGTGAAGGGGAATTACAAGAAAAAAACACAATCTCGAAGATGCAATCTCCGAAGTTTGGTCGGCGTGCCAACATGATGAAGAAGGCGGGGGAATCGGAGACGTCCCTCAAATCGCTGATGGGTTTCGCGACTGGCACAAAGCACCACCGGCCAAGGCCAAAAGATGAGGTCGTTGCCAAAAGCAACCTTCGCAGCCTCGACGACGGTGTTGATGAGGAAAATCGTCACCAGGCTGAGAGCAGGCAAAAGGAGGAAGTCAAACGCCTCGTTGAGCTGGTCG
The DNA here is from genome assembly GCF_000002445.2 of Trypanosoma brucei brucei TREU927. Taxonomy (NCBI): domain Eukaryota; phylum Euglenozoa; class Kinetoplastea; order Trypanosomatida; family Trypanosomatidae; genus Trypanosoma; species Trypanosoma brucei. The sequence continues at coordinate 806,561 of NC_005063.2, read as the reverse complement.
CCGAGGCTCCCATCGGTTATGCAGCAACTTTGCCCAAATTGGCGGCCCTTGACATATCAAACATATGGAACGATTTTCTTCAGGCGGTTCATGAGGACTACGACATGTCCGCACTCACTGCGTGTCTCTCACAACAACTCGACGACGAGGACGTACCGTGGAACCCTGATATGTTGCTTGTGCAGCTCACGTCAGACATGTTAGATGCCGCGCAGGCCACTGAAGGTGGTTCTGGTTTGTGTGCCAGTCCGGATGGCCGTGAGGGTGCAGGAAGCGTCGACACGTCAATGGCGGCTGCTGGAGAGGCGCGGCGTCGCCGCAAGCAACTTTTAGAAACTGCCGTTGAAGCGCAAGAGGAGAGCGCTGCGCGTAGACGGCGGCAAGGCGGTCCGGCGCTTCCGGATGACACTGCGGCACCAAGCGCGCCACGTGCCTTTGCAACAGGTGACAATGTGTCGGGTGGTCATTCCTAGGTTTCGGTTGCTGGCTTATGAGAAGAGACGCCTTTAGTTCCGGTTGTTTTTTGAAGGTGATGTGCTCCTAATGAAACTGTTGGGATAAAGGGCTGTTGAAAAGGGAGCTGTGATGTTTTTTTTTTGTATGTATGTGTGTGTGTGTGTGACTTGGAGAGAGTGAGTCCGTGTGCTGCTGGTTGTTTGTCAATTTGTGATTAACCAGGGGAATCTGGGGGAAGAGTTTTTCTTTTTGATGAGGAAGCACATGAAGTTTTTTGAGGTGCAGCAGAGTTGAACGTCTGCCTTTCATCACTTGGTTCCATTCACTTATCGGTGGACGCGTTTTGCTCTGTCGCTTGCTTCAAGGACTTTTACTTTTTTGTGCGCGCTGAATGAGCCTTTATCTATCACGGCTTTTCACTTTTTTCTTCGTCTTGTTTGCCGCTTCTCGTGTTGTGGTTTTGACGAGTTTCCTCTCTTTCGCTCTCTGGTAATTTTTTTATTAATCTGTTCGTTACCTTTTACCCGTTATATATAAATATACATATATATATGTACCCCGTCTACAATTTTCTGCTTATCAACTGCGTTTGGTTTTGCTTTGAGAGGTGTGAAAAGAAAGGAAAATAGATATTGGTTAGTGGAAGGTCAAAATAACAAATGAATTATTATTTACAATAGGGGGCGTATGGCGTCGCTCCTTCTTGTGCATCGATTACCTAGTTGAATTGATATACGAATTCTTTCCCCTTTCATTCCTTTCCCTTTCCCTTTTCCTTTTCATAACAATCATTATTACTTCCTTGACACTTACTTACTTGCTTCCGTGTGAAAACAAGAGAAGAAATAATGAAGCGTGTTCTCGTGCTCAATGTAGACTCTTTTGTTGGAAGGCATGTGTGCCGTCAATTTTATGATGCGAAGGAGTACCTTGTCGACGGTACGTTTTACCATCATCAATCCACAACAGAAGCACCAACGCCGCCCAAGATGGAGGAGCTGGGAGCAACACGGAGCCAGAGCTCTGGGTTATGCGGCACTACCGAGGTACAATTTCAGGAAACAAACTCGACCGGCATTAATGAAGTGGTCCCAACCGTTAGGCTACTCAATGGGTGCCCACCCGATGCCACCGTCGCATCTGGCGCAGACAGCGCTGCTGGTAAAGAGTCAGTGCATCACTATGTTAATGATATGAGGCCGTACCTGAACGCCGTAGTGCCGCGACACGGTGAGATCAATGATGAGGAGTTCCGCTCACAGTTGCTGACCTACGACATAATCATTGCCGTTCTCGAGGAAAATGCTTTTGAAGCGGAGTGCGCGATTAAAATATTAAAAGGCACACATTACAATGTAGAAAAGACATTCGTACTCGTTTCGAATGTTTTCACATGGGCACAAACAGATATGCGCGAGTTGGAAAATAGGAGAGCAGAGCGCCGTGCCGCGCGTGAAGCTGCGCGCCTCCAGCGGGAGCAGGAGCGTGCCAACAGGGAGCAGTCCACTGAAGACGGTGATGAGACTGAGGAAGAGGAGGAAGAAGAAGAGGAGGAAGAGCAGTTAGAAGTGAAAGTTTGGAGCGATGAGGAGTATCGCCGCCGGTACCCTGACACACGCTACCACGGATGGCGGGCGCTGGAGCACGCCGTAAAGCAAGCAAACTCTGAAACCCTCCACACATATGTGCTTTGGGCTGGACTTCCCTATGGCGCCGGTGAGGATTTGCTTCGTGATCATTTCTTATCGGCGTGGCGGCATCAGCCGATTACTCAATATGGCGACGGGTCTAATTACGTTCCCACCGTCCATGTAAAGGATCTTTCACGTATCATTTTTCTCGTTGGCTCTTCCTATGACACGCTGGAAGATCGTTACATGTTTGTCGTCGATCAGGGAAATAACACCCAAAAGGAGATTCTTGACGGTATACGGGCCTACATTGGGGGTGAAATTGAGGTGACAGAGCCCGTCATCGACCGCGACAAGCAGGTGCTTGACGAGATTGAGGAGCGAAAAACGTCGGAGGAACTCAAACGAAGAGAGGAGTCGATTAACGAAAGTATCAAAAACTACATGGAGGAGTTAGACACTCTTGCACGAGAGAAGGCGATCTCCCTGAAGAGAAAAAGGGAACTGGAAGAGGCTGCGAAACAGCGTTCAATGTATAAGTCCATTATGAATGCGAAGCGCTGCACGGATGGTGAGGAGAAGATCAACCGGGAAAAAGAGGAACTGAACTCTCACGAATGCGCTGTGGAGGGTATAGAACTAAAAATGATATATTTAAAGATGGAGCTCTCACAAAAGGAGTTCGAGAGGGATTTAGTTACCGAATACAATAGGTTGCGGTCTCTAGATCAGCAGGTGAGGGAAAAGGATAAGATTGGTCTCCTCGTGAAGGGAAACGTCGAAGAATATGATAACAAAGTAGCGGCGCCGGAAATAGCGATGGCAGACATACGGCTGTACATTGACGAGCCGCATGGCTTGGGCAACTGGTTCAGCGCCCTGAATGTTCGTTGTGAGTCTGGGGCTGCTTTACAACTGCTTGGGGAAAGTGATTGGGTTTCACTCGGTGGTTTTGTCGCCAACGTGGACAAGGTTGTGCAGGAGTTCAAATCGGAACGCTTACTTTGCCCCATGCGTCTTGTTATCGCCGGTCCCCCATTTGGTAGGGTACCAGAGATTTCCCGCATATTGGCGAATTTATTTGATGTTGTTCATCTTACAATCGAGGACATAATAATTGCATTCGAGGCCCATGTGGCGAAGGTAAGGGAGCAAATGGTGACCATATTATTGCGGCGCCGGGCACGTAGACAGGCTGCACGTGAGGAACGGATCCGCCGCGAACGTCAGCGGCGGCTACTGGAGCGGAAGGAGAGACTCCGAGCCAAAAGGGAAGCCGCTAGGGGAGGTAATGGTGAGGATGATGATGATGACGAGGAAGGCGAAGAAGAAGAGGAAGAAGAAGAAAATGAGGAGGAAGAGGAAGAAGATTTTGAAGAGGAAGAGAGTGAGGAGGGTGCAGCGACACAGTTGGACGATGAAGAAGGGGAAGAGGGTCAAGGTATACCTGGTGGAGGACTTGTTTCTCCTTCCCCTAAGCTCGACGGTGATGAAAACATAATTCCAGAGCATCAGCTACTGAACGGGCAGGATGAGGAGGAGGAAGACGAGGAGGAAAGTGAAACTGACTCAAACGCAGATACGAAGGCGCGGCAACTGGCACAACAAGTGGATGAGCAGGAGCGATTTGAGATTGCTACCCTGAGGGAGGAGTACCGCTTTTGCACGAAGTTGCTGAACCTGCGTCTCTTGAATGGTGAGTTCCCTCAAATCCCCAAATCTGATGAGGAAGAAGAAGAAGAGGAAGAGGAAGAGGAAGTGGAAGTGAATCGCAGGGGTCGGCGAAAGTCGAAGAGCAAGACAGCGGTTAACACATCCCCAGATCCTCCACCCACCATTCGCTACTTTGACGAAGCACTCGCTGTAATGGTTCGCTGGAGGTTACGCCAAGCTGACTGCAAGAACCAGGGTTACATCCTCGAAAACTTCCCACGAACTGTTCGCCAGGCTCGACTCGTGTTTCTCGCTTATACCCCCGAGCAGAAGGAGCAACAGCGACCCAAGTTGTACCGAAACAGTGCGGAACGGGCACAGCCACCGAAGCCATGTGATTTTGCGTTCCCACTACCATCCCTTGAGGAGTTGGATGACGGACGGCGGCGCGAAATGCTGAACGCCATGGATGGAAAGTCCTTTCTCCAATCAGATGATGCGCTTGCCCCGACGAATGATGCTCTTTTCCCGGACTGCTTCATTTTCATTCAGGCCAGCCGGGATATTGCGGAGGCGGAGGTGTCTGAGCTGAAGCAGGATATAGCTGAAGGTGGTGACCACAAGGATCCCCATGAAGAGTTGACGCATTTTCTTACGAATTATCGTTTGGATGCCCCACCAACTGAGTCGCTTCTTTCCTGGTATCAAACCGTAGTTGTGGAGAAACCGGAGGAGGGGGAAGATGCTCCAGCTGGAGGTGGTTGGGATGGAGAGGAGCCGATCGGTGGGGAGAGACCTCCTCGTTCCGCATCTATTGTATTCGCTCCCATGTTTACCCCCGAAAGCGCGGTTCAGACGGATTGCGAAGAAGGGGGTGGACAGGTTGTAATAGAAGATGGTTTTGTTGAATACTGCAACGTTCTCCGCGAAAGGGTCCTCAACAACATTGGATTATCCACTTGCGGTGAAGTGATTGAATCAATAATGGAGGAAACGAAAAGTGAGAGGAGTTTGCATCGAAGTCTAGAGCGCGAATCTGGCGCGCTTTCCCATCTGAAGCGAGGTTTCAAGACCTTCCTTCGCATCGACAGCTCTAGAGAGAAGGCGCTTGTAGAAGAGGAGCGCTGTGTACTGCGATACTTTGAAGCAAAGGAGATGTTTACAGAAATAGCTGGTTTGGAAGATCTTCCGTCGGAGTTATATTTGATGCGCTATGTACTTCCCAGTTTGACTCCACTCATGGCGGAGGTGGTGCGGTTGCGTCCCGAGGATCCGGTGGCAGCGTTAGCGGATAAGCTCTTCGACTACAAGCGGCGAACGGAGATTTGAAAGATATCTTCCTGTTAATGAGGGGGGAACAATGCGGTGCACAGCCAAGAAGATGTGAGCAAATTACTTGAAGGTAAGGTCTCAGCCTTCTCTGTGCCTAGGTGCGTGTGATACGGAACCAAAAGAAAAAAAAATGAGAAAGCGAAAACGAAAAGTGATACCAAGTTATGTCTGAGAGGCGCTGAGTATGGGGGGCAAGGTAAGATGGAATAGGAGTTAAAATCACTAGTGGCATCCAACGTTGTTTTGCGCAATGCACTTTCGTGTCTGCTGTATGCCAAGCAGATGTATGGAGTACATGACTTGTGTTCTTTCTCTGCTGTTGAATTCTGTCAATTTCATGTTTTCCTGCAATTTACTATTGATCTATCTGGTTTTGCATCGCGGGTTCTGGTGAAATGACTTTCGTGGCTTGTTCCTTACCACGTGCATTCAAATTTAATTTTTTTAGATTGTTGACACATCCCCCTTTACTGCATGCCACCTTCGGAGGCTAACTGATTACGCTTGTGCACGTTTTGTAGAATTTCTCTATGCAATTGATTGATGGCTGAACGGTCAACGCATCAAATGAGTGTGCCGTCTTTGTCATTTTTCGTTTATTTTCCCCCAATTTATGCCTCTGGGTTTGTATGTGTTTGCACAGTACGATTGAACATATAGAAATGTATATATATATACATGCATGCACTTGTACGTCAACGGTATAGTTTCCTGGTGCATATCTCTTTCCCCTGTCCAGTAATGTTGTTTATTGTTGATGGCAATGCTGTCGAACGGTAACACTACTTCAGTCTCTGTAATTAGTTATCGGTGTTAATATTGTAGCTGGCATGACTGTTACTTTTATTATTGTTATATTACCGTGCGTCCTTTTTCTTTGTTATTGTTGTTTAACGTGTATTTTCCTACTTAGCTGTCTTGTGGAGTTCGTAGAGGGGAGGGGAGAGGGGACGAGTGACTGCGAACGAAAGCAGAAGAGTTAGCAGAAACGGCAATAAGAGGAGGAGGAGGAGAGGAAGAGTTTTAAATAAAGATCACAAAAGGACTCCGTCGACGATCCAACAACTTGTCTGGTCGGGTTGTGCCTTCACTACGAACTCGTCCAGTATGGCTGAGTTGTTAAGAAAGAAAATTGAGGCTTTGAAGTCGCGGAAAGCCGCAGCGGAAGAGCCCGTTGTGACACCACAGTCATCATCGACCACTGCGGCACTTGCGCCCTCTTCTTCATTGCCCTCTCCGTCAACTACCGTTACAGCCGCAGCTCCCGCACAAGTTAAGTCCACTTGCTCCGTCCCACTGGCTAATCTACCCCCAGCCTTTGTTTCCCCTTATACGGCTGTCGTGAAGTATAGAGACACCGTGAAGGACCCACTTTGTGCGCAGTTCACCACGAGTGTTGCCGTAGAATTGTTTAAAACCTTCATTCAGCAACGGCACCGCGGAAATGTCAGCGTGCAAGCACAGAAAAGGGCCCGCTCAGAGGATTTTGGAGCAACTGAAAGGCCAGTACGGTCGAAGGAAGACAATGACAGTGCAAAGAACGAAGAGGAAGTGCAACAGCAGCGAGAGGAAGGGTATCAACACCAGCATCACAACAACTCTTCCGGTGAGGGCGAGTCACTGAGTGGGGTTGGCAGCGGCGGCGACGGGATTAATAAGAATATTGTTCATTTTACGCATCCACCACTATGCACGGTAGTCTCTTACTTCCTACCCTATCTTGAAGCAAGGTGTTTCACTCATAGTGACGTGAAAGACAGGGAAGGGAAGACAACCTGGGCTTCTGAAGCACCGGATGCTCCCTCACTGTTGCAGGGCTATGTCACTAGCCTGCATAAAAACGTAAAGAGTAGTGTGAAGGCCATTCGGGTGTCTGGTAAGACGCGGCCTCCGTGCCGCTCTGTGAATGAATATGTTCCCGTGGGTCAAATTGCGCACGGGGTGTATGGTGTAGTGTACCGTGCCACCGAGGCAAACGGTTCTTCTTCGAGTGGAGGTGGCCGTGGAAGAAAGTTTGCTCTCAAGCAGGTAAAACAACGATGGCTCGAGGAGTCAGAGGTTGGGTTTCCGCCGTATCTGCTGCGGGAGTTTGACCTGCTGCTTCGATTGCGGCATCCAAATATTGTGTGCGGCAGGGAAGTTGTTCTTTTGGATAAAAAGAGCAATTCCTCAAAAGCGTCGAAGCAGCAAGAGGTAAAACCAGCAACGGGTACAACTGGCAGAGAGGTCAGCAACGAGGTCGGCCGTCACAATCACCGTACTGATAATGTGCAAAAGACGAATGAAGAACCGACGGCGTCGGGCAACGACGACGGCCTTCCCTCGTCATGCAATCAGGGTGGGGATAAGAAAGAAGAAGAACCGCCGCAAATCAAGACAAAGCTCTCAGCTGATAAAATGAAAGATGTGTATCTCGTTATGGAGTACTGTCCGTACGACCTGAAAGCTTTTATTTACCATCGCAAGGGCGTCGCTGCCCTTCTGCACCTTAGTTCTGCGAACAAACATCCAGACGCACCGAGGTGTTTCCTCTCACGCGTCAAGTGTGTCATGCAGCAGCTGTTCACCGGTGTCGCCTTTTTGCATGACCATCGTATATTGCATCGCGACATTAAAACCTCCAACATTCTCATTAGCTCCACGGGTGAGGTGAAGTTATGTGACTTCGGCCTGGGGCGTCACTATCGCGAGGGACAGGAACTCACGGCGAATGTGGTCACGCTCATGTACCGAGCTCCTGAGCTTCACTTTGGCATTACCGACTATTCGTATAAGATGGACATGTGGTCTCTCGGTTGCATCATGGCCGAAATTTTTCTCAAGGAACCTTTGTTCCGTGCAGAGGAAGAAAGCCGTCACTTCGCCGTAATATGCGATGTTATTGGGATCCCGACGGAGGAAACGTTTAGTGGGCTGTACAAAATGCACGAGGTGACGCGTCTGATGCGGTCACTGAAGCGGTACAATCGTGAGAATACACTGCAGCAAATTTTTTCTCGTTCAAACCATAGTGGAGCAGCAACGCTTCCACCCAGTGGAATGGACCTATTGAACCGCATTTTGCGATGGAACCCAATTGACCGACTCTCAGCACGTGAGGCGCTTGAGCACAAATTCTTTCACGAGGATCCCCTTCCGTGCATGCCGGAGGAGCTGCTGGCGCCTTTACCGACCACTGTTGCGGCAGAACAAATGGTCGGAGTTCCCTCGCAAAGAGAAGGCGGGGCGGCGGTGGTGGCTGGAAAATCGTCCTCAGAAACCAACTGCGCGATACCTCAAGCTTTGGAATCATGCGAAGGAGGAGACAATGAGGAAACCTGTGGTTTTGGTGAGACAGTTCGCTCGAACGCTGAGAGCCCGACAGCGGATGTGTTGAGAGCACGCGCCAGCAATATCGATGAGGAAGTCGAGGTGGAAGTGCGGCGCCGCTAAAGGATGGAAGGGGTTGTGACTAATCTCAACACTGACACATGTCCCAACAGTACCCTTAAGCAAGCTCACATGCTTGCGAACCAAAATAGCGTTTCCTCCGAGTAGTCATATGTTGCGATATATGTATATATGTGTGTGTGTGTGTGTGTGTGTTTGTGGTTTGTACGGTGTATGAGGGACGGTGAAGACATGAAAATAATTGGCGGGGGTATGGATGTATTACCATCTGCGCAGGTGTAAAGTCGTGTGCTACACTTTCACATACTGATCAGGTCGACCGATGTATGGACAAAGAAGAAGGAGGGCAAGAAAAGGAGCAATATACTCCTAAGAGGGAAATGCCAAAGGAACGGAAGGACAAAAGTATATATATATATATATATATATATATATATTCAGGAGAATTCGCAGAGACAAAGTGTTGCACTCGATTCCCAATATCTTGTCCTTCTTAGCTATATCTGAAGTCCTTACCGTCACTGCTCTTTGAAGTATCGAGTGCATACAGGACATATAATTGCACTCTCAAATGTCTCTGTGGCGTTCCCCGCTTCTGTGTGTTTGTGTACGTGAAAATGCATATACATACATGTGCGTTCGTATACACAGGATTCATATTAATAACGATTCTTTTTCAGCTTTAGAGAGAGAGAGGCAATGTCCGGGAGACGACGGGCATATAAGCACGCATTTAGTTATAAATTTGTTGTGCGGGTTGCGGGGTGCGTTGGGGAATATGTGTTCGTTTTTCTTTTCCTTCTTACTTTTGCTTTGGGCGGTAACGTAACTGTGGTTATGCGATGCGATACAGAATTGCTGACTTTTGAAGCGCAAGGGCGGAGGGAACAACTTCTCCAGATTGATTTTTTCGAGGAGGCAGCGACATGTGGCACCGAAAGAGAGCAAGACGCAACGAAGTAGAAGTGGGAAAACTTTTTTTAAAAAAAATGTGTGGGGAAGATGGTAGGAAATTTGATGAAAGAGGGGAAGGGAATAAACCAAACAGTTTGAAGGACCATGGAGGTGAGGCAAATTAACAAAAGTTGGGAAGGAAGCAGGTGGAGGAGAAGAAACGGGAAATAAAAATGTAAGAAACATTTGGGATATTTAGTAAATGCCTGAGTATGGAAAAGAGAAACGAAGTGTTTTTACTATTACTGTTGTTATTTTGTTTCCTTGGAAGGGGACGAGGGGAGAAGAGAGTAAGAGAGAATGGATGCTTAAGTGTGTAGGAAATACCGCTAATTATTGTGAGTCATGGGAGATAAGTTTTTTTTTTTGAAAAGGAAGGTACCTTGGAGACCCAACTTTCCTTCCTTTTTTTCTTCTTTTTTCCTTCATTCTTTTCTTCCTTTGTGACTCACACTTCGCGGTTAAACCATATAGATAAATAGTTTAACATACAAACGTATGCAATTTCGTGGCTGTTTTCTCTTGTCCCGCACTTGACTCCCCCTTCCTTCCCTTTATCTGATGTTGCCTTCGTACATCATAAAAATTACGTTCCGCTTTCCGAAAAGTATTAGTTGTGTTTGTTTGCGCGATGCAGCGATTGTGGTGTAGTTGCGGGCGCTCACGCATATGAGTGAGCAGCCGCTGTTTGGACCTTAAGTCTTAAGGCGGGGGGGGGGGAAAGCATTTAAGAGATGGAAAACGAAAAACAGAAAAAGGAAAAGAAAGGAAAAGAAGTTAAGATAAGGCAGACAACGTCTTCTCATGAAACCGTACAACATACAACTCAAAGGTGGAGGGGAGGGGGTAATGTATGTTAACGTGCATGCACTAGTTTCAAGTGCGTGTGCTTTTAGTGGTAATTGTCCATATGCGTGTGTCTGCGCGTGCTATTGTTGTTGTTGTTTTCTTTTCCTTTTTTTTGTTCCTTCTACTCATATTTTAGCTTTTCGTCAGGCTGTTTATTTTCTTTGCTACATCTTCCCTGAGGGGAGGGGGGTGTGTGTGTAATGTGCGGGTGAAGTTGGAGAAGCTGCGTTGGATGAATAAAGGTGGTGGAGGTCCCTGAGTTAATTTATGCAGTTAAGCCCTCCCTTCCTCACCTCCAATCTGGATGTGTGTGCTGCAGATCGTGGCTACGCACTTTTCCCTCTCACATCTTTCATCTTCGTGTTATTTGAGTTTATTTGATGTTTGCCCTTTTCTACAAACACACACCGTATTTACTGCTTTGTTATTATGTTTCCACCACGAACTTCATTTATCTCTTATTTTCTTCCTTTTCTTTTATCTCTGACCTTTTTGCCAAAGAGTAAGTAGGCGTCTTTTTTCCACCTTTCTTTATAGTTCTCATTGCTCGCCATATTTGTGTTATTGAGGATACCAATACATCTTGCGTGGAGATTGGGAGTCTGAGCATTCAGCGATTTGGGGTTGCAAAAACATTGCAGCTGTGGTCCGATCATCTTCAACTTTGCAAAAAATTAACCTACTAACTACCGGATCCCCACACCTTGGGTTTGAAGTTGTGCCAAAGCACTAACCGACGGCCGTAAGCGCGAGTGTACTTGTGTGTACAATTGCGAACTATATATTTATAAATTTTATCTGTACATTTATTAGATATAGTTATTTGCTGATTAATTGATCGGCGACTGATGATATTTGGGTCTGAACCACCACTTTATTTGAAACCGGTGGGGCGACGCGGGCTCCGGCGGCATGAGGCAGATGAGCTGCAACATTACCCCAATTATGTCCATCCCGTTTGTCAGCAGCCGGACAGTGCCGCATACATAAGCGAACCATACCGCCTTCATCCCGCCCTCAAAGCCGTGCATGAGCTCCGGCATCAACAGAATGAAGGAAGAGAACGACAAAGAATCATACGTGCGAATCGTATGATGCGTGTTGTTGAGCGTAATGCCGATTTGAAGGTGCGTCGGGATATGGAGTTTGAGCGGGAACAGGAGCATTGGAAAAAAGTTGCTGGTGTGTCCACACGAAATGAACCCAGTAACGGGTTAGATACCGTTACGCTGCAATGTAGAACAGCGGAGGCACGCCAAGCAATGGAGTATAAGGAGGCTGTAGGGAAATCTTTGTACTATGCAAGGCAAAAGCAATTAGCAGGACGGAGGGACGTGCACGGCTACAACATCATTTCCGGTGAACCGCTAAAGCCGATAATAGTGCCGCCGCTTCCACCACCTATTTCAACTGCGGAGGATTCCCATTCACACCAATGAAGTAGAAGTACGTAAAGGTGATTTTTTTTTAAATAAAAAAGAAAGAAAAAGGAAGAGGTAAGTTTTAGATGAATTTGTTGTTCGCTATGTAGTACATTATTAAACTCATTACCACATGGTGTATGTTGTTAGACACTATAGTTACATGGTAATGCACCGTATGGAATGCAAAATGCCACCTATATGATCAAATGTCTCTCTATCTCTTTTTTTTCTTAATTTGAGTTTTCTGCTAAGGGTGTAACTGAGGTTGTGGTGTATTTGTACGAACTGTCTCTTTTTTGTTCTTTCATGATTATTTTAGTATTTAATTTGCTTTAATTTAATTTAATTTATTTTATCTTACCTTACTTTTTTTTCTTTTAATTCATGGGCTCTTGTTGCCTATGCGCCACTGGTGCAGGAAACACTTGAGATCTGCAGCACACACTAGTGATGAAGCGATGGGAATTAGTGGAAGGAAATTGGGTGCATCCGAAGAAAGAAGGAAATGAAGGAAAAAAAGAGAGGGAAAAGGAATATGAACACCTGCTCCTGTCAACGATTCAATTTGGCTGAGGAAGCAGTTTTATATACGTTCAACAGACCCGTAACTCTTTTTGTTTCTTTTGTGTTAACTAACTGACGTGGTAGAGAGAAAAGTGGGTAAAAGTTTCAGTGAGGTTGCGCGGATTTATTTAACATATTGGTCACCGTGGTGTTGTGAGTTGTACTTTTGTTGGCGCTTTTTTTTTCTTTTTATCGAGGGAAACATTTATGCACTCTGCCTCCTTGTTGTTCTCTCTTTCTCAATTCCGTCCCTCAATCTCTTCCCGTAAAACTACTTCTTTTTGTACATATTTTCTCTTCAACATCTCATATACGTACATTTGTGCAACCGTTTGATGAACGGGTATTGAGTTCGTAAGCTTGAGCACACATGAGTTTTTGTACCGTCTCCTCTCTCTTTTTTTCCCTTTACTTGCCTTTTCCATTAAGTTAGTACTAACGTCATATCGCAGCTGTGCGTTGCTGTGGTTGTGGCGTATTTGTGTTGAGGTGATATATGTCACATTCCAGTAGAGATGATGGGGACTGCAACCAACTGGCGCCACTTCAAAATGGGAGAGAAGTGTCTGTATGGAATCTCCAGACGCATGAGGGTTTCTCCCTTGAATCAGTGAGTGGACCGAATCATGAGGATGAGGAGCAGGAGGTGTCACTTGCATCACCCAGGTTAGAAGGAACACTTTCATCACTCCCAGCGCGTGACCCGCCATCGCCACTGGCTTTTGTACACCAACGGTGGAATTCAATTAGGGGGAGCCCCCGTGCCACATCGAGTGCATTAGGCTCCACAACTACTTCTTACATTTCTGTTTCGGGAAGAAGTCGTGTGACACCCGCTTCCGCGAGACCTCGTGACTCGCGCGATAACTTTAGGGCGGTTGCTGCAACGTTAGTTTTCACCCATAATTCTAGCGAACATGTGCGACGCTCACCGCCACTTGACGACACGTTGCCGCTCCCCGCAGTTCGACAAGCGGATGGCGAAGTTTCCGTCTGCCGTCCGAATATGAACAATAGCTCCGCCTCTTCTCTTTCTGCAGCCTCCGATGAAATGCCTCGACCGGCTACCGACCTTCAGTCGTCAGTGAAGTTTTATGATGGGTGTAGCGGGGCACCGACTCAAGAGGCGGAACACCTTAATTTATGCTTTACTCGATCATCTTTGTTAGCCTCCAGGCGTTTTAATGTGATGCGTGAAGGTTCGACGCCGTTTAGCGATGCTGCAGATGCAATGTGTGGTGCTCAGTCGTCAGAGAAAGTGTTTGGAATAGGCGCACATCGTGGTGTTGATAGTGAGCATGCATTTCGCGGTGGAGCGATTGCTGCTCCTGGTCGCGAACTGCTCCTCGATTGCTTTCGCCCCGGCTATAATAGTTCTACGAGGGACGTTGCAACTGGCGTAGTGGAGTACAAATATATCGAAGTTCAACCAATTGTTGCTGTGCGCAGTGAGGGCGATAATTTGGTTGAGGATGAAGACAATGGTTGTTGTTGTTGTCGTTTCCCATCGTGTTGCACTTTCTTTTGCAGCAGCTGCTGCTGCTCCCGTTCCTCCCACCGCAAACTGGTCAAAGGAACGGATGCGCGGGTATGTCTTGGACAAAATCCCCGCACCGCTGAACTTACAGGTGGTGGATGCATTGTTAAAACCTGGAATTTCATCAACGTATTTTCGGGCGACATATCCCTCATGTCTCGTGTTTTTTGCTTGTTAAATTTTACCGCGGCTCTTTCAACTATAGTGGCTGGTGGTTTGCACCTCCTTTTTACGTTTGACGAGCAAAGAAGCCGTGTTTCGGACGACTCAGTTTGCAACGGCATCGTTCTTCTAGAGTCATTTTCTCCGGATATGTGTTTTGCTTTTATTTGCTTTGCGATGAACAGTTTGGTCGCTGTTTATCTCGCACTCCATGCCGTACGCTGCGAGAACGCTAGAAGTTTTTTCTGCCATTTTTTAACTGTTGTGCTGATGGTCGGATGCTTCGTCAACTATTTATTTTCCAGGTCTTCCAGTACATCATCCCACAGCATTCCTGCATGGGCAATCGTCGTGTTTTCCGTGAATATCGGTTTGCTTTCTACGGCTTGCTGCCTATACGTGCCCGTTTCGAGGACATTTGCGCATTACTTGTGTGCAAAGGGCACGGTGCGGGAAGAGTTACTCCGGCGGCGGCGGCAGTGTATGTGTATTATGTCATGTTTGCAGGCTGATGTTGTTACTACCCTGAATAGTGGCGTGGCTGCGCTGTGCTTGGCGTCAGGACCCATTCAAGTGATTGGTGGTGCCTTTCTCGTTGTCATCTCCACCACCGCTTCCCTGCTTTTCATCCCTATGCTGAAACGGAGGGCGCAATGGTTTATTGTTGTGTTTGTGCTTGTGGCGGTAGCAACTACTGGCTTCAACTGTTACGTGGCAAGTCATGGAGTGTATGAGTACTTTATAACCAATGCACTCAATGTTTATGAAGTAAGTCCATGCTATACGAACTTGCTTCAGTACTGCTTGTCGGGCGACTTTACGCAACTAAGGCACAGTCACGGCCTGCTCCGCTACGGTGGAGGAGGCACCTCGTATGGCCATACAAACGAAATACCGTTTACGACTGGACTGTCAAGAGAGAAACATGGCCCTTTCAACATCTCAACAGAGTGCTGTTTGGATTATGGACGATGCCGTTTGCTAGATTCTGCGCGTTTCTACGCATCAGGCGTTATTGCTTTATTGGTGGTTCTGGTTGCCATAGTACGACTCGTACTAGTGAAGTTGTGGATCCACGCAACTGTGGAGAATGGAAGTGATGTTTATATGATACCTCTTGCATGGGCGCGCAATGACACAGGGAAGGAGTTGGGCCAGCCGTTACGGGAAGCAGTGAAATGAAGAGAGTAAATACGAGTATGTGTGGGTTTTTTTTGTGTGTATGTGTATGTGTCGAGTATTGTGACGCAGCAGTATGAATGTGGGTTCATGAGGAAAGAAAAAACGTGCTGGAGAGGTCGTGTTGTAGAAGGTTCGTTACTGACGGGCAGCTTCCTCCTGTGTTGTTTACGGCTGCTACTCTTGAGACTCCGTAATGAAGGGGAGGATTACAAACTGTGCGGGCGGCAGGGGTGTTTTTTTTTTTTGGTTCGTTCTGGAGATGATCGGAGGCGAATGATTCCCATACATATATATATATATATTATAAGTATCTGTGTTAGTTATTTTTTCCCCCTTTAATTACAACGGCTGGCGCTCGCAGAACTACTTCATTGTGTTTTTATTTTTAGACACCGCTGAGCCCCATCTCCAGTTGAGTAACGGGGGACAGCGGCTTCTTCAGTCTTTATTTTTCCTCCAGATGTTAAAAATGGAAGATTACCAAAATAAATACTGTCCACGCGGCCGGGAAGTTGAATATGTGGCCTTCTCCACTAATTTTGCCCCCTTTTTTCCTTCTCTTCTTACCGCTGGCAACACATGAGGTTTATATTAGGAACTTGCTTGAGGTACGCAATCGTTATTTTTTTTTATTACCGCGTCAACACAAACACGATTTCTACACTTACTCACTGCAACATTGGATTAGTGGAAATGATATGGCGCTACAGCGACGCGGTGCATTCTTACTGCGACAGATCCGTACCGAGTTTAGCCTCGATGACATGAAAAAAAAAGCAAAAGAGATTAACAGGAGGAACAGGAGCATTTTGCAAAAGCGCAAGAGGTTTGCTGAGCCCTACCCATACAGCAAAGCCCAATATATTGATGCATTTGTGCAGGCACAAAGTGCACGACTTGCTCGTGAGCAGCGGTTGCAAGAGTTGTCAACAAGAGAAAAGTCTCTTTTGACCACAATTGAATCCTCTAATCCTTCTCCTATTATTCGTAATGAAGGAAGGCACAGTTTGAGTTGCTTCTCTTCAACTGCCGGCGCTAACACCCCTGTTGTGTTTGGATCCTGGCGTGATGGAACAACTGAGGTTGAACGCGCATGTAACTTCATGGATCGTAACTTTCATTGTATTATGCGAGGAGCCACAACACCGCCAGCTTTTTCCACACCATCACTTCGTCGTAACCTCCCCATGACATTGGCATGTGTGCAACAACTGTTGAAATATGCTGGCGGAGATGGGCCCCAAGGAAATACTGGAGAGACGTGGTCAAATAGAAGAATAAAGACTTTTAACCGTACGTTCGCCTCGTGTGTAGAATCCGCTTGTCTGAAGGAGCGTGATGCCATTCTGAAACTTATGGGTGTTGTGCTTCAAACCGCAGGAGAGAGGGATTGGGCAGTGGCGTTACAGTTGTACAATAAGTCTGTTTTGCCTTATTTTGAGCGACATTGGATACAGCAGAACCATGAAAAGAGAAGGGAAGCAGTATCGTTTCTTGTAGCTGTATTATGTGAATCTATTCGCTCTGGTTGTGGTGGAAGTATGTGTGGTCGTTGCTTTAACAGCACCCACACACATCCGCCATATAAAGCAATTGAAAAACTTGTGAAGGCATCGCGGGAACCGCTTCTTCCAGTTGCTGCTGCCCCAGTTTTCAGCGTCTTACACCCAAGCGATGATACGAATGCCGCGCGTGGTGGCTCACAAACCAAAGCAACGTGGGTTGATGCTGTAAAACTCGTTCAATGTTTTCAACCTCAAGGACAGGCGCGAACATATTTGCCTTCTTTAGCCTGGGCTGAGTTATTACGTGCCATACGTCGTTTAGGTGGCTCATTAAAGGAGGTTCAGATGGTTGTGGATATCATTACGAACCCCACGTGCACTAAACACGGGGAGCGGCATATGCATGATACACGCATTTGGAATGCATATCTCGCTAGTAGTGACTGGCATCACGCGTTGGATCTCTTTTCTAATCAGTGGAAACATTATGGTGTAAAGGAAACTGCAGAAACCAGCGCTGCACTTATGGAATCGCTTCTGCGTGATGGTGAGTGGGAACGGTCATTAGATGTATTCCGCCGTCTTCAAGGTAAAGAGGGGCAATTAATTACATTTACTTCATCTGTTTTTACGGCGGCTTTTCGTGCATTGGAGCAGCAGCGGGACTGGAATTCCTTTGCATCTCTGCTACTTGATTCTGAGAGGTTTCTTGCACCTCTCGATATTTCACACGACTGGGAACTTCTTTCTAAGCTGCAGGCGCAGAGAAAACAAAAAGGCACACCACGCAGCACCGACGAAATTGAACTTTGGAGGACTTTTGTCAATGAGTTGCGGGGGTTCAATAACGTAACGAAAGAAATGCAACTTGCCATTTCAAATGCCCTTTTAGCTTGCGATCCTGTGAAGCAGCGGGAGATGCAAGGTGAAGTGGAGAAAAGGGAGAGCCTAATAACTGCTGAAGAACTTTACTCCATCATGTAAGGGAAGCATTTCAGTGGTGTAAAAAAAAATATGTTGTATATATATATATATATATATATATATAATGTGTAGTTATGTTGGTCTTTCTTTGTTTTTTTTTCTTTCCTGCTTTCTTTTATTTTTAATTTTGTTGTTGTGTGTTCGCTCTTCGCGACATTCTCTAAAAAAGAAAAAAAAAGGGGGGGAGGGGGTGGAGGTAAACTGCTGTTGTGACTTTAACACGTCGCAGACTCCCGAAGTCGTGAGCAGTAAGTTGTTGATTTGCCCATTCGCAGTGGTAGAAGAGCAACTACAATAAACATAAACTTTCTATTTGTTATTATATTATCGTTACTTAATTTTTTTTTAAATTAAAAAAAAGATGGGGGACAGACGAATTCACAGGGGGGGGGGGCGATACAAAACAAAGTAAAAAAAAATGTAAGCAATAAAGTGCACAAATGCTGCCAACTAAGCTCCAAAGCAAATAGCAGCACCAACAACAACAACAAAATAAGAAGAAATAAAAACATCAAAGTGGCGGTGTGCAAACTTGCACAAAAACTTTTATATGCACTTTTTTTTTTTGTGTGTGTGTGCGTCTGTTTTGCAGGACTGATATCATTTAAACATATAAGTCCAACAATATTTGTTCTCACTGCATGAATTAACACTTAGTGACTTACTCGTTTCGTCTTTTATTTATTTATTTATTCATTATATGTATATATATATACTTAACGTAATGGCAGTTTTTATTTTATTTTTTTTAAATACTGTCGAGGGAGCAGGTTTGTGGAAACTTACTTGAAGAAATAACAACAGCCGAAAAAAAAAGAAGATTTTAAAATATAAATTAAGGAGCATATAAGGGTAATAATTTACTTTGGCAAAGGAAGAAGAAGAAGAAAAAGGAAAAAAAAAAGAAAGACGAATTCCCCTGAGAATGTCGACTGAGGCTACCAATGAAAACCTTCAAATTTTACTGACAAAATTGATGACAGATCGGTTTTGTTCCGGTGAAGTGAATGACATTGATGCTTGCGTTCAAAACTTTGTACCACAAGCAAGTGATGGTAGTTGGGTGGATCAAAGCATCCACAGACGCGGAATGAAAAAATGTGAGCCGTACCGCGAAGTTGCACGCCGATGTTTGGAGGACGAAAAAAAACAGAAGATGGTCTTCAAGGCGGCTACTGAAGTTTCCACATGTCGAGAAGAAAGAAGAAAGTTGGAGAAATGCCGTTATGCCGGAGGCGATTGCGAACAGGAGGCACTTGAGGTTTTGTACTGCGGAATGGTGGGACTCATACAAAGGCAGCGTGGAAGGCAGGAACAGCGCCGCTAGTGCTTGGTTTGAATGTTTCAGCATGTACGATGAGAAAGTGATAGTGATGTGCCTTTTTTTTTTTTGCTGTGTATGTGTATGTGTGTGTAGGGGGAACATATATGCATATATATATATATATATACATTTCGGTGGTGGGGCGTGTCAAGAGGCAATTGCTGTGGTGTTGTCATATGTTGCTGGTGTAAATGATTTGCATATGACAGCTCCTCCATTATATATTTCTGGAGTGGGGTTTGCGTTGGTATTGCGCTTCATTCATTTCTTTCTTCATTATCCCTCCATTAATACTCCTCACACTTTTCTTTACTTTACTTTACTTTTCTTTTTTTCCTCAACACTTTTCTACCCACTAACTCCACTGGCGTATGAAAAAGCAAGCAGAAGTACGTTTTGTGTTTCCGCCTTACTTCTCTATGGCTGTCAGGGTGCGGTGAGCGAAGTTTTTTTTTTTATATATTTTAAAATAAGCGTTATTGTGTGGAGCAGTCAAAGACCTTTTTTGAACTTCCCCATTGAAAAAGATTCTACCTCCCCGAGTGTTTATTTTCTTGTTTGTTTGTTTGATTGTTTCTTCCTTATCGTTGAATACACGTTTGTGTGTGATCAGATGGTGATGATGGGTGGAGCAGGTGTGTTTGTGTTTTGGTTGGTCGGAACTTTAAGCGGATGTTTGAAGGGTTGTGAAGGGGAGGAGGGGGGAAGAGGGGGAAGAGAGAGAAAAAAAAAAGTCTGAATGAAAAAGACTGGGAGATGGTGCGGAGCGGAGAAGCGTTGTGAAAAAGGTTTGAGATGGAACATAAGTTCAGGTTAAGTGCAGCAGTAATAGAAGATACATGCACAAGTCGGCCGTTTGGTGAGTGTGGTCTTTTTTTTTTTTGGAGGGTGGGGACGCGTTGTTTGTTTGTTTGTTTGTTTTACCTCCTTTTCGACACGTCTCACATTTCATCACAGTTTCCAATTCTTTCGGATTATGGGTTATAGTTCGGCTACCAAAGGAATAGTGTGTACCTATTTATTTATTTATTTGTTTTTTCTTTGGTCCAGGCTCCGTTTCAGGTCGTTTTTCTCTTTGTTTCTTTTTTTTTTCTTTGGCAGGGTTGCCATATGAGGGCGTATGTAACAACATTCATTTACACTTCACTACTGTCCCTTCCTTGATGGGTCCCACTTTACTCTCTAACACATGGTTTGTCACTCTATTTGGTTGGATGTTTCAGTTCCTCGGTTCTTTTGTTCATTTGTTTATTTGTTTCTTTTATTTATTTATTTTTTCTTATCCTTCCTTTCTTGGTAATAATAACTTTAACCTATCAAGGCGTGTTGTCCTCTAGTTTACTGCGGTGCAGGCGGGTGGTGCGGAAAAAAACACACCAACGGAAAAAAAAGTAAAGGAAAAAATAAATAAATAAATAGTTGTACAGACTGAAACTTCCAACGAGAACTGGCTGGGAGTCGAATCCAGTAAGAAGTTTGAAAAGTAACGTAAGTGGTGTGGTGAAATGCTTCCACCCATTTCCGTGCAATCTCCTTGTTTTCCCATACTTTCCCTTGTCAGGCGTTTCGATCTTTCGAGTAGTGGTGGCAGTGATGGCATAGTTCTGCAAAAAGTTGGCGTACCGCCGTCTTCCGCACGGAACGTAGCAAGTTTTAGTGACCGAGTGGATTTGGTATTATTTCCTTGTAAGCTTGGGGATCCTGCGCAACCGATTGGGTGGCCTCAGACAAATCAGCAGGAATTCACCGTCATGGTGAATGACCGCTTCATTACTTCAGAATTCCCACGATGCCCATCACGAAGTGCCAGTCACCGCACACTGGCGGGGATGCCACTTTCTTCATTCCTTCCGAAGGGTCCTGATGGCGGTATCGCAGCTGAGGCAGAGCTTAAAATTCTTGTCGTGAGACGCGGTAAATGGACCGCAACATTCCTCCTCGCATGGTGTAATGTAATAGAACCTGAAGTAATAATTGACCGCACCATCGCTCGCCTTCTTCGTGAACCGCTTTCCACACCAGCCAAAGCAAATGAATGGGATTCGGCTTCTTCATCGGCAAGTGCTGCTGAGAGTGCCGCAGGGGATTCAGATATCGATGTGGATAGTGGATGGGTAGACGATAAGGCCGATAATACACATAATAGTGGCGGAAGGAATGGTCGTAAAAGCGCTGATGCGCCCAACCTTCCAAATGGGACCGCAGGCGACAACGGCGTTCAGGACGGTGAGGCGGTTGTCACCCTTCGCTGTCCACTTAGTTACGGTCGAATGAAAATTGCGGGTCGGGGTAACCACTGCTCACATTTAACTTGCTTCGACCTCCTGACGTACCTTAGCGCATCTCTTCAAAGCAATTCGTGGAATTGCCCTATATGCGATGGACCTGTATTTATTGGCGACGTTTGCATCGACAGTACACTTCAGGCTGCGTTAGAGGGCTTGGACTCTAACGCATTTTCTGTGGTTTTATTTGGTCGAGACCATAAGGAGTGGCGTAGCGTCGAAGGCGCAACATGCGGTAGTGATGAAGAGAGTGTAGATGGGTGTGAAGTCATGATGGTAGAAGAAGAAGAAGAGGAAATAAACCAGCAGGAGAAGCAGCAGTCTGAATGTCCTTCACTACCACTAACCACATGAGCGAAGTTGTGCTTCAACTAACGACCACGAAGAAACAACAACAATAACAACAACAACAGAAATGGCTCATATTTGTGTAGGAACAGCAACATATGCGCGGGATGCTGAATTTATGTGAGATTACTTGTGTTACCCAATGTGACGTGTGATTACGATGCCTCTACTGACCATTTTTTTTTGTGGTTAGTGGTAGTGAAGGACATTCAGAGCTTGAGAAGGAGGTAACATGGTTGTGTTGGTGTGATATGTGTGTTCGTTTAATTAGTTGTGTTTGTTGTTTTTTTTTTCTTATTTCTTTCGGTGGTTGCTCACATACCTGTTGTATTATAGTTTTCGAATAACTGCTGGTCGAAATACAAATATTATTAATTTCACTTCATCAGCACGTCTATTTGGGTACCGAGTCGCTTTGTGACGATGATTTTTCACCCTTTCGCATTGGGAATCTTGCCCACTGCTGCTATCACTACTGTGTTGTGTACACCCTTTTCTCCTCTTTTTTTTTTATTCCCCCATAATCTCTCGGCATTTAATGAAAATGTCATATCCTTAATTCTTCATAATAGAGGGTTCCTGCTTGAGTGTCAAATAACTGTGCCTTTCATTGCACGACACTTATTTAGAAGAGTTGAAACGAGGAGAAGAGGAAAGGTCGCTGAGGAAACTCTTCCTTGTGTATATTGTAAGCAGCGTTTCTCTTGCATCATATAGAAGTACAATCACAGAGGAGTTCAGCAAAACAGTTTCTCAGGCCTACCATTAGGTAAAAGAGGCACGTGGAGTCGTTATGCTTGAGCCTTCGCAGCCTCAAGCTGGTAAACCGTATCCGTCAAATAACCCAAGCCAGCAGGATCCATTCATGCCGCAACTTGGATCAAGTAATTACGTGCAATACAGTCCCATGGGCTCTCAACAGCAAGTGCCACCGCAAGGGATGCAGCAACCAGTGCAACAGGTACCTGTCAATGACTCTGTTTACAAGGGAGTGCACCCAATTGCAGCATTTTTTCATATCTTTTTCAAGATAGTTGCACTACTTACATTCATTCTGGGTGGTATCTTCAGCTCTAACCCCATTTTGATATTTGTCATTACGATTCTGTTCGTGGCGGCGGATTTCTGGACGACCAAAAATGTCAGTGGTCGCCTCCTTGTGTCACTTCGCTGGTGGAATGAAGTGCATGAGGACGGCACCTCCAAATGGGTATTTGAAAGTTCCCCCGATGTTGAGCAATGCGTTCATCCCTTTGACAAGTGGTTCTTTTGGGCCACGACTGTCGGTTATGTTGCTATATGGTTGCTGCTTGTCTTATTTAACTTAATGTCCCTGTCACGACTTCCGATGGCTCTGTTTGGCGCCGTGCTTGCAGGATCTAATATGGTTGGTTTCCTGAAGTGTAGCCAGGACGCCAAAAAGAAAATTACACAATACATGGTTTCTCAAGCCGTTGGCCGTGTATAGAAGGGGGGGGGGACAGTGATGACGAAAAGAGAGAGGGGGAAAAAAAAAGAGAGATTGTGTTGGGGGTTGAGAATCAGATGATATTGCAGAATAATTCTGCATGTGAGTGGCAAGAAATGCATGTAAGCGGGTGAGTGGGGCGTAACAGTAAATGATATATATATATATATATATATATATATATATTTGTGTGTGTGTGTGTGGCGGGGGAAGGGAGAGAGAGGGGCGCATTTGGAGATTCTCCTCTTACCCAATTGTTGGTTGCGCCTTTCCTTCACTTGCTTTTTTATTTGCTTGTTTGAAGGACATTGTGATACTTGAAAAGATATGTGCGGGTGTTTACTTACGTATGCATATGTTAATATTCGTTAGGCTTTAAGGCATTGGGAGCGCCATTGTAGACGTTCGAAGGATTTTGGAGTGTAGGAATGCGGTCATTCTCCCCTGCAAATAAACGGCGAAACAAATGTGGCGTTGTTGCGTAGTGAAAGCATTGGTTTGCTTATTGGTGGAGGAAACAAATGAGGTGCGTGTCAACGAGAAGGGAATATGTGGTGGAGAATCGGCGGAATGGGCACGGGGATGAAGAGAGAGAGAGATGGAGAAAAAAAAAAGGAACGTAACCGGACTTAACAAAAAGGACACATATATCGAAGGATATTTATATATTTATACGGATATATGAGTGGACAAATACCTAAGAGGGAAGGAAATACGGATCCTCATTTTTCCCGTGTGTGAAGTGTTAGGGAAGGGGGACTTCGCACCCTATTGTGCATATATTTTTGATATATTTGTCCTATCTTTTCGGCTGTGTTTTTTTTTGTTTTTTCCCTCTCCTCTCGTATCGCACACACTTGCAACGCATTGCGTTTTTGCTTTGCTATTTGACTCTACCATTTTTGTCGTGAAGACGTATATTTATTTATACATGCATATGTGTCTGTAGCGGAAGGTATCGGGACATTTTTCTTTTAGGAGGCGAAACAAATGAAAAAGGAATGTGGAATGCGAGAGAGGGTGATGATGAGGATGAGGAGGAAGAGTTGCTGAAGTTAGAATAAGTGGGTGGAATGGATAGAATGAGGGAAGAGGAAGAGGGGGAAAAGGAACACAGCTATTAGTTGTGTATATTTTCAGAACCATATATTCTCTTTTTCTCACTGTTCTCTCTCTGTACACCTTTCTTTACTGTTTTTTTTTTTCCTCCACCTCCCCTCCATCCCTCCCTTCTCAATTTTCCTTTTGTCTTTTTTTATTTAATTGTGATAAACTCTTTTCAACAAAAATAAAACAAAAGGATTTGTTCTCTACTCTCCTGCTCTTCACTGCCGTGTGTCATTTGAACTTGTGAGCAAATGCACTTGCTTCTATGTTCGAAACTGAAACCACGTCTCCATTTATGCATCATTTTTGGTAACATGTACGAGATGTATTCTTCTCCTCCTTCTAAAAAAAAAAAAATAAATAATCTTCTTTTCCTTTTGTTAATGACGCGGTTGCAGATGGTGGTGAGTTTGTGCTGACTGGGCCGTACTTTGACTTTTTTCTTGACACTTTAAAAGAAACATTAGACACCCGAAAGGGTTTTTTTAAAAAAAAGGACAAAAGGTCTGGGGCAACCCTTCGCAGTCAAAAACGAGTGGGTTCAACAGGTTAAAAGAAGCAGTTCAAGTAGAGAAAAGGTAGTAACCGGCTCAGAAACGCAATTGCGCTCACTTGTGCTCGTACAAAACGGGGGAAGGAGGTATTCGTGCATTTGGAAGAAGGATAGCGGTAAGAAGGAGGATTTCCATTATTATTGTTATTATTATTATTATTATCGTGTGCCTTTATTTTTGTGTACGGCAGTTTAACGCATTGGTGGAGTCGACAGCTAAATAAGTAGCGGCAGGATTGTGGAGGGAAGGAAAAAGGAAAACAAGAGGAAGAAATATTCAAGAGGTTGCGAACCATAACTGTTACTGACGGGTCCGAGAGATGATTCGGAGACGAGTATGCGATGGCGCACGACTTGCACCGAATATACGGGCGACCTTCAGTGCGGCGCGGTACCAGTCGGGACTTCACACATTCATTCGTGATTCCAAACCCTCTAATTTCTCTTCGGTCAGGCGCTCTGAAAATGCGAATGGTGATGCCACCGCATCTCCCGGTGCAACTGCAGGGGAAAATCCCGCTTCTTCCGGTGATTGGGCATCCCATATGCAACGAGAGCTTTTCGGGGAGGTGGACCCACTCGGTGGACAGGCTCATAAGGATTATTACCGAGATGTAACTCGCGGTTACAGCCCGCAGTATGCCCCAAGGAATTTCGCCAACGGTGGTGCGGTGGCGTATCCCCATATTCAGAGCCCGTATGAATATGAAGAAGCTGCACACCGACGTGTTTGGTTGGATCACGACGTGGACCGCATGAGGGAAGAATTTACTCAACACCGTGCCTCCCTCCGGAGCCTAGCATCAGCACAGGAACGAGAGGAGTTGCTTCGTAGCCGTGCTGCTGAATACCAGGTTGCCAACACCGTACACGAGAGCGAAAGTGTTCATCCAATTCAACAACTTTATAACAGTGGTGGCACGAGCCGCAGCGCACTCAAACAGCAGGCAGTGGCGGATCGTTACTCCATAGCAGAACAACATTCTCCGCTTCCCTTAACAACGGGGGTGGACCGTGATGCACTTGACGAGGCGCAACGTACCAAGGATAGGATTCTTAACGACAGTTTCACCGCAGAAAATCTCCTCATTACCCACGGTCTACGAGAGAAGGAAAAACATGATTTCACTATCCTGCAGCGCACAGTCCGCATCCCTTTTCAAGGTTATGATATGGACAGGTTCCTTGCACAGCAGAAAGGTACACCTTACGGCGCTCAGCAACTTCCCCCCAACGTGGTTCCATCTTCAATGGAGGAAGCTCAGCGTACGTTGCGTGGTTCATCCGCTACAGCCACGCCTTTAGTTGACGCTGTTGCCCAGAAGGTCTATGCGCGTAACACAGTGGTGGACCGACCTGCCATAGGAGAGCAACTAACCGAACAAATCATTAACACCATGCGGGCTTCACGTACAACAGCAGAGCAACAGCGGGAGGAGGAGCGGGCGCAACGGTTTGGTCTCGGACGCCATGGGGCGTTGGTGCAGGACGGCGGCCCGGATCAACGTACTCTAAAGAAGCATATAAACGATGAGAGAATTGTGGACGCTATGCTATTTCAGCAGAATGCTTATAGGAAGACGCCTGCCGATGAGCATTGGAACCCCTACATACGGCGGAGCACTGAAAATGGCGTAGGGCATCTTCTTCAAAACAAATTTGACATCATGCGTCGTGAGGACCGGCTATCGAAGGGGGAACAGGATCTAACAGAGCGTAACACTATCCATTATGGTGTTCCTATTCAACAGATCGTTGACGAATTTGTCTTCCGTCATCGTAACGCACGTGGTGAAAGGCCGCTTGACTACTTTAAGCCATTTCCCAACTTTCGAGCGCTGCGTCTAAATCGCATGTACCGCGATGTCGAGGGGTTTTCGCTCATGAAGCAACGGCCTGAGTTTCTTGAGTGGGAATTGTTTACTCGTTATCGGCAACATCATCAGCAGCGACGGAGGCTTGCCCTACTCCACGGGCTAGAACCTGTTGCTAATGAGACTGCGCAGGAACGTGATACACGACGACACAGGTTGGACGAAATCTGTGAACGGACGCCCTTTGATGAGCGCGAGATGCACGTAAATGATGACGAGATGAAAGTGAGCGTCGAGACGCTGCGCAGTTGGTTCGGCGTGTACATGCTGCCGTCGCCTACCGTGGTAAACGCCGTGTTGGGAGGTTCGGCTTCGGTGAACCTTCATCTCTACCATCTAGCCGACGAGATGGGTACTGCAGATACACGCGAGCATGTGTTGAGCGGCCGGTACTTGAATCGACTGCTTCTCCTTGAGTCATATCAAAACCGCGTGGGGCGGGGTTTTATGAACCACGTTGTTGGGAGGGCGCCGGAACCGGTTGTTCCACACGAGCAGCCACAAGAGGTACTCCGCCACTTTTCTGCAGAGGAACGCGCCATGTATGAGCAGCATGTGAAGGAGCAAACCTCCCGCCAGTTGGGTGAGTGGGAAAGAGCTATGAAACGGCGTCGCTGGTTGACAGATCACCAGCAGTACGGACACGTTGTTTCTCATGGGCTTGAAACGTCAGTTGTGGACCTTTCACACACAGAAACAGGGGCAGTGCTAACTGTATCGACCAAAGCATATGAGCAGGAAATAGAGGCTGTGCGTATGAAAACCAACGCCACTATTAAGGTGGATGGGATGGTGTATAACTTGCTCCCGAATTCCGAGAGACGTGTCGTACCCCTCACCGTGCAGCTGGATTCGGGAGAAAAAATTGATATGACCAGTGAGGACTTTGATCGCTGTGAACTGGAAGCTTTCCCACGTAATCTCAACCACGCTCTCAACTATGGCATCGCCAACTACGCTTACAACCGCGGCAACTACGTGGAAACGCAGGACTCGATATGGGAGGAACAAACCGCCTCCGGACAGGAAGGCTGGTCACCCGCTACGCATGCTGATGGCTTACGGGAGGGGCTCCCAGTGCGCGCCCGGCGTCCCATTTTTAGTAGTTCAGCTGAGCAACGCATAGCTGGTGGCCCACAACGTGCGGTGATTATTCAGTACCACCATCAGCCCTTCTTTAACCCTGAGCCACGGCTCGTAAAGGTGGCGTTTCAATGCGATGGCACTATAATGGAGGTTCCCATTTCAGATGTGATGATCTGGCAGAGACGTTACCATGGTCCCGAGCGTACTGTTGGTGACGAGTCGCGGCGGTACAATCCAGCGGCCATGCGGCGCTATGTCGACGTTACCGATCCCTTTAATGAGAAAACAAGTAATACGGAGCACTTCCTTGACAAGTACGAACCGAAACGGAACGCTGACACTGTTGCTGACAAGTACCGCACAACGAAGCAAATTACGGAGATCGACAAATGGACACGATATGACTCTGCTCGTGCCGACAACTATCGTCCATTAAGCATTTCTCATCGGCGGGATTATATCCGCATGGGTTACATACCCCGCTATACCCCTTGGGAGTGGATTGCCATACAGGAAGCTGATCAGCCTCTCATAGCTGAGCAGATTCGTCAAGATAATATCGGCACCAGTTACTTCTTCTCTTTAAATCGCTACTGGCGTTATAAGGCTTCTCCGCACGGTTACATCCGTCATTTTGAGAATGAAGTCCGTGACTTACTTCAGTACGTTGATGGTGTTACACCTTGGAAGCAGGCGCAGAAGATTCGGACATATTGGGAAGTGCGTTCACATCATCCAATGCCGCAATTCAACAGGCCTGAGGTGGCCATGCATCGCAATACTGTAGGTTTACTTCCTGCCCATATGTGGGAGACGGACAAGAAGACGGGTAAGGTGAAGTCGGTGAAGGACTCCGTGAGGGATTATCAAACGAAAACTCCATACCCCAAATGGGTGCAACTTTGATGATTACGGTGGGTACTTCATTTGTTTATCATTTCTTTGCGCCAATTTTTCTCGGAAATGATCGAGTAAATTAGTTTGTATGCTCATGCGTGTGGGTACCGCGCTAGGGTTTGTGGTTGGTGGCTGTGTAGCCCGTGGCCGCTCCTACAGTTGAACTGTCGACCAGTTTATTGATATCCTGAAGGATTTTACTTTTTTTTTTTTTGATAGCTCTTCCCCTCGATAGGGTGAAGGGATGTGTGGCTGTTCACAGATATTTATGACATTAGTATCGTACCGTGCTTACGTGTAAATTTCTTCAGTTGGGTTGTTGTTGGTTGTGGGTTTTTGGGATGTTTTTACCATCCCCCTCCCCCGTGCGGCGTCTCTTTGTTCTTTGTTGTCGATGCTGTTGGGCTTGCATCCTTGCACATGTTGTTGGCTCATTCGGCATTTGTTAGTTGCCATATTTGTTACTTTTCCCATCGCCTTTATCCTCATCTTGATCTGTCTTAACGGCTTGCTTCTACTAATTTTTTCCCCCTTCTGAAATGGGGAGTCGCGTTACAGTGCTACATATAATAATGGCCGAGAGGGCATCCACACAGTCGCATGCCTTGCCAACGTCAACTCAAGCAGATCCGTCGTTGGCGGCCTCCACGTTCAAGTTCCTTGTGACTTCTGACAATCATCTCGGATATCAGGAACGTGATTCGAGACGTGGGGATGATAGTTTCACAACATTCGAAGAGTGCCTGCGCGCAGCCCGACTTGAACATGAAGTTGACGCCATTCTGCTGGCTGGAGATTTCTTCCATGATAACAAACCGAGCCTCGGTTGCCTGGCTCGCACATCATCCCTTCTGCGGTCATATGTGTTAGGTGACAAACCCATTTCCTTTACACTGTTGAGTGATCCCAAGCGCAACTTTCCAACACATCCAGTGCCTTTGGCGAACTTCCAGGACCCGAACATCAATGTAGCGTTGCCAATTTTTATGATACATGGAAACCATGATGATCCGGTTGGAGGTACATCGTCCATTGATATTCTGTCCACCGCTGGACTTGTGAACTACTTCGGGCATACATCTTCGTTGGATGATATTGTTGTGGAACCTGTGCTGCTGAAAAAGGGTGATACGTATATCGCCTTGTATGGTCTTGGGAATGTCCGTGATGATCGATTGCATCGGTGCTTTCGTATGAAGAAGTTGCACTTTGTGCAACCCAAGACTGAACCAGGAAAAGATTGGTTTAAAATTCTGCTTTTTCATCAAAACCGAGGGGTTCGCAGTGGTGGAAATATGAAGTGTGGCATTTACGAAACAATGCTCGCCGGTCATGGGATGGATCTTGTCATTTGGGGAAATGAACATGAGCAACAAATGGAACCCTCTCCATCTGAGGGGTTTGACATCATTCAGCCGGGTAGTACAATCCTAACATCATTATCTGAGCACGAGTGCAACCCCAAAAAATACGGAGTGCTGGAGGTGCGAGGAGGGTCCTATCGAGTCACAGGATTTCCCCTTCGCAGTATTCGTCCTGTCGTCCGGCGAACAGTTGAATTGTGGAGGGATAATCCCGGCTGTCGGACCCTTGACGCGGTGGAGGACTTCCTTCGGAGTGTAGTGGAGCAAATGATTGAAGAGGCTGAAGAGCAGGTGAGCCGCATTCCGGATGATGTTCTTAAGTTCCACCCCAACATCAAGTTCCCAATTATGAGGCTGGCAGTGGATTTCACAGATCCGGACTCCACGACCTTCCCTCAACCGAACATCAATCGTTTTGGGCAACAATATATGGACATTGTTGTGAACCCAAGTGAGCTCCTCCGTCCCATTAAACCCAAGCAGGTGCCTCGCGTCGCTTCTTCCGCATCAGCGACAGGTGGTGAGGCCCCCGTAGTGCCGGTTCCACGACTTAACACCTCCGACATACGCACCAAAGTTGCCGAGGTGTTCAATGCTAATGCGCGTGATGCATGTTCGTTGCTGTCGGAATCCGAAGTGTCGGCAGCGGTGTATGCCTTCGCTGAGAAAGGTGAGCGCGACGCTATAGACGAGCGCATCTGCGAACTGTTGAGTAAATGCCAAAAGTCGGTTTGGGTGTCGATGCGCAGGGGTGAGTCGGAATCTATATTGAAACCCGAAAGCATCTATGAGGAGGTTGTCCGCCACAAGAAGGAGGCAAACAAGCGCTACGAGGAACTTTCTCGCGCAGCAGAAGAGGCGTTGCAGCGGTCCACTCAAGGAAACGAACTGACCGAGCGGCTTCGGGCCGACACTGAGTTAGCTGCTTCGATGGATAGTGGTAATTTTCCCCGTGTAGGGGGTGAATTAGCGGATGGTGCCGCATTGGGGCTTTTATCCGCCACGGCGCCCCGGCGGGCTGGAGGAAGTGGAGCCACAAATAACGGGGAGGGCGCTAATGACGCGCTTTCCCAAGTAGGGTTTACTTTTCCAGATTTCAGTAACTCTTTATCCCCACCAGATGCATCTGGTGGGGCCGCCACTCGTGGGAAGCGATCACGGGATGAGCTGAATGTGTTTGATGTTGCTACTGAGCGCGACACCAACGAGGTAAACTCACACCCGAATGCTTCAACCGTGAAGGGTGGAGGAAAGGCTGTGAAATCTGAGACATCAGCACCCAAACCAGCGAGAGGTCGGAAGCCGAAGCGACCTGTTGATGGTGGTGTCAGCGGTTTGCCTCTTTTTCCATCACTTGAACTGACACGTGACCCGGTTCCAGATGAAAACTTCTTACTACCTCCTGTTGTAGGGGGTGGAGTAAAGGGTGCTTCTACAAGTAGTTCTGGCATGCCAGATAACTATTAGAATCACAGTGTCGGTTTGTCTTGTGTGTGTGTGTTTTTTTTTTTTAATTTGTACTTTGTGGACAGACACGTACCTCTCGACAGTTACATAGATATCTGTGCATCTATTTATAACTGTCTATATATTTATATCTGTGCATGCGCAAAAAAAAGATAGGGAAGGAAAGGGTAATTCTTGAGTAGTACGCACAAAACATATAGAGCATAGATTACACCCTTTTGTGCTCTGAGTTGTCGCGTCCCAGCGTAATGGGAAATCTCTCTTTTCAGACGATCGGGGTGATATCGAGTGTGTTGACACACCCATTGTTCATGACTTTCGCAATATTTTTTTCCCCCTTTAATTACTGTGTGGACACTACGTATACACTTCCTTCACGTATTATTCGGTATACACCCGTTATTTTTGGCCGCGCCCCAGGGAGTTTCTTTTGTTGCTTTTTTTTTTTCGCATTACCACCACCCTTATTTGTTTCTGTTGTATTCTTCAACATGGTAACTAGTAAAGAAAACGCGGAAAGGGTGGGGAGGGAAGAAAAGCGCCGGTGAAGTTGGTGAATGAAGAGATTTGGAATTTGGACCCGTCCTTCACTGGGTCGCCGCTCGTTTTATGCAGGATTGGATGACTCCCGTGTCATGCGGCTACGGCGATCAAATACAACCCTCAACAAACCTCGTGGGCGAGACGCGTTTTCATTAGCCTTCGAAAAGCGCATTCATCTTCTTCCGCTAACGCAAGTGGGTGATTTATACGGGCTGCCAGTTCCACCATCTGCTCCAGGAGAGAGCTCGGGAGGTGCTGCAGAAGAAACAATACGTGTACTTGTTGTGGATTTATTGCTACTTGAAGATGTGGAGTCACTGATTTCCTTTCCAGCTTCCAACCCGCTCTACTATGAAGATTGGCCAACGGTTTCAGATAATTCCGAAGGGGAAGTACCTTCAGATCGGAGAAGTGGCATCTCCTCGTCACTTGCACTGGGGGAGAGTGGCTTTTCTCTACCTTCCAGCAACAAACGACACTTGCGCCAGTATGGCGACACAACTCTCCTGCGTAATTCATTTGTGAGAGAGGCAGCTCATGGTGTTTCCGCGCAATTTCACACGGCGATTTGCATCAACCCGTTCATTGATGTCGATCGCTTCCGACGGGAGGAGGCGCAGGTGGAAATGATTTCAGCTTATCGGAATATTCTTTACGAGGCGGCGGAGGTTCCTGACGGTCGGGCCGATGTTATTCGTATTCCTGCTCTCTGCTGTGATACATGCGGCCCTCGCTTCTACCATGAGATTGGGAAGCTGAACCAGCAATCGCTAATTAAAGGTTTCCATCGCATTGGCTCTGAGGCAAAGGAAACACTCATGCTCAATCCGAAGTTTATTGTAGAAGTGTATGTGCCTTTGCCATTTCTGCAGCAGTTCCAGAGGGCATTTCTGGAGGATGCATGGGAAACCCCCGAGTCTACGCTTAATCCGGGAAGGACGGCACTTTATCCCGGCCTTGCGCCCCCACGCTCTCTGTTGCCTCTTGAGGGTTGGATTGGTAAACGGCCGGAGCTTGTGGAAGCGATAGAAACGGAGGGCCGTAGTTTAATGAGTGGAGTAAAATATTCCCTGGATGGCAAACCAATTGAAGAGCGGGAGGTGCTGGCGGAGCTTCGTGTGTTTGGTAGAGAAAAGGAGCAGGAGGAAATGCTAAAGAGGGAGGAGGAAACCGCAACTCAACAAGGACTTGAAGTAGCTCCCAATGGTAACACAGTAGCACCACTGCGCGCTGGCATTGATCAAAACTGATGTTGTTGCGTCCCGTTGATGGTGCGGCCGCCCTTGTTATTACTGACTCAGGAGAAAGGGAGTGTGATTGTTTATTATTATTATTTTTTTTTTTGCTATGCATGGCGTCATTTGAATTTGTGTGGTTGTTGTTTCTTTTATCGTCGGGCATGAAACACTGCAGTTGGAGTATTTTTATTTTGTTTACCTCTAATTTTGCGTGCGTTCTTGTTAGAGTGGCTGAGTTTTCTGCGTATGTGTTATTTTGTGGTGCAACAGCGGATTAACGTATAATTGTTTTAATATACAACCGGTGCATCTTCATATTTTGCTATGTGTGCGCAGAAACATATGCATACATGTTACGCTGTCTTTTTTTTTTTGTGTGTGTTCTTTCGCTGTCACTTCAGAAAAATACCCACACAAAAGTCCGAACGAAAAGGCCAAAAGGAATTCTATTTGAAAGTCCCTGAAGGAAATACCAGGAAAAGCAATTGAAACAAATGACGAAGTCGGCACTTGCAGACACTAAAGAAGAACCTCACGTTCCCTTTGGTGAGATTCAGGGCTACACCCCTTGTGGCGTACCTGCTTACAGCAACGGACATGATGGCTTTTTTTCGGGAGAGCGCAGTATTGACGGGAATCTTTTCTGCGGTTTCAAATACCAATGTGTAGAATTTGCTCGTCGTTGGTTATATGAGGCCAAAGGGCTTGTTCTTCCAGACGTTAATTGGGCTGCTCACATATTTGATCTAACAGAGGTTCATGACGCAAGCACTGCAACCCCCGTCCCGTGCGTTAAAGTTTCCAACGGAACAGCAGCGAAGCCCGTGGCAGATTCGTTGCTGATTTACGCCGTTAATGAGGATGCGCCATGGGGACATGTCGCGGTTATCACAGAGGTGGGTGACAAATGGGTGCGCATTGCGGACCAAAACCATCGGTTTCATAAGTGGAAGGGGACCTACTCGGCAGAGTTGTTGCTGAAGCACGAAGGAGGTGTGTGGACTGTTGAGGATCATGCAGCAGAGGGAATCTTTGTTCCTCTGGGGTGGGTTACATTCCCTAGTAGGCCAAACCGTAATCCTAAGGAACCATTGGTGTTGCATGAGTCACTTTACTTTAAACAACCAGAGAAGCCTTTCCTTCGTCGCGTTGTTTTCACTCCAGAGAATCGAAAGACTGACTGGCTGGACTTGACAAACGAAGCCGAAGCGGAATTCTACAAAACATTTGGTAAGGAGGCGACTCGAGGAGGGGTGTACGAATCATGTTACTATTTGATGAACAGGGAGTTGTACCTTAACTGCGTCCGTTACGGTACGCAGCTGCATTCATTCTTTCTCGAGGCAACAAAGCAGGTGCTTGAGAGCGACGATAAGTTACGTCGATTTCGCATCCCAGAAGAGTATTGGCCTCGCATCCGGCACTCATGGAAAACTCAGCCCCATGCCATCACGGGGCGGTTTGACTTTGTTTTTGATGAAAACACTCAAGAATTCAAGTGCTTTGAATACAATGCGGACAGCGCGTCGACACTTCTCGAATGTGCTGTAATCCAAGAGAAGTGGGCAAACTCCGTTGGGTTAGACGACAATGCTACAAGAAGCAGCGGGAAATTCATGCCCCAAACACTCGTCCGGGCGTGGGAAATGACGGGGTTGAAGGGGCGTGTGCATTTTCTTGTGGACGATGACGGGGAGGAACGTTATACTGCTTTGTATGTGATGGAGAAGGCTCGAGAGGCTGGTATTGACGCGAAATTGTGCGTCATGTTTGACGAGTTCCATTTCGATGAAAAGGGAGCAGTTGTGGATTCGGACGGCATTCCGGTGACGGCTGTGTGGAAGACGTGGATGTGGGAGACGGCGATTTCTGATCATCAAGCTGCACGAGAGCAGCGTGGCGCGGAGTGGAAGCCCACGCCAAAGGATAAGGTTCGCCTGTGTGATATTCTTCTCGGAAATAACTGGGACATACGTGTCTTTGAGCCTATGTGGAAACTCATTCCCAGCAACAAAGCAATATTGCCCATTATTTATAATAATCACCCCGACCACCCCGCCATACTTCCCGCAAGTTATGAACTCACTGATGAGCTTCGCCGCACCGGCTATGCAAAGAAGCCCATCGTTGGCCGTGTAGGAAGGAATGTGACCGTCACTGAACCTGACGGCAAAGTTCTAGCTGAGTCTGATGGCAACTTCAGTAACCGTGACATGGTGTATCAACAACTTTTCCGCATACCAAAGCGAGGCGATTACTACGCAATTCTCGGGGGCTGGATGCTCGGTGACACCTACAGTGGTACAGGTGTACGTGAGGACAAAAAGCTTATCACTGGGCTCGAATCTCCGTTTGGTCCCGTACGTATTCAAATGTAGCACAACTCTTCCGTTTTGTTTTCGTTCTTTTTGTTGTGGAATGGAGGATGGGTGCCGGTTGGAAGAATCAAACGAACAAACGAACAAACAAGATAAACGGAAACAAGGGAGGAGGAGGAGGGGATGAAAAAGAATACGGAGTGATATGGCAAATTAAAGGGCGCGCATATGTTGAATGTTGGCGTGGGCTTGAAGGGTAAGGGAAATATGTTTGGTTACGCAATCCTGCATGAATAATCACAGACAGGCCGAGTAATACTCTCTACAGTGAGGCCACCATGATTGCAAAGTGCTGACATTAAAGTGCTTTATGTTTATTCCTTTGGTATATGTTTGCTTCCGGCCGAGCCTTTTCCCTCCTCTCTCTCTTTCCTTTACTTTTTTTTGTTTTGGTGCTCATCACGTACACTTCCATAGTCCCCCCTTTATTTACTTTATCTTTTTCCTCTTGCTCGTCGTTTACTTTCGTGCTATGTAATTGCCTTCTTTCGTTTTACCGCATGATCGTGGTGGTTATGTGTTCGACATTCTTTTCGTTTTTTTTCCAAAATTGGTATTGTATGACTCCCTCTTCCTTTTGCTGTTGTTGTTTTTTTTCTTTTCTTTCGTCGCAACACCTGTTGCGTGGGTCACTCAACGGAGGAAACCCAGGGAAAGGGAACAAAAACGTAAAGGAGGGGAGCAGGGGTCAGCGAGTCACACTCCAATATCAGTATTGATGTTTGTATTATGTTACTTGCAAGTTATTTTAAAAAAAAACATATGCGAAAGGCATCCACGTCTGCAGCGCTTCCACGATGGGCGGAGGAGGGAAGGAAAGGGAGGAAATAAATAAATAAAACAATGAAAGGAGTGTTTATTATTATTATAACTATTATCATTATTATTTTGTCAGTGCTGTTTGTGGAGTAATTGCGAAAGGTGTAGGGGAGGGGAAGGGGAAAAAAAATTTACAGAAAGGGGGAGTGTTATCGTACACATCTTTATCACAAACTACTTTTAGGGGTTTGTTGTTATGCTATCACTTTTTATTTTTCACTATTATTATTATTACGTAAGTGATCCCCTTATACATTAAAATTTTTGTGTGAATGATTCGTATATGAATCAACAAGATGAGGGATCGACAGGGAATGAAGTGAGGCGCGAACGGTATGATGAGCGTGTGACGACGTTGATGATTGAAAGGGAAAAAAATATGTGGGTTTTGGAAGAACGATTTGTTGCAAATGAAGACAACATTCGGGTACGTTTTGCCACGCTTAATTCACCCCACCTCCGTGGGGATAGCGGTAATCATGGATGCAACAAAATTTGGAAGAATCATTGAAGTAAAGAGAAGAACCCATTACCGGTCTTAAGATCCCCAACTAAGGGGGCTCCCTCTTTACAATTCAATTTAAAAAAAAAAATGTTGTTATTCCAGCGACATAACTGGGTTTTAGCATACCGCGCATGGTACCGTACAAGTGCCACATCGCAGATTCTGAAATCACGATGATAACCCGGTTTAAGCCCCCGGTCGCGCCAAACAGTTGAGAGAGAGAAAGTGTGTGTGTGTGTGTGTGTGTGTGTCGCTTGATGTTCTTTCATCGCTTTCACATAATATTTTCATTGGTCATTGGAAAGCGGTATTTTAAAAAAGAAATGAAAAAAAAAAGAGGATCATGTGCCTTTGAGACATAAATTCGAAGAGGGATTGTGGGTTCAATATGTCCGTTACACACTTCTCTCTTTCCCTTTACAAGGCATACACTCATTTGCCTCCATAGAAAGGCACACAACATACATATATATATATATATAGGTACATGCAAAATCCTACGATTTATCGAAATTCCGAAGCGATGAGAGGGTCATCCGGTGCTATACACGAAAGGGACACTGCACCTCACATTATGTCTCTTTTTGCGGAATTGGAAAGCCATACCCACAAACCTGTCGTAATGTACCGCAAACTGTTGCACCAAGCCGCTCGACAGCTCAATGATGAGGCGACTGCGAATATGGAGCTGCGGAAGGAAATAGCCATCATGCGCAAGAACGAGAAGCGCAACGAGGGGCGAATACAGAAGTTAGAAGGTTACATATCAAAGTTACGAAAACGAGTGGAGGATGGGGAAGAGAGAATAAATCTAATCGCTAAGGGAGCGAGGCGAACCTCGGTACCCGTGGCCCCATCTCGAAGCAGAGGCAAACGGTCGCCTACGAGTAGGAATGGTAAAGCAGCTTCTCATGGAGGAGTTGTTGGAAACACGAAGGAACGTTGCGTGCCATCTCCAGCGGCCAAACATCGTGAAGGCGTTGTAACAAGTAGCAGAGCAACTTCACAGTCACCGTTTGTTTCAATTCGTAGTTATGAACAAGATGGTGAAGAGAGAGATGAGACAGCACCGTCCTTGTCTTTGAAACGACGTTCAGTAAAGCAGTCCAGGAAGGGAGGGTACGATGATACCCGCAAAATGGTGGCACCTGTGAGAAGAGAGGGAATTCTTGACAAGATATTGATTGATGTGTTTGTGTTGCTTCTTAGCGAAGAGCCATCTGAAAGTAGCCTTCCAGATGTTGGAAAATACGGTCTAACGGAAGATTCTCGTACGCGCTGTGAAGCCGTGTTCTCGGCTATCGTTCGACTGCGTGAAGAAGTGGCCGTAACCAGACGACACAACGCCGAGTTAATGAAGATTGTGCGGCGGAAGGAGTCGATGCGCATGCTGACGAGTGCTGCGGCTGAGGAGCAAGCAACCCTTGAAATGCTGCGTGGTAAAGGATGTAGTGGAATCGATGAAGGTGAATATTTATCGTCCATTACGCTCACAACATTGCCGTATGGAGAAAGTAATGGGAAATGTGGAGAAAAATACCGGGCCGCCAAGAATGACGGTGCTGATTATAATACTTTGCTTCATACTCCTTCAGTAAGTAATGTCCGGCGCGGGAGTGAAGGAAGTGGGTTTTCCAACCTACAACCTCGAAACTCGGAAGAGGGAGACGGAGACGGAAGGACATTCAACGATCTAAGTGATACAGTACTCGGCGCTCTTATTAATGGCGGGGAGCATACGAAAGTGAACAAGTGGGAGCGATCCCTGCTTTCAAGATGACATCATTTCGCGACTTAGCCGCTCAGTAATTTTAACTTTTGCTTGCTACCCACGTTTCGTCATTTTTTTGTTTGTTTACTTTCGTTTTTGCAACTTGTTAGTGTTCACACAGTAAAATTCACACAAGCATGTATATACCGAGAGGATGCATTCAGTTAAGTTGTACCTATCTCCGTTTTGTGCATGTGCATTATTGGTGTCAGGTTTTTTTTTACTCTGTTCACTCTTCATACGGTGGAAAAAAAACAAAAAGGAACTACTACCCTACTTTTCTCTCCTCGAACACGTTTTTTTTAAATAATTCAAATACTGTTTATTCACTCCAATGAGAAAAGAAATAGAGTAGAGACAAGAAGAGGAAAAAGGGAACAATCAATATAAGGGGTGGGAAAAAGTCATAGTTAGAAGCAAGTGGGTGTATCAAATACGTTTGGATTAGATATTACTAATAAATTAAGGCAGAAGGAAAAGAGAACAACAGGCACAGAGAGTCTAACAGGTAAATGACGCAATCAGCTCAATCAACTACCCTCTTTCAGAGGAACAAGCACATTTATATACAAGAGGAGGATAAACTGAAGGACATTCTCTCCGATGAGGCGTTTCACGAGAAGGTTATCTCCTGGCTTGAATCCACTATTACGGAACTTGACCTGCAGTTTGAGATCTGTGATCAAAAATTAGCTGAACTTCAGCAGAACATTTCGGTAGAGTCTGGTAATTACTGGTGTAGCAAGACAGTTATTAAACACTGCAACTTACACTTGGATGTAAAGAACATATCCTCTTCAGGTGCGGACACGGAACAGCATGCGACTATCCCCGAAGTGGTTCACGCAGTTTCTTCTCTTCAACTGCTCAAAACGCAACCCTTCATCACCCCGAAGCAGAAACGCTTTATTGAACAGTGCGAAGCCGAGCTTAGTAGTGTTGTGTTTGAGCCGCGTGAGTTGGGGTTCATTTCAAATGCCCTCCGAGTTAAACTACGCGAGGGCAGCAATGCGCGCAGTTTGCTGGGCTCGCTCGCCGAGTTTCAAAATACCATTGAAGTTCTTTCCCCTGATGTTGACAAATGTGAGCAACTGCTTGAAGCGAGTATTTCCAACGGTGAAATGGCTCTAGCGGAGGAGATTTCCGAGAGGCAGCTTAAGATATACGAACGCATTCTCCAGCTTATTACCGATCAATATCCCATCATTACAAATCATTACGTCGAATCTCGCGTGAATGATAGGCGACAGCGCTGGGCCATATTTCGTATGGCTGATAAAGATATCACAGCGGTGATTGAAGGAAAAAACAGACAAATCGAAGCATGCGAAGAAGATCTTTTAAAGATAAAGGAACAGATTGAGAATTACAACAACGATGATACACATCAACGTAAACGTTACGAAACGGATCGTGGTCTGTCTGACGAATTTCTTCAGAAAAATAGGGAGCAGCAGCAGGGTGTGTGGAATCGTATGTTCGAACTGGCTAGGGAAATGCAGCAGTGCCAAGTCGAGCTTTCGAAGCTGGCACAGAAGCGCCGTAAAGAAATTGAACGGCGACTTCAGATGGAAGAGCGAGAGGCTGGACGTCGAAGCGGCCACGAGTCGTTTCTCAAAGCGGTATCGGAACATGCTCAGAAGTTGCAGAATATTGTTACTAATGCAATAAAGGCTAAGGATCTCGCCACATCATTGAATAACTTTGTTCTTGATGGTTGTGACACTATCGCATCCAAGGTCGACAAGCGGCAGAACACATTCAGTGAGATGCTTCGTGCGATACAGAGCCATCACTTCAAACGCTACTCGGATTATTACCTCGCCGCAAGTCGGTACCTCTATCGCAAGGAGCGGCGCCTGATGCAATTGGATGAGGAGATACGGGACAACGAAATAAAGAAGGAACTACATACTGAATCCTTAGATGTCAATGCTAAGAAGTACGTCGAGGCAAACAAAATACTGCTGCTAAAACGAAGGGAACTAGGGCATCAAATTGTGGCTATTCGTGCGAATTTAGATAAAGCGAGTGAGGACATCGAGCCCACACTCTCCTCGCTCCGCTTTGCGGGCGTAGAGTACGTTCACCCGAGCGAAATAGCGAAGAAGGTTAATTTGAACCGTCACTCCACTATTCTGGATTACCGTGAGAAGGTAACACCGTCTACAACGTTTGATGAGAAGGTGAAAGTCGAAGAGGAAAAGACACTTTTACAGATCCGTGCTGCTATTGAGCAGGAGAACAGCGAACGTGCCTCCTACAGACGTACTCAACTTCCTATGCTTGAGGCCAAATACCGAACTCCACTGCAGCGTCAGGTGGGTGCTCTTTTAGATCGTCGGCTCAACGACACACCTTCCGCAGGTTCCCCATCGGCATCGTACCCCAAGGCAGTAACGCATCCCCTTCCAGGACATCAAAAGGTTCCTGGCACACATGGCGCTGGCGGTGAGGAGCCTGATCGTGCAGCTGCTACACTGTCTGCTAAACCGTCTCATCTAGTTTCATCTCGCAGAAATTCACTTGAAGAAATGGGTGATGGAGTTGGCGGTGATGCAAGTACTGCCTCACATGGTGTTCAGCTTGGCATAAACGATGTGCTGCGGGTCGAGGGACGTTCATTGCGCGCTTTGTATCCATACAAGGCGCGAGCACCAGATGAGCTAACGTTTGATGAAGGGGAAGTGATTGTGTGCGTAAGTCGTGCTCAGGAAGAGGGTTGGTTGAAAGGTGTGTGCAACCAGCGCACAGGGTTGTTCCCAATCAACTACGTGGCACCCTGTGATGAAGATGATTGAAACACAAAAGTTGGGTGTGATGGTTTTTTTATATTTTTTTATTTAAAAAAAAAGTTGTTGCACTGCTACAGTGACCGTATTTGCGTTGTAGTTCCCATTTTGTATATGGGGGGAGGGGGAGCGCGTACACACTTAATTGAACTTCAGTAACTTCTTTGACTTCTGCCTATGACCATACCACTGGGTATGTGTACGTGTGTGGTTATGCAGTATAAAAGTTTTTCAGGCGGGTATTCGGTAGCGTATTGATGTATACTGTGTTTGAAGCTGGCGTGATTGTTTGAGGCAAAAAAAAAAAAAGAAGCCAGGGAGTAATGACTATCCGTCCCCTCCACTTGGCAACTTTTTTGTCTTTTTTTTTTGTAAAAATGAAAATGGAGCAAATAATCACAGCGCTATTGATGTATAGTAAAAATTATACGGCATGTGAGGCGTTTATAAAAGTAACGAAGGAGGGGAAAACACATGTATTGAGGGAGTGAAATCATACCTGTCTTTTGCTTTTTCTTTACTTTTTGCTTCCCTTTATGCGAGGCGCATATTTCCACTTGGTGGGAGTCAACACTCCTGTTACAGTGATTTGATTGAAGAGTCTACCGGAAGAAATGGAGCAAAGTTGTTTGGCCAACTTGATAGGCAAGTTGCTGAAAATATGTGAATTCCTAGGTGGATGGGGGAATGGAGAGAAATATGAATCAATGACTAATTGCGATGAATATTATGAAGGCGCGGAGTCGCGCAGGGAAAAGCCGCGGTGGGAGTTGAAGTGACTGTTTGAAGGATGATTTGTGAAGTTATTTTTACAGGGTTGACGCGGAGATGTCGCATTTAATACCAAACCCATTCGGCGATTGTTTGGTGTTGTGTAATTTCATAGTTG
Organism: Trypanosoma brucei brucei TREU927; assembly: GCF_000002445.2. Classification (NCBI taxonomy): domain Eukaryota; phylum Euglenozoa; class Kinetoplastea; order Trypanosomatida; family Trypanosomatidae; genus Trypanosoma; species Trypanosoma brucei. Next base: position 764,230 of record NC_005063.2, on the reverse strand, counting down.
TGCGATTCATAGCGTAACACATTCTCATCTCCATCCTCGTCATTTATTACACTTTACCATGCCTCTCCACCATCCTCTTTTTCTTATTCACCCCGAAGATAATGTGCCCTTGCCTAGTGCCTTTGTGTGTTTGTGTGTGGCAGTGATTTGAATGATGGGTGAAAATGAATACACTTGCGGGTTTGAAGTTTGATGTGAAATTGGAAGCTGCTTCAACTCGATGTCGGTTATGCTTCTTCATTTTCGCCATGCTCTTCATTATTATTTCACGCTGTTTACATACATATATCTGTGTATCTATGTGTCATGCCGTTTTTTTGTTCAGTTTCCGACGCATGACGAAAATTTGTCACCTAGATTTATTCTACTCGGCATTTGTATGGCTGTCGTGTCGCTCACTAATGATTGTTATTATATGTTTTTCCTTTTCTTCGAACAAAAGCAAAATCAACAACAAAAACCCTTTCCACTACCTTCATGTGGGTGCTGTGGTGGTGTGACAGGGGACAGTACCGGTTCGGGGTTCTGCTATCTCCCCACTTCATATGCCGTGGTTCCACACTTCAAACAATTATATTATTTTTTTGTTTCCTCATGTATATTTGTGTGTTGTTGAACTTCATTTTCTATTACGTTTACACTTGATGTGCTTCTGCTTTCTGTTAACTTCATCTTCCTTGCGTCTTACCATTGATTATTATTATTATTACTTTGTGTGTTTAAAACATAAATTACAGTTGCTCGGTGTGAGTCTACAAGAGCAATAGGAAAGCGGAGAGAGTATCTAAGCGAGCACAAAACAACAATAACAACAAAAGAAGTACCAAGCAAACAAGCAGCTCGAACCAAAACAGTTACAGGAAAAAGGTGTAAGTGGGAGAAAGGAAGTAGGTGAATAAGATAAAATACATAATTGCGTTGTTGGAGCTTGAAAGAAACCTGGGGAAGGGAGGAGGATAGACAACCAGACGCTTGCAACGTTAGCATTGGGGGCGTATACGCGTACAAGAGGGTTTTCTTTGTACACGATCCCCTGTTGACTGGCCCCAGCTAGTGACTTCATAGTTGTGTGCCTTTTCACTACTGGTGTAAAATCCCTGTATTTGGCACTGCGGGGAACCGCTGTTATTGTCATTGACTTTGTTTAACACCTCTTGCTTGCGGCCCCCATGGGTGCTGCCTTATGCACGGATGTGGTTCCCTTCACGTTGGATGATATAATCCTTATTCCTCAAAGGGTGTCCAAGTCGCACCTCGCATATGACGTCTCGCCTGTGGCGGTGGACCACTTCTCGAAATTTCAAAACAATCTGAAGGCCTTTACATTTCGTCATCGCGATTCCTCGGCGTCAGTTAATGGGGCTGCCGCGCGCTTTGACCCGTCGCATGTTTCTGCTCTACCGATGGATCTCTCTCAGGCAAAAATTGAGCTAGATGATACACGGGTGTATGTTCTTGTTCAAGTGCAACGACAACCTGTCTCACCACGAAATGCCCCGACCGGAAAAGCAACGTTGGGATCCCCAAACATGTTTACGCCCCGAACGCTTGAGTATCCGTTAAAAGACTGTGACATGAACTGGCGCTGGAACGATGTTTCGCCGTCGTGGGCTTCCGTGCTGTCGGATGTGTTCACGCCTAGAGGTCTTGCTACCCCGTTTTCTACAAATATTGGCAAGCCCCCCGCATCGCTTTCGCATGCTGGTGCTCGTCTCTTCTCTCGTGGCGCAGGCTGCGGTACGGAATGTGGAGATGGTTACAATTACTACTATAGCATTTATATACTCAACGGTGTTAGGGCCCATCCTTCTCTTGCTGCAGTCGCTGCCGTCCACGCAGGACGCTTGGAGCAAGCTCTTATTAACAGCAAGGAGACCTTGCAATGTTTATTCTTTAACTGCAACCCCAGCCGTGGTGAGAAAGAAGCTGCAGCATGTGGAAGGGAAGATTCGTTGTGCGCTAGCATAGGTGACGTAGTGGGCAGCCGACGGCCATCACGCCGCACATCGTTTATGGGAGAGGAATACCAGCGAAATGCAATCCTTCGTTCGCTGCTCTCGCTTCGAAAGCCGGCGCCAACTGCTTCAGTGCTGGGGACCACACCGACCGGCGGCAGGTCGCAGGAGAATTCATCTCGCGGAAAGTCAAAGCGCCAGGAGGGTGCCGTGTTATATTCATTTGAACAGTACCAGCAGCAGAAACTTAAAGGGGATCCCTTACCACTCCCTACGACAAAGCTTTCAAACTGTTTGATACCGCCTATAACAGGAGCTCGACCAGATGTGGAGAACAGCGCGAGGAAGCTGCCACCTTTAGAAACAATACGCTCTAAGCAATCGGTTACCGATGCCGGGGGCGCCGTGAAGGAGAGCCCACTTCCTTTCACAGCTCGGTTTCCCAACCGGACTGCTAATTCTCAGGTAGGGAGTGAGCGTGGACCGAGCTCTGCAGCATCTCCATGCCTTACGCCAAAGAGCTCATCCTTCATGTCACCGCGATTCCCCGTCATATCCGCCCTTCGACTGGATGGGGCACTGCGTCAGCAAGCGGGTGACGGCGGCCTGAATGATTCGCAGATTAATCCTGAGCACGACGAAATACGCATAACAGAGGAAAAGCTGCAGAAACTAAAGGCGTTATCACCGGAAGCGACGGAAATTCTTCCGTGGCTTTTTGTGGGAGGTGAGGAGGCAGCGAGGGATCGCTCCCAACTACTGGCAAAAGGTATCACGTCCGTCGTGAACACCGTTGCGTTCTCCATTGAAAACGCCCATGAGGATATCTTCAGCTATCTTCGCCTAAATGTGAGCGATTCTCCTGACGAGCCCATCTTCTCGCTATTCCCTGTTGTGAACCAATATATTGAGGAGGCACGCCTTAATGGGGGAAAGACATTCGTTCACTGTCATCAGGGCGTTTCACGGTCATGTTCGTTTGTTATTGCATATGTCATGTGGTATGAAGGGTTATGTTATGAAAAGGCGTATGATTACGTTCGCGCGCGTAGAACGGTTTGCAGTCCTAATCCAGGTTTCTACGTGAGCCTACTGCTTTGGCAAGACCAGCTGGCAAGACCTGTCCTTGACAAGGCATATGCATACGTGCCATATCCCGATTATCTATTTCCCTTCTCCTACCGTCTGGCGTTGGTATTCCGTCGTCAAAAAGAGCAGCAGAACGGAAGTGAAGAGGGCGTTCACATCATGAATCAGTCTGTGCGTGTTTTGGACGATAAGTGTGACGAGTTTGCCATGGATCCTCGGTTATGCTATGGTTTCTTGTTAAGTGGCTGCCCGACACCGGGTGGATCACAAGAGCCATGTACTGTTTCACATTTTTTCGTAGGACCGGAATGTGCTCCTGCCATTGGACAGCAGGCCAAAGAAGAGTGGGAAAAGTTTGTTAAGTATAGCTTTTACCATGGCGCAGTAAAGACCACGGTGAATAATAAAGGTGAATGCATAACTTATACGCCTCTTCCACCACTACAGCACCCCGTTGAATGTTTACTGACCCCTGCAGAGGTTGTATCTGCTGTTGATAGTAATGTGTACAAGAGGGGGGAGACCAGCTGCGGCACTTTAAGGCGCTTGACTATTACGTTAGTGCATGACTCCTGCTGGGATAGTTTGTTATCGCGTAGCGATATGGTGGAGCTTTTCACCAAATATGTAGCAGAAGTGAAGCAACAGAAACAGGCCATGTCGGGTCACAAGCGTCTTCGTGAGAAGGAGCAACAACGTGATCTAGGAAAATTGGATGTAGGGAAGAGCAAAAGCGCACCAACGCCACGGGAACCCACCGGACGGAGCTTTGCGGCATCGAGTGCACGGGTGGGAAGTCATCGGTCGTTACAACCACGTCGCAATGAACCAATCGAACATACAGTAGAGAGCTATCAAGAGGAAAAGAATGAAGGAGTAGCTGAGCGTGAGGCTGGGGGTACAACGCCAGTGAGCCATGAAATGGAAATATTCGCTTACCCTTTTACTGGAACCCCTGTGCGTGATATTATAGATGCCACCGATATGGAAGCAGAGCGCGCTTATGTCATTATTCTTCCGCGTTCCAGCAGTGGGTTTGAGCAGGATGGGAGAAGTTCTCCATCGCATCGTGTTTTCATTTGGATTGGTTCTAGATGTGGCATTGAAGCAGATGAGGCCATGGATGCCTACCGCGCCTCGCTCAAATCAGGAAATGATGTGCGATTAGCCACGGGAGCGGTGCTGAAAAATCCTGTGGAGGAGGTTGTTTACGATGGTGAGGAACCGGATGAACTGTTGCTAGCACTTGATTAAAACCATCATATTTGTTTGTACATATATATGTGTTTGTTTGTGTTTGTTTGTGTTTTGTATCTGGTTGATTGATAAATTATTTCTGTTGATATGCTGGTCGACCTTAAGGTCACTCCAAATGCTGCTGCTGCTGCAATTAGCAAAGGCACTTCCGTATTCGTGGGAGAAGGGCGATTCAAATGTTTACGGAAAGACGGAGATGAATCAAAAAAAAAATTAATAATAATAAATGAGGGAGCGTGAAATGAAAGGAAAAAAATTTAAAAAAAAAAGAGGAGACGGCGTTACGCCGTTCGAGACACAGAGAAGTTTTTTTTTTTGCGGTATTTAAATTTATGTTATTGAACGAATGAACAAAAAACTAAACACTTTTGTACCATGTTCTTCCCCTTCTAAGCTGCTGGCAACCAATCAAGAAAAAAAAAGGGAAAAAGTGCAAATCACAAGGGGAAAAAATAGGGAAAAGAAGGCATGAGAAGAAGGGATGCAACACCAATAATTTCTGAAGAGGAAGAAACAAAAAAGAAAGAAAAGTTGTCAGCCCGATACAAATGAATCTTCTTTTTTTTTTTCTGACTTTGTTTTAAAGAAGAAGGAATGGATGAAATATGCAGTCCCCCATTATATATATATATATATATAATTTACCACCCCTAAGGGGTAGCAGCGTTTGACTATTCTGTTTTTTGAGCAGCCACACGGTAATGTTGAAACCATTTTGTGAATTATTTTACCTTTCTGCTTTCCTTTTTCTATTCTTTTTATATGTAGGCAAAAATCTAAACAGTTTTTCCACTTTTTAATTACTTTTTTGTTTTTATTTGTGTCTTTAGTTTTTTCTTTTTTATATATCTTTTCCCTCCCATTTGTTTTCCTTACCACCTTACCTGATCCTCCCTTCTTCTTTTTTTTTTTGTGATTCTTGTTTGTATTTGAGGCAATTGTCCTATTGTTGTTATTGTTGATTTTTAAGTTCTCTTTTTCTTACTTTTTTTTTTTATGTCCACCAAACCCTTAACTTTCTCTTTTATTACCGGCGACTATCATTTACTGCTTTGTCTTTTTTTTCTTTCTTTTCTTTTCTTCTCTTTTTTTTTATAAAAAAAAATATGCAAAAATGAAGTAAGAGAAACTCTTCGCGACTGTACGTTTGCCAAACTGTTGTCACTTTTTCTTTTTTGTTTATTATTATTATTATTATTATTACTATTATTACCTTGTCGCTGGTCCACTAATTTTTTTTCCATTCAATTTACAAAGTATTTATATACATATATACACACATGCCCACATCCACATCCACACTAACATAAATATATATATTTATATTTATATCTAAATGTATACGCATTTATGATGTATGTACATTTGTTTTCCCCCCCTGTTTGTTGGTTGGAGAAAGCCCAATGGTGGAGCAAAATTATAAATATGTAAGCCTTTCTTGTTTATTTTTCTTTTTGTTTTTAACCATCTCTTTTTTGACACTGCCTCACCTCAACATTGTCAGCTTCTGCAAATAAAGAAAAGGAAAAAAAAAGAAAGAGAAAGAGATAAAAACAAAGACGAAAAGAAAAGAAAAAAAAGGATACAGAAGGAAACAAGGCAAAAAAGAAAAAAAACGTATTTAATAAAACCAAAAGTTTCTTCATTAATTCCGTGTTATAATTGTAAATTATTATAATGTAATTAGTAAATTTCCCTACCCCATAGAAGGTGTTTGTTTGTTTGTTTGTTTTGTTTGTTTTTTTTTCTTTCCCTTCTCCCCTCTCCCTATCACTTCCTCCTTGCTTTCTCTTCGAAAAAAAAATAAAATAAAAAGTAAACAAAAATATTTATTATTATTATTATTTATTTTAAGCGTCTTTTGGTTGCGTTGTTACTTTTGTTGTTCTGTATTCGTTGGCCGCAAGGATCTTTCGATCCACGTGTGGAAAATTGTGTTGTTTCGGTTTTGTGATTTGTTTCGTACGGTTACGTGAGAAAATGAATGATGGAGAAAAGTTAATTAGTCTTTATTATTATTATTATAAGACAAGGGAAGAGAAATTGCGATGGTCATTTTTTTTTATATTTTGCTCTCCTTTTTTGTGTTGCTCGTAAAGGAGGATGCGGAGCACGAAGGGGATGCAAATGATGTAAATGGTGTGTGAATATGTTGTTTTCCTTTTTCTTCTTCTTCTTCTTCGTATTTATCCAATTATGGCGTCGGATGCTTCTTTTTCTGTTTTTTTTTTGAGTTTTGTTTGTTTGTGTGTGTGCGAAGTGCGTTTTCAATACATAGGGGGCCAATATAAATATATATATTTATATATACATAAACATATGTCATACTTTCGATGTGTGTATGTATGTGCCAAGCTTAACTGTATGCAGGCGTGTGTCTGTTGAATTCAGATTTTTCGCCTTCTCTTGCCTTCATCTCTACTTCCCTTAAAGTGAGTTATTACCGCTATTCACACGCTCACACAAGCTGCCCATTTCATGTGATAAGGTGTATATGGGAATACGTACACCTCATCACATGCATATGCCTCCGTTTATATTTTTGTATTCGGTAAAAAAATATATATATAAATCCCTCATCGGTATTGGACCACACACATGCACATCGTCTTAAGATGTGTTGCCATTTCACTGCCCTTGTGTTGTTATCATTCTCTCCTTACCCCCATTTCTCATTGTTCGTTAATGCTCAAATGAATGTTCTCACAATCATGTAGACAAACACAAACACGTACATACATACATACATACAGCGGGGGAAAAGGGTGAGAGAGGGACCACATATTACCGGAAACTACAAACATCCCATTTAAAACTTCATTGATATTTCTCTCTTTAGTTCCTCATATCGAATTATCACTCAAAAAAAAAAGCAACAACAACTAGAATCGTATCAGGTGCGTGGTGTTTGTGTGATTTATGCACACTTCGTCATTGCAACTGCGGCGACGTGGTGCTGGAATCATTGGCCTTCCCAATGTTGGAAAGTCTACTCTGTTTAATGCCCTCACCTGCAGTCAGCAGGCAAAAACAGGAAATTTCCCATTTTGTACCATAGACGCCAACCTTGCCCGCGTCCCTGTTGCGGATGATCGGCTGCGCCGGCTGGCAACCTTTAGCGGGGCGCATAAAATTGTTGACGTCGAGATCGACCTCGCGGATGTGGCGGGCCTCATTGAGGGGGCGTCAAAAGGCGCAGGTCTTGGAAATAAGTTTCTCAGTGATATTCGGCCATGCACCATTCTTTTGCATATGGTGCGTTGCTTTGAGAGCGCTAGAGATGGATTCGGTACACCAACGCCACTGGAAGATGTCTGCACTATTGTAAATGAGCTGGTGCTGGCGGATCTGGAAGCAATGGAAAAAATTCTTAGTAAGCAAGCGAAGATACGAAAGGTTGGAGATCCCTCACTGGTGATTTGCCAACGCGTCGTATCATGGTTGCAGGAAGGCAAACCTGCGGCGGATATGTCGTTGAAGACTGACGAAGAGCGTCAGATTTTACAGCAGTACAATCTTCTCTCCGCCAAACCCATGATGTTTGTTCTTAATACAGATGAATCGACTATTGCGAGTGGAAACCGCTACACGCATATGGTTGAGAGTGCGCTTGGCTCTGAACGGACGTGTCGTGTGTGCGCTTCTTTGGAAGAGCAAACATCTCAACTTAACTCCCGCGAGGAGCGGCTTCTCTTTTTGAAAGAATATGGAGTAGATACACCGCATGGCGAATTGCTACTGCGCCGGGCCTATAAACTACTACGACTGCAGTCCTTCTTCACAATTGGTCCGCAGATGGCTCACGGCTGGACCACACGCGTAGGAGCGACGGCAAAAGAGGCTAGTGGCGAAATTCACTCCGACATGGAGCAGCACTTTCACCGGGCAAAAATAATGGCATGGGATAAATTTATTGAACAACCAAATCTCGAGGCGGCAGAGCTTAAAATGGCCTATGTGGATGCCACATACACCATGCAAGATGGTGATATTATGATTGTTGAGCATGGAGCCTCGCGATAAGGGACGAAATAGCACACACACACAAAAAAAAAGAAAAAGAAACTAAGGGGGAAGGTTTGTACGTGTGTATCTATGCGTTTGAGAGTCATAGCGGTACGTGAGCGTGTTTACTCGAGTGTGCTTTTTGTGATGGATACCAACATGAAGAAAAATGGGTTATAGGCTTTGCGGAAGTGTGTGATCTCGTTTCTTCTGAGATACATGCAGTGTGTAAGGTAGGGTACTAAAACTAAGGTATTTCCCCGCACTAAGTTATTACACAACAGTCTCAACCGGACTGGTCTTTACACTGAGAAAGTGCTGCACAAAGTGGGATGAGGAAATACCGGGCTTTCCTTTTTAATTGTTTTTCCTTTTTTTTTTCATTTTATCGCTCGTTTTATTTTCTTTTACGGTCACTCGCATGTATATGCGCCTACGAACTCTCACAAAACAACGCTGATCGGCTAACCGGCGATGTGGTGAGTTGAGCGGAATCGTAATAATAGTGCCCAGTTGAATGATGCGCTTAAAAATGGATGCCACATACTCCGAAGAGTTCTGGTATTTATTTATTTTTACGCATACAAGCATATTTTTGTAGCCGTATGTGAGGGAGTGTTTTTCATCCTTCTACTTTGTATTTTTTTTTCCGGTTCCATCACCAAACTTTGTCTCACAGATACGAACCAATGGACCGAATCCTTCGACCTTTACAATGTTCGGTTTCGAAACCTCTAGGCGATATTCTCATTTGTTCAAAAAATCTCGCCACCCTTCGTTTCGCTATATTATCATGTAGTAAATGTAACGGCCAGACTTCACAGCACCCTGTGTGGATTAATACTTCATAAATGGCAGGAGGAAGATCAAAGTAACAAAAAAAAATGATGAATAGTTCGTGAGGATGGGCTGAAGCATAGTGGAATGCCTGATGCCGGTGAGGACTCCACACTAATTTGGAATATTGACTTAATCGTCAAAGTTTTAAATATATATATATATATAGGCAGACAAGGGGGAGAGAAAACTTCAACTAGTCTTTTCCTTTTTTCTTCTCTTTTATCCTTTTTTTCTCATTTATTCGTTCATTTTGACGAAGGAAATCGAAAGGGTTAGCACATACAAATACACAAACAGACAACAATAAGGAGAAGCGTTGAAATAGCCACAGCGACAGCAGGAGTCAGGATCACATTAAGAAGTGGTCAACTAAATGTTTTCTGCTGGGGACGCACGGCGGTACCCCGGTTTCTTCACACGAACGTGGACTCCACCACCCGAAAATATTGGGCATGTGAGAAGCAACCGAAGCGCCAGCAGCATCCAAGGAGGTTTGACACATGAGACACCGCCGCTGCTCACACCGCGGCTGGCGGCACCAATTAATGTGCGAGGATTGGCCGCAACGGATTCCATACCTCGTCTCAACAATCCTTTACCATCTCCTACGGGGTTGCTGACTAATTCTGCACTCGTCGGCATGTCACGTGAGGAACCCAGCATAATGCCGCTTCTCAGCTCCAAACAAACTGCTCCTATGGGAATGCACCCCACCATCTTCGCTGGGCGTCGGGGCTTGGCGGACATGTCAGAGGAGGAGCGCATGGAGTACACAAATCGCTTGGAGGGAGATATGACTCATGTGCATAATACCCTTAGCCGTGCGTATCAGTTGCGTGATGACTACAAAAATGAGGCTGCACGCCTCCATCGTGAGTTGCAGGACAAAAATCATCGTTTTGATTGCCTTTTGCGCGAGCATAGTGCATGCAACGACGTAATATACCGCTGCAAGCGAGAAAACGAAGAACTGCGTCAAAAACTTGACGAATCGGAAGGGGAGGTGCGACAGCTTAGGGATAAGCTAGTGTCCGTAAATTCACAAGGCAAATATGTCCCATCTGGAGGTGAACGACATGTTGGCCGTCAAGAGATAAGTGCGCTTGAAGAGAAGAACAAAAAACTTGAGGAAGAACTTCTGGAGCTAACTAAAGAGCTTGAAAGGGAACGTGAGTGTATTAGGCACCACGCTGTCGCTGCAGAAATGGGGAAAAGTGAAAACACGAGTCATGAAGAGGAATTGGCGCAATCAAGGTACCTGTTACAGGTGACACGTACAGAGATAACGGATCTACAGCAGCTTCTTCGAAAAGAACGTGAAGACTACGAAGAAAGCCTTAGGGAAGCAATACAAGCGCGAAACAACCTTCACCAACAAAACACCGCACTGCAGGAGCAAAAGGAACAATTGCAGGAAATGTGTGACGAACAGCACAGGACGATTGAGGATCTTACTTCACAACTACTACAGCGCAAAACTGAGCAAGCAGTACAACGTGGGGCACCTGACACACAAATGGAGACAACAGACGAGAACAAAACAGACACAAATACAAACAACGATGATGAAGTGTACAGAATGCTGGAACTACAACAGCACACACTTCAACAGCAGTTCTTCTTGCTCCGTAGGGAAGGAGAAGCGAAGGACATCCTGCTCCAAAAAGCGAGCGAAGAAATATTTAACCTCCAAAATCTTCAGCAGCAACTAGAGGCCGCCCTTCAGAAATCGAGAGAACACGCTGCAGAACTAACGAAAAGCCTTTCCCACACACAAAACCAACTGCAGACTGCTCAAGAAAGGATCACCGAAGATAGCTATGTGATCAACAACTTTCATCATCAACTCAGAGAAAAAATACAAATATCAGGCTCCATAAGCGGTGAAAAGAACATTCCACAAGGCGGGAATAAAGAGGAATCAATAGAGTTAGTGACAAGAGAGACACAGATGCCATCAAGGTCAGGAAATGATTCGCAATATATTACTGCAAATGTGCAACATGAGAAACTAAACCAACCACAAAAAGCCGATAGCGGTCACAATGCCACAGGGAATAACAAGGAATTGTCGTCAGCTCAAAATGACGAGTACGAACAAGCCATAATCAAGCACAAGATGACAGAAGAAGGTTTAACAGAAGTCATAGAAGCACTGAAAACGGAACTGCAGCACACACAGAAGTGCCTTCGCGAGGCAGGGGAAGAGAACGTGCAACTAACGAATAAGCTGAATGCGGCTGGAGCTCGGGGCCGCTCAACAAGTACAACAAGAAGTGGAAGTTTAACACCAAATGATACAGAAGGATCACTGAGAACATATAATGCCGGATTGAAAACACAGTTATCCTCCGCCTTGGCAGCCCTAACACAGCTAGCAGAACAGCACGATGCTACACTAGCAAGAGCAACTGAAATGGAGGAACGTGTTTCTACACTTGAGGAGGAACTCCGTACAGCGCACTCAACCACGAAGAAAATGTCTGCAGAACGTGAGCTACATGTGACAAAACTTACGCAACTTGAGGAAACTGTTTCCCGTTTGGAGAGTTACGGTACAACACCTGAACAAACTGTGGCAGCTTTCACAACAGAATTGCAACACACGCAACAACGTCTTCGTGAAGCAGAGGAAGAGATCATACAGCTAACGAATAAGTTGAATGCCGCTGGAGTTCGTGTACGCACCTCACAGTCTGACAAGGATGGCAATGCACGAGCTGCTCTTGTGTCTGATGTTGCTGTAAGGAATGCTGATACGGATCTTGGTACACAATTGGCATCTGCTTTAGTAGCACTTGAGCGACTTGCTGAGGAACGGGAAGCTGCTTTAGAAAAGGCAACTGAGATGGAGGAACGTGTTTCTACACTTGAGGAGGAACTCCGTACAGCGCACTCAACCACGAAGAAAATGTCTGCAGAACGTGAGCTACATGTGACAAAACTTACGCAACTTGAGGAAACTGTTTCCCGTTTGGAGAGTTACGGTACAACACCTGAACAAACTGTGGCAGCTTTCACAACAGAATTGCAACACACGCAACAACGTCTTCGTGAAGCAGAGGAAGAGATCATACAGCTAACGAATAAGTTGAATGCCGCTGGAGTTCGTGTACGCACCTCACAGTCTGACAAGGATGGCAATGCACGAGCTGCTCTTGTGTCTGATGTTGCTGTAAGGAATGCTGATACGGATCTTGGTACACAATTGGCATCTGCTTTAGTAGCACTTGAGCGACTTGCTGAGGAACGGGAAGCTGCTTTAGAAAAGGCAACTGAGATGGAGGAACGTGTTTCTACACTTGAGGAGGAACTCCGTACAGCGCACTCAACCACGAAGAAAATGTCTGCAGAACGTGAGCTACATGTGACAAAACTTACGCAACTTGAGGAAACTGTTTCCCGTTTGGAGAGTTACGGTACAACACCTGAACAAACTGTGGCAGCTTTCACAACAGAATTGCAACACACGCAACAACGTCTTCGTGAAGCAGAGCAAGAGATCATACAGCTAACGAATAAGTTGAATGCCGCTGGAGTTCGTGTACGCACCTCACAGTCTGACAAGGATGGCAATGCACGAGCTGCTCTTGTGTCTGATGTTGCTGTAAGGAATGCTGATACGGATCTTGGTACACAATTGGCATCTGCTTTAGTAGCACTTGAGCGACTTGCTGAGGAACGGGAAGCTGCTTTAGAAAAGGCAACTGAGATGGAGGAACGTGTTTCTACACTTGAGGAGGAACTCCGTACAGCGCACTCAACCACGAAGAAAATGTCTGCAGAACGTGAGCTACATGTGACAAAACTTACGCAACTTGAGGAAACTGTTTCCCGTTTGGAGAGTTACGGTACAACACCTGAACAAACTGTGGCAGCTTTCACAACAGAATTGCAACACACGCAACAACGTCTTCGTGAAGCAGAGGAAGAGATCATACAGCTAACGAATAAGTTGAATGCCGCTGGAGTTCGTGTACGCACCTCACAGTCTGACAAGGATGGCAATGCACGAGCTGCTCTTGTGTCTGATGTTGCTGTAAGGAATGCTGATACGGATCTTGGTACACAATTGGCATCTGCTTTAGTAGCACTTGAGCGACTTGCTGAGGAACGGGAAGCTGCTTTAGAAAAGGCAACTGAGATGGAGGAACGTGTTTCTACACTTGAGGAGGAACTCCGTACAGCGCACTCAACCACGAAGAAAATGTCTGCAGAACGTGAGCTACATGTGACAAAACTTACGCAACTTAAGGAAACTGTTTCCCGTTTGGAGAGTTACGGTACAACACCTGAACAAACTGTGGCAGCTTTCACAACAGAATTGCAACACACGCAACAACGTCTTCGTGAAGCAGAGGAAGAGATCATACAGCTAACGAATAAGTTGAATGCCGCTGGAGTTCGTGTACGCACCTCACAGTCTGACAAGGATGGCAATGCACGAGCTGCTCTTGTGTCTGATGTTGCTGTAAGGAATGCTGATACGGATCTTGGTACACAATTGGCATCTGCTTTAGTAGCACTTGAGCGACTTGCTGAGGAACGGGAAGCTGCTTTAGAAAAGGCAACTGAGATGGAGGACCGTGTTTCTACACTTGAGGAGGAACTCCGTACAGCGCACTCAACCACGAAGAAAATGTCTGCAGAACGTGAGCTACATGTGACAAAACTTACGCAACTTGAGGAAACTGTTTCCCGTTTGGAGAGTTACGGTACAACACCTGAACAAACTGTGGCAGCTTTCACAACAGAATTGCAACACACGCAACAACGTCTTCGTGAAGCAGAGGAAGAGATCATACAGCTAACGAATAAGTTGAATGCCGCTGGAGTTCGTGTACGCACCTCACAGTCTGACAAGGATGGCAATGCACGAGCTGCTCTTGTGTCTGATGTTGCTGTAAGGAATGCTGATACGGATCTTGGTACACAATTGGCATCTGCTTTAGTAGCACTTGAGCGACTTGCTGAGGAACGGGAAGCTGCTTTAGAAAAGGCAACTGAGATGGAGGAACGTGTTTCTACACTTGAGGAGGAACTCCGTACAGCGCACTCAACCACGAAGAAAATGTCTGCAGAACGTGAGCTACATGTGACAAAACTTACGCAACTTGAGGAAACTGTTTCCCGTTTGGAGAGTTACGGTACAACACCTGAACAAACTGTGGCAGCTTTCACAACAGAATTGCAACACACGCAACAACGTCTTCGTGAAGCAGAAGAAGAGATCATACAGCTAACGAATAAGTTGAATGCCGCTGGAGTTCGTGTACGCACCTCACAGTCTGACAAGGATGGCAATGCACGAGCTGCTCTTGTGTCTGATGTTGCTGTAAGGAATGCTGATACGGATCTTGGTACACAATTGGCATCTGCTTTAGTAGCACTTGAGCGACTTGCTGAGGAACGGGAAGCTGCTTTAGAAAAGGCAACTGAGATGGAGGAACGTGTTTCTACACTTGAGGAGGAACTCCGTACAGCGCACTCAACCACGAAGAAAATGTCTGCAGAACGTGAGCTACATGTGACAAAACTTACGCAACTTGAGGAAACTGTTTCCCGTTTGGAGAGTTACGGTACAACACCTGAACAAACTGTGGCAGCTTTCACAACAGAATTGCAACACACGCAACAACGTCTTCGTGAAGCAGAGGAAGAGATCATACAGCTAACGAATAAGTTGAATGCCGCTGGAGTTCGTGTACGCACCTCACAGTCTGACAAGGATGGCAATGCACGAGCTGCTCTTGTGTCTGATGTTGCTGTAAGGAATGCTGATACAGATCTTGGTACACAATTGGCATCTGCTTTAGTAGCACTTGAGCGACTTGCTGAGGAACGGGAAGCTGCTTTAGAAAAGGCAACTGAGATGGAGGAACGTGTTTCTACACTTGAGGAGGAACTCCGTACAGCGCACTCAACCACGAAGAAAATGTCTGCAGAACGTGAGCTACATGTGACAAAACTTACGCAACTTGAGGAAACTGTTTCCCGTTTGGAGAGTTACGGTACAACACCTGAACAAACTGTGGCAGCTTTCACAACAGAATTGCAACACACGCAACAACGTCTTCGTGAAGCAGAAGAAGAGATCATACAGCTAACGAATAAGTTGAATGCCGCTGGAGTTCGTGTACGCACCTCACAGTCTGACAAGGATGGCAATGCACGAGCTGCTCTTGTGTCTGATGTTGCTGTAAGGAATGCTGATACGGATCTTGGTACACAATTGGCATCTGCTTTAGTAGCACTTGAGCGACTTGCTGAGGAACGGGAAGCTGCTTTAGAAAAGGCAACTGAGATGGAGGAACGTGTTTCTACACTTGAGGAGGAACTCCGTACAGCGCACTCAACCACGAAGAAAATGTCTGCAGAACGTGAGCTACATGTGACAAAACTTACGCAACTTGAGGAAACTGTTTCCCGTTTGGAGAGTTACGGTACAACACCTGAACAAACTGTGGCAGCTTTCACAACAGAATTGCAACACACGCAACAACGTCTTCGTGAAGCAGAAGAAGAGATCATACAGCTAACGAATAAGTTGAATGCCGCTGGAGTTCGTGTACGCACCTCACAGTCTGACAAGGATGGCAATGCACGAGCTGCTCTTGTGTCTGATGTTGCTGTAAGGAATGCTGATACGGATCTTGGTACACAATTGGCATCTGCTTTAGTAGCACTTGAGCGACTTGCTGAGGAACGGGAAGCTGCTTTAGAAAAGGCAACTGAGATGGAGGAACGTGTTTCTACACTTGAGGAGGAACTCCGTACAGCGCACTCAACCACGAAGAAAATGTCTGCAGAACGTGAGCTACATGTGACAAAACTTACGCAACTTGAGGAAACTGTTTCCCGTTTGGAGAGTTACGGTACAACACCTGAACAAACTGTGGCAGCTTTCACAACAGAATTGCAACACACGCAACAACGTCTTCGTGAAGCAGAGGAAGAGATCATACAGCTAACGAATAAGTTGAATGCCGCTGGAGTTCGTGTACGCACCTCACAGTCTGACAAGGATGGCAATGCACGAGCTGCTCTTGTGTCTGATGTTGCTGTAAGGAATGCTGATACAGATCTTGGTACACAATTGGCATCTGCTTTAGTAGCACTTGAGCGACTTGCTGAGGAACGGGAAGCTGCTTTAGAAAAGGCAACTGAGATGGAGGAACGTGTTTCTACACTTGAGGAGGAACTCCGTACAGCGCACTCAACCACGAAGAAAATGTCTGCAGAACGTGAGCTACATGTGACAAAACTTACGCAACTTGAGGAAACTGTTTCCCGTTTGGAGAGTTACGGTACAACACCTGAACAAACTGTGGCAGCTTTCACAACAGAATTGCAACACACGCAACAACGTCTTCGTGAAGCAGAGGAAGAGATCATACAGCTAACGAATAAGTTGAATGCCGCTGGAGTTCGTGTACGCACCTCACAGTCTGACAAGGATGGCAATGCACGAGCTGCTCTTGTGTCTGATGTTGCTGTAAGGAATGCTGATACGGATCTTGGTACACAATTGGCATCTGCTTTAGTAGCACTTGAGCGACTTGCTGAGGAACGGGAAGCTGCTTTAGAAAAGGCAACTGAGATGGAGGAACGTGTTTCTACACTTGAGGAGGAACTCCGTACAGCGCACTCAACCACGAAGAAAATGTCTGCAGAACGTGAGCTACATGTGACAAAACTTACGCAACTTGAGGAAACTGTTTCCCGTTTGGAGAGTTACGGTACAACACCTGAACAAACTGTGGCAGCTTTCACAACAGAATTGCAACACACGCAACAACGTCTTCGTGAAGCAGAAGAAGAGATCATACAGCTAACGAATAAGTTGAATGCCGCTGGAGTTCGTGTACGCACCTCACAGTCTGACAAGGATGGCAATGCACGAGCTGCTCTTGTGTCTGATGTTGCTGTAAGGAATGCTGATACAGATCTTGGTACACAATTGGCATCTGCTTTAGTAGCACTTGAGCGACTTGCTGAGGAACGGGAAGCTGCTTTAGAAAAGGCAACTGAGATGGAGGAACGTGTTTCTACACTTGAGGAGGAACTCCGTACAGCGCACTCAACCACGAAGAAAATGTCTGCAGAACGTGAGCTACATGTGACAAAACTTACGCAACTTGAGGAAACTGTTTCCCGTTTGGAGAGTTACGGTACAACACCTGAACAAACTGTGGCAGCTTTCACAACAGAATTGCAACACACGCAACAACGTCTTCGTGAAGCAGAAGAAGAGATCATACAGCTAACGAATAAGTTGAATGCCGCTGGAGTTCGTGTACGCACCTCACAGTCTGACAAGGATGGCAATGCACGAGCTGCTCTTGTGTCTGATGTTGCTGTAAGGAATGCTGATACGGATCTTGGTACACAATTGGCATCTGCTTTAGTAGCACTTGAGCGACTTGCTGAGGAACGGGAAGCTGCTTTAGAAAAGGCAACTGAGATGGAGGAACGTGTTTCTACACTTGAGGAGGAACTCCGTACAGCGCACTCAACCACGAAGAAAATGTCTGCAGAACGTGAGCTACATGTGACAAAACTTACGCAACTTGAGGAAACTGTTTCCCGTTTGGAGAGTTACGGTACAACACCTGAACAAACTGTGGCAGCTTTCACAACAGAATTGCAACACACGCAACAACGTCTTCGTGAAGCAGAAGAAGAGATCATACAGCTAACGAATAAGTTGAATGCCGCTGGAGTTCGTGTACGCACCTCACAGTCTGACAAGGATGGCAATGCACGAGCTGCTCTTGTGTCTGATGTTGCTGTAAGGAATGCTGATACGGATCTTGGTACACAATTGGCATCTGCTTTAGTAGCACTTGAGCGACTTGCTGAGGAACGGGAAGCTGCTTTAGAAAAGGCAACTGAGATGGAGGAACGTGTTTCTACACTTGAGGAGGAACTCCGTACAGCGCACTCAACCACGAAGAAAATGTCTGCAGAACGTGAGCTACATGTGACAAAACTTACGCAACTTGAGGAAACTGTTTCCCGTTTGGAGAGTTACGGTACAACACCTGAACAAACTGTGGCAGCTTTCACAACAGAATTGCAACACACGCAACAACGTCTTCGTGAAGCAGAGGAAGAGATCATACAGCTAACGAATAAGTTGAATGCCGCTGGAGTTCGTGTACGCACCTCACAGTCTGACAAGGATGGCAATGCACGAGCTGCTCTTGTGTCTGATGTTGCTGTAAGGAATGCTGATACAGATCTTGGTACACAATTGGCATCTGCTTTAGTAGCACTTGAGCGACTTGCTGAGGAACGGGAAGCTGCTTTAGAAAAGGCAACTGAGATGGAGGAACGTGTTTCTACACTTGAGGAGGAACTCCGTACAGCGCACTCAACCACGAAGAAAATGTCTGCAGAACGTGAGCTACATGTGACAAAACTTACGCAACTTGAGGAAACTGTTTCCCGTTTGGAGAGTTACGGTACAACACCTGAACAAACTGTGGCAGCTTTCACAACAGAATTGCAACACACGCAACAACGTCTTCGTGAAGCAGAAGAAGAGATCATACAGCTAACGAATAAGTTGAATGCCGCTGGAGTTCGTGTACGCACCTCACAGTCTGACAAGGATGGCAATGCACGAGCTGCTCTTGTGTCTGATGTTGCTGTAAGGAATGCTGATACGGATCTTGGTACACAATTGGCATCTGCTTTAGTAGCACTTGAGCGACTTGCTGAGGAACGGGAAGCTGCTTTAGAAAAGGCAACTGAGATGGAGGAACGTGTTTCTACACTTGAGGAGGAACTCCGTACAGCAAAGGAGAAGCTGGAGAGGAGTGTTGAGGAAATATCTTTTTTAAAAGATGAAGTTTTGGTTAGTAATCGTTTGCTTGTGGATAGTGTTTCTTCTTTGAATGGTAAAGTGGGGGATAGTGATGGTGCTGTTGGTGCAGATGTTGAGAGGTTGTCTCGGGTTGTGGATGAACTTCATGCTCAAGTTTCCGCTACGAAGCGTGGTTTTGAAGAATTTTATGACCGTAGGAGTGAGGGTTGCGTGACGGAACTTATTGTCGCAAGAAGATCCGTTGATCGCTCTAATGATGCGAGGAGGAGGTTGGAGGAGCGCAATGTTCGGCTAGAGCAAGATTTGGAAAGAAAATGTCTGGAAGTAGTTAAATTGCAGAAGGAGTGCCAGCGGTTGGAACAATTTGTTCGGGCAAAGGACGTTCGTGGCGCGCACAGTGTATTAGGTGTGGATGGTTCCGTTGATGTGAGTTCTGTGGGGGCGGAACCGGTGGACTTAGAGGCTGTAGATCTCGCCCAGTTTCTACAAATATCAAGCCTTCACGCAGATCTAATGCTCTGCCGAAAAACTTGCCGTCAGTTGGAATCCAATCAAGAGGAACTTCTCTTGTCATTGGAACAGAATTCGTCGCAGTCAAATGCGTATCTGGAAGATTTAGATGAAATTCGTCAACAGTTGGTGGAAATGCGTCAGCAACGTGAAGAACTCATAGCTGAGCGTCGTACTCTCACCGAGAGGGTCGATGAACTTGGTCGTGAGCGAGGTGAGGAAGTTAGTCGGTTGAAACAGCAGAACAACTCGCTCTCCGCACAGTTGCAAGCGAGCCGCAATAAACTCTCCGCACTGGAGGCATCGAAACGTGAGGGTGAACTTGCGGCCAGGCAGCAAGCTGAGGAACTGGCGAAAGCATTCAGTCTGATGGAGGCTCAGGTGCAAACACTCCGCGAGGAGGTTGCATCGACGAGTGGTTCCCCAAAACGGCAAAGCGGTTCCTCTCGTCAAAAGGCCGTTGTGGAGGGGGATGAAGCGCGTATTCGCATGTCGCAGGCGCGCGTTACGTTCCTTGAAAAAGCTCTACAACGAAAGGATGAGGAGGTTCAACGGCTGCAGGATGAGCTTGTACAGAAGGACGAACAACTTGACCAGTATGAACAAGATGCGGCCAAGGCGGCACAAGATGCGGAGAATGCATCAAGGAAGACCTTACAACTTGAAAGCGCAGTTCAGAAGTTGCAGGGCGATAAGAAAGGTCTGGAGGACGAGCTTCGATATGCCAAGACAAGGGTTGTAACCTATGGTGGTCGTGTGTCATCAGAAGTGGCACAACACAGCAGCCCACCGGAACAGCAAATTCGGGGGTCACCTGTGCTAGGTGCAGGAAGAACCACCAGAGAGAGGGTGAGCTTGTCCGTTGAGTCATCACATCATTCCAGAATCACTGAACAAACACAGCGACAGGTACGGCAAGTCATGGACATACGTAGCACAAGGAAAAGGTCTCGTTCAGCCAATGCGGTCTCGTGAGGAGATGCCAGGTAAGTACTTCAAACCTGTTATTAGTGCATAAAGTGTGCAGTTCATCTACACATGCACCTAGAAATGATCCCTCCCGGTAATATTCTCCTGACTTCATTTACGGTGACCAAAAGTGGAGTGAGCGTGAGCGCCAACTTCGTTCAAATTTGTTTACTCACAGAATCTGCAGGATCGAATGAGTTAAAGGAAGGAAACGGTATGTTTATGATCGCTGATAACAAGTGCATGAAGGCAATGAGTGTCTGTTCGTCTTTTCCTGCTGTTTATAGTTTGAAAGGATGACATGTGTAATTGGTTAGCATAAATTCATAGAAGCTGGTGGAGACAAGTGGAAGAAGATCAGAAGGCACCGCTGGGAAATGCGCAGCAATTTCTTCAGTAGAATACGGCCTTTTTAAAAATATTTTTGGGATGAGTTTCATTTTGCGGAACGTATCCATAATCCAAATCAAAGAGGCATGCGTGTGGGTAGTCATATACTCTTTGTTCTTCTTGTAATACTTCGTTTGATTTTATATGGGTGATGGCGGGTCTGTCTAACGAAGCAGGGTGCGGCACCAATGTTGTATGGCTTGATATTCAAAACATGTTTCTGAACTGTGTTACATGTTTTTGCGGTGGTAATGTTATATTAGGGTAATGTTTGGGTGAGTGTATGTATTAACTTAACATCGTTCTTACTCATTTGTTCTCATCTCCCTTTCAAGATTTTGATGTTTTGGTGTAAGGCACATGTTTTTTATGTGGCTCGAGAGTTTTGAGCATGTCATAGAAACCCAATGGTACGGTATCGCGGTGGTGGTGTGTGGTGTCCCCTTTATCAACTTTCCTCTGTTCCATATGTTTCAAACTGCTCGTTTCCGTTTCCCTTATTTTTTACTGCTGTTCATAGATTATCTACTAGCGAACAAGACAATAACAAAAGAGAACAGTAAGCATATAAGTAGGAGATAAAGTTTCAAAGATAGCCTCTACAGCCGTCTTCAACAATTAACATTTTACGTTCTTATACTTATATATTTCGTTGTGTATTGCCCAATCATAACACAATGGCTCCTATAATTCACAAGAATCTCACCGCCCCCGAGTTGGTGGAGTGGGCTCTTAAGCTTGAAAAGGACTCCCAACTGACGGCTCGTGGCGCCCTGAGCGTACGCTCATACGCAAAGACTGGCCGCTCTCCTCGCGACAAGCGTATTGTAAACACCACTGACGTTACTGACAATGTGGACTGGGGCAGCGTAAACATGAAGCTGACCGAAGAATCATTTGAGAAACTGAAGACAATCGCAAAGGATTACTTCGCCACCTGCAAACACCTGTTCGTCATGGACTGCTTTGCCGGCCACGATGAACGGTACCGCCTGAAGGTGCGCGTGTACACGACCCGCCCTTACCACGCACTTTTCATGCGCAACATGCTAATTGTGCCTACGTTAGAGGAGCTGCAGAGTTTTGGTGAACCGGACTATGTCATCTACAACGCCGGAGAGGCAAAGGCTGATCCGACGGTCCCCGGTGTTACCTCAACAACGTCAGTGGCCCTGAACTTTAAGACCCGCGAACAGGTCATTCTTGGGACAGAGTACGCTGGTGAAATGAAGAAGGGTATTCTGACTGTGATGTTTGAATTGATGCCACGCATGGGACACTTATGCATGCATGCAAGCGCTAACGTGGGTAAGAGCGGTGACGTGACGGTCTTCTTTGGACTCAGCGGAACCGGCAAAACGACTCTCTCTGCGGACCCGCGCCGCAACCTCATTGGCGATGACGAGCATGTGTGGACGGACCGTGGTGTGTTTAACATTGAAGGCGGGTGCTATGCTAAGGCGATTGGTTTGAACCCCGAAACCGAGAAGGATATTTATGAGGCTGTGCGCTTTGGCGCTGTTGCCGAGAATTGTACTCTTGACAGGAGAACCCATGAAATTGACTTTAATGATGAATCTATCTGCAAAAACACCCGCGTTGCCTACCCTCTCATGCACATCGACGGTGCGCTTTCGAAGGCTGTTGCGGGCCACCCGAAGAACATCATTTTCTTGACGAACGATGCCTTTGGCGTGATGCCTCCCGTGGCACGCCTAACGAGTGCTCAAGCTATGTTCTGGTTCGTGATGGGCTACACGGCTAACGTCCCTGGTGTGGAAGCAGGAAGCGCTCGCGTCGCTCGCCCCATTTTTTCCTCGTGCTTCGGTGGGCCATTCCTTGTTCGTCATGCCACTCATTATGGCCAGCAACTGGCTGAGAAGATGGAAAAGCACAATAGCCGCGTTTGGCTGCTGAACACGGGTTATGCAGGCGGCCGTGCTGACCGCGGGGCTAAGCGCATGCCTTTGCGCGTCACCCGTGCCATCATTGATGCTATTCATGACGGTACACTTGACCAGGCGGATTATGAAGTGTATCCCGGATGGGGCCTTCACATTCCTAAGAGGGTTGCGAACGTGCCCGCAAGCCTGTTGAACCCCCGCAAAGCTTGGACGGACCTGAAGCAGTTCAACGAGACGACGAAAGAACTTGTCACCATGTTCCAGAAGAGCTTCCAAGACCGCTTTGCATCGAGGGCGTCCGAGGAAATGAAGGGCGCCGTTCCCCGCTATGTTGAGGCTTCGCGTCTTTAATATGTTAGGGGTATTGGCGTGTGCGGGTGTGTTCACCTACTCGATGTTTGAGGAGAAATATGAATTGCACTAGCGTTTAAGTTGGGACATCGTTATTGACAAAGAACCAGTGCGTTAATCGTTTCGGGAGAGGAAGTGAAACTAATGTGATGTGCTGAAAGCGCAGCGGAGTAAAAAGGAAACAACAAGGAAAAAATTATTAAAGTTTCCCTCTCTTTTCTCATTCTTTCCCCCCCCATTAACGACTACTCTTATGTATATCCGTATCAGTTAGTTGTTTTGTTCTATTTAAACTTTGTTTGTTTGTTTGTTTGTTGTTGTTTTCTTTTTGTCATCGAGGGCAACTATTTTAGCGAGTGCCAGTTGTATGCCAAGGAGTATTGAGCCCAACTGCGCGAGGGGGAGGGAATGGAAATGAGCACATTAGATATTTATTGTGTTCCGTGCTCGGGCACGTTTCTCCAAAGAAGATTTTTAAAAAACTGTATGGTTGTTTCTTTGTTTTGTTTTGTTTTTTCGAGGATTCCATTTGGGTGATAGTGAGGTTTACCCGAACTTTCCTCGTTGACAGATCTCTGTTGTGGGCGTGGAGGTGTTCAATGTATGAACCCATGAGCATGTGAGGGTGCAAACTCCGCAAGTAAGCGTCTCGTGAGAGTGGATAACCTCATGATTTTATACATGTTTGCATGAAGAAAACGTGGTTTTATTTTATTGTTTCCTTTCCTTCTCCTTTTTGACCACTGCCCGTTCCTTTTTGGGGAGTGAATTGGGTTGGGTTGGGGGCGCCGTCTGCATCTTCTTTTTCTCTGTGCTTCACGTTCGTTAATGCAATTCACAACTTTTGAATCACTCTTCTCCTGTTTTCTCCCATCTTTGACTTCTTTTCCTTTCGTGGTGGTGTCTTTATTTTCGACACCTTACAACAATTTAGTTAACCCAGTGAGGGGGACGCGGTGTACTCTCGTACAAATATATATAAATTTTTCTTTGTATATTTGTTACGGACCTTTCTCTTTTACACATTCTACCGCGGTGTTTTTCTTTTTTTTTTTCAGTGGCATTATTATTATTATTATTATTTATTATCGTCTTTATTAAAAACTGTTATTATTAGCAGAACTTTCGCTATTTATCGCGTTACGTGAAAAGAACTAAATATGTCACCCTCGAAGGGTGAACATCTGAAGCTAAGCGCCGGCGATTTGATTGACAACCGCTTTGAGGTTTTGGAGGAGGTTGGATGTGGAAACTTCTCCAAGGTGTATTACTGCTTCGGTACGCCAAAGGCTGGTGGAGTCAGACGACAGCCGGTTGCGGTGAAAGTTGTTAAGAAGGAATACAAGAACGATGCGTATTTTGAACAGGAAATGTTGCAGATACTATCTCAGAAAAAGAATGGTAGAGCTTCGGTATGCCAGATGTTAGAGTTTTTTGAGTGGAAGGGCTACCCAGTGTTTGTGATGAAGATATATGGCCCCTCGCTGCGAGAGCGACGCCTCGGCTACGCTAACGGTGTTGTAACACGGGAAAAGGTAGTGCAGGTTGCACACTCTCTTCTGGAGACATGTCGGTTTATACATATTGACTGCCGAATGGTGCATACTGATTTAAAACCGGAAAATATCCTTCTCGAGAACATAACAACCTCAAAGAGTAGTATTGGTGATAACTGGGTGGTGTGTGATTTTGGAAGCTCATCCCTCTGGCGAATGGATCATCTCGATTCAGACCTCATCACAACCCGTCCATATCGTGCTCCAGAGGTTGTGCTTGGGAACCCGTGGTATCATCCTGCAGATATGTGGAGCGTTGGGTGTATCATCTTTGAATTGGCAATAGGTCGACGTCTGTTCGATGTTCGTGATGATCTTACACATCTGCAGCTCATGGAAAGGTGCCTTGGTCCCCTTCCTGACTTGTTCAGGCGTAGGTCCAAGAATTCACGATCTTTCTTTGATCAAAACGGAAATTTCCTTCGTGATTGCGACGACGTTATTTTGGGGAGGATGCGCAGCAGAACCTTGGCTGAGTTACTTCCCGGTGATACCGAGTTGTGCGACCTCATTGCATCGATGCTCGTGTATGATCCAGAGAGTCGTGCTACCGCAGAAGAGGCGCTGAAGCACCGTATATTCAAGCAACCCTTCATCCTGTCAAACTCGACTGCCTCCAACAAGAGATCTAATACCCCGGCAAGGGGCGGCAACCCCATTAAAAAGCTTGCCACGCCGCGTGCGACGTCGAGTATTAGAGTAAAGGCTATAGTTGGGTCCGGGAATGCGAAGGAAGCCCAAAACGGACAGCCGGCGGTACGGATTCCTGTATGTGACAAAGTCACACCAACCTCTAGTCACAACAAGAGTATCGATGGTGACGGCGCAACCGATACCAAATGGAGTCGTCCTATCGAAAACGTTAATAGAAATTTTTGTGAGCCGGCACACGCACCGGGGCTTCCAGCCTTGGAACAGCCTACTTCCACGCGACACCCATCATTGTCCACTGTGTGTGGTAAATCCGTCACGGATTCTAAACACATCTCGCAGCAACCTATGGAAGTAGAAACCGCTTACGATCGCAAACCCTTTGAAACATCCGTGGCGATGTTGCAATCATCCAAGTCAAACACATCATCGGTAGTCATCTCTTCTGTGCCGTCATTTACCAAAGAGGGAGAGCGAAAAAAGGGACGAAACGGCCCCGTGGCCACGCTGAGAAGCGGCACGGACTGCGACCAGTCATCGCCACAAAATACCCTCGTGGAGCTGCTACCAACAACACCGAGTGCGGAGGCCGGGTCACAGCCGGGGATGACTTCATCTCCAGGACGACAAGCGGATGTTTCATGTGGCTCTAACCCTTCCCCCGTTATCGCGCATCCGACAAAGACGATACCCACAAAGGAAAAGGAGTGCGTGCGGGAAAGCCATAAGGAGCTGTCGATTTCCCGCGACCTCGAGTGCGTTCCGCCCAGCAAACGCACAACATACGGCAAAGAGACCGTTGGGGCTCTCCATGAATACCAACTGGGCACAGGAGCGGGGACGGACGTAAATGCGGAGGCATCACCAACGTCAACTGAAGGAGCTTTAACCACATTTGGAAAAACTCCGACTGATGCTGCCGAGGCATACGAGCGCTTGGCATCCTCGACCCCATCCACCATGAAGGGAAAGGAGAGCAGTAAACGGAAGCAAAGGGAACCCGTCAGCATGCGCTCGCCTAGTAAACCTGGCCACGTGTCAGCCACTGTTTTTGACACCGGTCGAATGGTGACGGAAGCTCCATTTCCCCCCCATTGTTCAACAGTAGTGGAGCCGCGTGGTGACTCTTCTACCAACAAGGGGGTTCCGGCACCTTTTTTACTCTCTGGGGAGGCGTATTTCGTTGCCTTTCCTCATGTTGGCGGCCCTGTTGTGCACACAAGTAATGAAACCATACTTCCCAACATTGCGAAGGACCAGCGTCACCACCTTGCCCCGTTCACCCCGAGACAACAACAACAACGCCGATATGAGCCAAAGACGCTTCGTTCACCCCCTCCTGCATCAGTCGGCCAACCAACTCTCCAAAGAATTAACACGGTGTACGCTACCACAAGCGGTAACAAAATGTTCCCCAATGAAATGTACGGCCGGGGTGATGCGGGGCGGCCTTCCAACCGGCAGAGTAGCACACCGACGACGACTCAAGGAAGAAGTTCTACGGTTTCTGCTTCAGAGGTGGGTCGAAACTCTCGGCAGAACTCCACCAGTCTTTCCGAAAGTTGCAAAAACCTTTACCAGCTATCTCGGTTACAGGCAGTGCCGGCCTTCAAAGCAAAGGACCATCCATCACCACCTCAGCAAGTGGCGTACGTGACGGGGAAGCGCCGGATAGTAAATTCCAATAGTCAAGTGTCAGTGTCAGTGTCGGCTCAAGGAAGCACTGGGAGTTCAGCAAAGGCTCCACGCAAATCAGTGGGAGCAAAAGAAATGCCGGGTGATACACATGGCAATAGGCAGAGCATCACTGGATCCCGTGATGTAAGGCGTAGAGTGGTATCGAGTTATTCAACAGTTAATGAGGGAAACATACGTAGAAAGGGTACAAGCGCGCAGCAGGACAATATGGACGAGAGAGTGAACCTCATCACGGGCAATATCGCTGACTTTATTGGCATTTCATCCGCACGTGGCAAGACAAAACCATCGATGGAAGGGGGATCCAATTATCACCCTGCGCATATTCCATATCCCCCATCTTCTGAAGCGCATGGAAAAAGAAAGTAATTAGTGTGTGTTTATTTCCCTTTAGGTAAAGCTAAACTCTCTGGTGAATGGATGTGAACGTTTCGGTATCGGCGTCCTTGAAGGGAACAAAGGAATGGATATCAAATGAGAACATTGTGTTCGTGTTTCCCGTTTGGTTAAAAAATTAATATATAAGTATGGCTGGTTATTTGCGCATTTTTATCGTGTGCTTCATGCGGGGGCTTATCAGTGACAGTAAAGAAAAGGAAAGAAAAAAACGCACATACAAACACATACATTAGCAGTGCTGACATGAAGCAAATGAAGGGAAAAGAAAAAGAGAGAAGGAACATTTGAAGCTTCACCGCAACGAGGAGAGGAAGCGGATGAGGATCTGGTGGAGATAGACGTTTTACAAACAATTGTGTTATTACATACTCCATCAACGCGCTTTTTCCTTGATGCTTATGTCCTCTCTTTGTTGAAACGGCTCATTATTATTATTATTATTGTTATCATTATTATTACTATAGGTAAGTATAAATAAACATAAGTAAATAAATATTTATTTTATTTTCCAATGAGGAAAGGATACTATTTTGCTGTCCTCCATTATTTTATTTACGTTATTTTGTTTCTGTTTTGGTATATGAGTTATATACGCTTGCGGCCGTGGTAGAGTAATGAATTTAAACTAATATGGATTCTTGTTTTATCGTAATAAATATTATATATATGTTTATATATCATTTATTTATTTCTTTCATACATTGATTTTTTCTATCAGTTTCCAGTTTCGAGTCGCTGCATGACCGTTTTATCTAAAGGTGACAAACAGTAAATTAAAGAAGAAGAAGCAAATCACCCCCGAAGGAAAAAAAAAGAGGAAAAATGATGATGTTTGAAGTTCACAATAGGAAAGAGTGGAGGAATGGGAAGAGGAAAAGACCGTGGTTGGCGACGCAGCGATGAGTGAGTGAAACTCTTTTGTTTTGTTTTCTCAAAGTCAAAATCAAAATACCAAAACATTTTTCTCAACATACTTGAGCAATTATAATATATTTAACTCTACTTGTGTAGGCATTTATTTTTACATGTTTTTCGTACCTTGTCAGTATGGGCGTTAATTATTATTACTTTTTTCTTTCCCTTCCCCCTATTTTAAAGAAAATTCCTGAAGGTTTTCCGTAGCGCATGAAAGTAGTAAGCTGCTGGCGTACGGTTCCGAGTTTTATCACTACTTTGCTTCAGTAATACTGAGCCAAAGGTTATTTTTTATAATGAACGGAGCCGTCATTTTCCACCATCAGTTTTATTGCATTCCCATCCGAACGCGTTTCCTTTTTCTCTCGACTCAACTCATTCCTTCACTTATTTTTTTTGTCGGTTCAATTTTCCCGATTTTTGGAGTTTTTTTTGTTTCTTTGTTTGTGCGAAACCCATTTCTACCGTCTCATTCCGTTTATTTTCTTTTTTACTTTTATTATTTTGGTCTGGTTGTTGCCGTATATTTCCGTTTCGCTACATCAAATATGTGGTGACGTGTTAGCGCCGGCAGGTTTTTTTTGTGTTTCTTGTGAGGTTGCGCGTATTTTCTATTTTCGTTTTTCTCAAGAAAGTGAACGGCTCGATGTTTTTTCTTGCGCCGCCACTTTGCAGCAGTGTCCATTCAATTATTTTTTTTAAAAAAGAGATAGAGAGAGATTTTTTTAAAAAATCCCCTTCCTTCCCACAGACATCTCGCTCATTTTTTGATTTATTCTTTATTTTTACGCTAGTGTATGCAGACATTCCCTTATTTATTCATATTTGTTGGTTTTTGTTGAGTATAAATTAAAAAAAAGAGGGAAAAGATGGATAAGTAAAAATAGATAAACACAGGAACGTAAATATACATATATATTTATTTATTTGTTTATTTTGTATTGAACGCGCGTATTCTCCCCCCTTTTTTATTGTTTGGTGTATGTGTGTAGGGAGGAAGGTGGTTCAATTACTTCGTATGGGTGAATTTGTTACTTTTCTCCCTTTTCCTCACAGTCACCTTTACAGACAAATTCAAACACAAAATTTCTGTTATGATGAATGAATGGACGGATAGATGGATAGAAGCAGCTTCTTTTTCTTCGCTTGCTTTTCCTTTTTCCTTTTTCCTTTTCCCCTTTAACGGTTTCTGCGCTTCTATTTCTATTTCTATTTTTCCTTTTTATTTTTTTACAACGGCATCACTCTTCGCTTTCATTTTTTGGGTGTTTTGTTTGTAGAGAAAGATTTTTTTAAAAAAAAACTTTTTTCTTACAACAGGTACGAGTTGAGTAAGGTGTGCTTAGGGAGGAAGGGGATACATATATATATATATATATATATATATATATATATGCGAAGAAGTGTAATTTCTCTTCTTTTTCTTTTTTTTTTTAGTGCTGTCATGTGTTTTCGTGCTCATTTCTCCATCCTCCTCTTTTTTCTTTTTGATTTGGCCCTGTATTATTATATCTTTTTGTTTTCTTCTTGATTTCATGCCGTTGTTTTTGTCGTTATTTTCTTCCTTTTCAGGTTTGTATTCGCGTGCATTGAAGCACTGCCACCAAAACAACTCGTTCACACGTACATATGTATGAATATATCAAACCCCAACCATTTCCCTATTCCTTCTTATATATTTCTTTCATTATTTATTCCTCTCCTTATTTCAAAATTTTTGTTTTGTTTTGTTTTGTCATATTTTCACTTTGTTTTATTTCTTCTTAGTGTGCCTCGTACAATTCTTGATTTGTGTTCCTTTTATTTTATATTTCTTCCATATTTGTTAAGATTCCTTCATGTGTAGATGTTGTGGTACGTTACGAAAATAAATAATATATAACCATATAAATTTTGGAGGAAAGAAAAGGAGGTACAAATTTCACAACAGTGACAATATAAAATTTAATAAACTCAGGAAAGGAGATGAACTGAAGTGAAGTGAGAGAGGGGGGAAAGACGAAAAGGGAAGCTCCAGAAGCATCTGTTTGTTATTGAAGTCAAAAAAAGTAATAATAATAATTAAAAAAAAACTTTGCATTGTGATAGTTGACGGCACAGAGAAGAGGTAAGACAGACGGGCGAGGATCTGATGATTTAATTTTTTTGTGTGTGTTTTCCCTTTTCTCTCTCTCTCTTTCCAACCGTGTTCTACTCTTTCTCTGTGTGTGTGGATGTGTGGATACGAATACCACATTGGATGTGACAGTTATGCCTAATTCTCTTCATCTTCCGTACGGCTTTCTCTTCCGTTAGGGAAACCCGCTTCCTCCTTTTCGACATTGTATGAAGGGAAAACATTTGATTCTGTTCCATACGTATGAATCGCGTGCGCTATTATTTCTTCTCGTGTGCTCTCCATTCATTTCTCCATTACGCTTAGCTCTCTTATTTTCCCTCTATAGGGTTCCAAAGCACATAGAGGCTCATCACCAACAACCGACAAGTGAAATCAAACGACCGTAGCGGGATAACTATCATTATTATTTTTGTTATCACTTCCATCATAGCTCTTCATTATCATATTAACCTTTTCTACTTTATAGAGGCAGAAAAGTTTCTCTCAAACACTTTTTGAGGTGCTAGAAATTTCTAGCACAACTTTTAACTTGTTTTCGTGAATCATCAGAGGTTGTGGTAGGTGTCATCCTTTGAGGCATGAGCTCCACACCGAATAATGACGTGGAGCAAATGTATCAGGAATTAACTCAAGCCTTCAGCCCATTCATCGCGTGGAAGGCTGCAGTTCCACCTCACCAAGGCAAGGAGACAACAACTCAAGGTTTCATCAGCGAGAATTCATTTGATGGTGTGAGTTCCATCATGCAGCAACCCGTGGGCACGCCGCTGCGTCATCTCCTACCGAGGAGCGGATCCCCGCGCACAATTACCTGCACGCACGGAACTTCCAAACGAAACGTTGTGATTAGTGATAAAAGTGACCACGTCGGCAGGTGTGATGAAGCTTCCGCGTATGGAGGTAATTCGTTCAGTGGAAAGGGGGATCGACACAATGGCAGTTCCGCCATTGAGGAGCGTCTCACGCACATCCTTCGCAGTCACAGAACTATGGCGGAGAGTATTGAGTTGGATAATGCGAGTGCAAGTATCGATGGACTAAATGAAGAAATCAAACATCTTACGACAATGGAGTGGAGTCCTCACGCAGGTAACGGTGGGGACGAGGTGAACGGGTCATTCCCTACCAATATATCATCATCATCGTCGTCATCATACTCATGTTGGCTGTGCGGGGCGCCGTGCAGTAATGCGCTTGGATGGTTAAATGCACCAAATATCTTTAGGCGCCCCATCGTAGCACGTGCACGACCGCATCTATTGCAAGCAAACGATAGAAGTACAACACACTCCACCACCATCTCGCTCCTTACCTTATGTAGGAGGTGTGGCGACGTATGTGATTCTCTACTCAATGCGCCATACGAAGAGGTGTTGCGCATAGCCAATGAGGGGAACCGAATGGCAGCAGCCCGGACACCGTTGTTTATTTGCTTTTTGAGGTCATATAAGTCTCTCATACATTTTCTCGCGTCAGAAGCCAAGTTGGATAATGAAGGGGCGGAAACTTTTGCAGAATGTCCGCTGGAAACCCGTGTCAGTATTCTTCAACGAATGATTGGAATGGTTGAATCGTACGTAAGGGTGGAGGGCCACGCCTCATGTGATGGAAACGTTCGAGGTTCTATTAAAACACCCTCGGATTTGGAGGAACGTCACCTTTATGAAAGAGAACTAGAGTGGCTGAGAAAGCAATTGCATATGCTCGGTTACACTGGTTTGTCCCATAAGAATGCTGTGGAAGGTCCTCCACCAAATGGCGGTAATGGTGTTGATGACCATGAGCACAGCACATACGGGCACGCTGTCATCAGCGAGCACCAGTGGACTATTCCAGAATTGGGTGCTGTGACATCACGTAGTACGTCACTTCATCCCAATGAGCGTTTATCCCCCTTGTTGGACTCCAGACAATGTAGGAAGGACACGTTAATTGTTGCCACACCGCAGGATGGGCAACTTGTGCAGGAACATGAAAAGCGGCGTCAGGAACTCGTTGCGGAGGCTCGAGAACGCGGCAGTAGGGCGTTGGATAAAATGATCGAGCGTGCGGTGACATATCGATTAAAGAGAATCCATAATCATGACGTCTTGGTGTCGGCGAGTTCCGCAACAGCGGACGGTACGCGCTGCCATTCGGACGGAGATAGTGGTGAAGGCAAGGCAGTCACGGCTGCGACTGCCACGAATGTATATCCTAAAAACATGGAAAATAAAGAAGGGGTACAACCTAGTGTATTTTTATGTGGTGGAAAAGACGCGGATAATATTCTCATGCAGTACTTCGAGGGAAAACTGGACAAAGTCCCGCGGTTGACAATATACCCTCACGAAGTGTCTGGTACCTTCAGGGAGCGGGCGGTGACTGCCACAAGCCCGAGTGTTTTAAGAGATTCAGGTGACGGCCAACTGCAGATGGCTCAAACGAGGAAGGAACAAGAAAGCATTCTGACAATGAGCAATGACTTACCTTTTTGCCTACATACGGTTGACAATGGCATGATTGAGTTTGCCGCTCTCTCGCGGGAGGAGTTGATGAAGCGGCTGCGCAAAGAAATACAGCGCCGCGGTGAGGCGGAAAGGGCCCTGCGCGAGAGCAACGCACAAATAGCTGTTCTCGAAAAGGCGACGGATCATATGTCCGAGGTAATTCTTTCACACAGAATGAACTCAATTTTGGCCAACCATCTCTCTTCTATGCACCAACTGCACCGCTCTATGGTTCAAAATTGTGTAGAGATAACCGTGCAGAAGTCATTGTTTTTTGCCGATGAAATGGTGATATTAATGAGACAAGCGCAGAATTGGTTTTATAGTCGGCCTATTGAATGTCAATTAGGTCAGTCGGCACGTTCTTCAGATACAATCACCAGTGAAGAGGAACGCGACGGTCGGGAGGGCGATGAGGAGGAAACTGAAAAGGTGCGAAGGATGAATTATGGTGATTCGGCTCGTACCAGCGATGGTGGAAAAAAGGAAGGGATACAGGGAAGGACTTCTGTCGTGAGAGATGTACCGATAACACAGTTCCCCGTGTCGTTGCATTTAAAACCCCTCCACACCCGTACAAGTCCCTCTGCATCGTAGCGGAGGATGGTATAAATGATATATTATTATTATTATTTTTTTTTTGTTGCTGTTGTTTTTGGTCTATAGAAATGATAGATAATCTGAAGAGGACGTAAGAGGGCGATTTGCACTTTCGCTTGTTCCCCCCCCCTTTATTGATGTGTCACCTTCCTAACAAAGGGTGCTTGCTCATTTGAGCTAACTCATTATACCCGGAACTGCGTGCCAAATTGTGGACCGCGCCCGTTCACTTTATTTCATATATTTTGATGATACGCAGCTTTCCCCCCTTCTTCCTTCCGTCTCACCACTTGTCAGACGTACTCTGCCACCGGCGCTATCAATACAACTGATGCACTGTTAGTCTTTATCAGTGTGCTTATGTGCCTGAAGAGAGAAACCTTCGTATGCATTGTTTGTTCTCCTCGCACCTGTTAACTTTTTCACCAAGTATATGGTGGTGTTAGATATGCTAATGCCACAAGTACTAAATCACGTGTCCATCGACTTTCTTCTCTCTCTTTTTTTTTTGATATACACCGTATCAATTAACGCGGTTTGTATGCCGATATGTCAAGTACAAGTACAAAGACACATAATCATGAAGTCTGTGGCCTTTCATTTTCTCAATATGCCTAATGAGAAGGTCACCACTGGTCAATGTGATGCCACTCGCTTCGCTCAGTCCACACATATAAAAACTGACCCCTGCTTTATGGCCACTTCTCATGGAAATTGGGAAGCTTTGTTGAAAAGCGGTAATGGCGCCGACCACCATAACACCGGCATTTCAGCGGGAAACATGTCTGCACCACACAAGTACCGGCCACAACGCCCGGTTTTTTTATCACAACTGCTCCGCGCGCCACGTGTTGGTGTGTCGACTGTCATGATCGACGGTTGCCCGTGCGAAGCGATATGTTTCAGCGGCCGCGTTGTGAGATGTGAGAGAGTCACAACGGCTGAGAGTCATGCAGCTAGAGATTATACTGCGATGTTGGTCTCAGATAATACGGGTATGATTGCTGTGATACAATACGACTCGCAGTTAAAAGAACATAATAATGAATGTGATGTTACAAACGCAGCACATGGCGCATGTGCTCCACATGGGGAGGGAGCGCGTTCTCTGCGAAAAGATGACCGCACAACAGAAACTTTAGCGGCAGAAGCAATGCTTTATGGTGATTCCGATCTCCAAGACAGGCCTGAATTATGCGATTGCAATTGCGAGGTACAGGAAAATGATTATGTGTTTGTGGTGGGTCGCCTCACCTTCGCGGATATTTCAAAGGATGCGTGTCGTGTGGTGAAGGGTATGCAGGACTTCATCTCCTCCACATCAAATAATGTTGAACCCCGAAAAAGAACGGCGTTGCCCGTCGATTCCTGTGGCGGTGTGACGTGTGTCCGAGGAACCGTCCGCCGAATTGATGACGTGAATGAAATTCATTATTGGTTCTTGAGTGCGCTGGAAACTCATCTTCGTTTGGTCAACGGAAAAACAAAACGACCCACCGCCACCCCCGCCACAGAAGAACATTTGTCACATATATCATAACAGCTGTTTTACCTTTTGTGAATATCCTTCGCTTTGTTTCAACTGTTGACATTCTGTTGTGTTTTTACGTCAAGGAAAATTTCGTAACACAACTTTTTTTTTTTTACTCTTCATTTATTGTTGCTGTACTACCCAAGGCGGTGGTGAAGGGAGGAGGAAGAGGTTTGACGTTTGTTGTGATTTTTGTCTTCTACTATTATTGTTGCTATTTCTTTGTGGACCAGGGCTGTGGCAGTAGATTTTTTGTTTGTCTATTTTTTCTTTTGAGTTGTGCCGCTGTGTTTGTTGCTGATATTTGGTTCTATTTAACTTCACTTGCAGTTCAGATGGGATGGGAATGCCGCTCTTGGACAAGCTACCATCCCTCTAAAACGTGTGAGTTTTTTATTCATTTCAAAATTGTTTCTATCATTGTTGTTTATTTCACCTCTTAATATCTTTTTAAAATTGTGTGCGGTTCATGTGGCCATGTCTTTTATCCCTGTTATGCATTTAATCTTTCCCGTGAGGTTTTCTGTTCTCGTTTCGCTATTTGTAATTCCGAAGGCACCACAACGGGGAGCTAAAGCAGAAACACACAAACAAACGGGCGTTCGTACATACATTATTGTTATTATTGTTTTCGGTCCATTAATTTTGTGTTTGCGTGCCCATTGCGGCTCAACTATTAGTCGAAAGGTAGGCACGTACGGTGTGGGAGTGAGTTAATGAAGCGAGAGCGCTCATTTTCAAACTCTCCTACACTTTCCGCGCAGAAGGGGGAGTCATTTCCTTCGTTGCGTAGTGAAGACAGGAGTGAGTTCGCTGCGCAACAACAGGTCCTTTTCGATATCTTACGACGTACATCGCTAGCTGAGCAAAAGGACCGCGAAATATGTGAGTGGCTGGACGACGCTTACGTTTGGGTGAAGGAATGCATCGAAAACAAAAACTTTTCAAAGGGGGCACTCACTGAACTCCGTCTTTTGGTTCTTGGCGTGCTTCATACGCTACCGTGGTGGAGGGTGTTCGAGTCACGGGAAACTATGGGATTGGAGGTGTACAGCCGAGACGGGTACCGCCATGACATGCGGAAGATCACGCGTTGGCACGATCGAATTAAAGTGGGCTTCGAACGCGTTTGTTTGCTGCTGATGGAACAATCCGTGCAAGCTGTTCGTGGTGTGTTAGAGGTTGCAATGAAACCTTTCCGTATTCGCTCGCCTGTGGCGGATGGTGCGCAGCGCATGGTTCCAGCAGATACCATCATGCGTCTCATAAACGCTGTGGCGGTCAATTATGATGGCACTGTGGTTTTGGATGTATTGAATACGTGTGTGCGCTTTCTTGTGCCTCGGTGGAGGTGGGGAGAGAAGAGGCATCACACGATTTCTATCGCCCTCTTCCTTCACCTCGCACTTGAGGCACATATACCCCTAGCCTCTCCGTTTAGCGGTGGAGAGATCAGCATGCTTGGGCATAGTGCGAATGGTAGTGCTCGATGCAAGGAAGAAAGTAAACTTGGTGGATGCGGGTATGACACACAGCAAACTTCCTCTCGGGATGCATCTCTGTGTCGCTCTGATGGGAGTAGTGCAGATGCTGGGAGTTTTGCCTCTCCGAGCGCGTGCCATCCTCAACAGCAACGACATTCTACTGGACTGAAGGCTCCGTTTTTGTCGAGTAGCGATGCAGATCTTAGCGATGCCAGCCAAAGCATGCGTTCCGGTACAGATGATGCGCTTGGTGGATCGATTAGTGGTCGTACCTCCGGTGTCGCCCGTCTTACCGATACGTTTGTGCAGAATAACAGGATGCTATTGTACCGCAATGAACTCATTCAGTTTGTGCTGCAGTGGCTCTTGGACCTCGAGCTTTCTTTGCAAGCTCATGACGACGAAGCGCGAGCGGTTGCGGGTCAGCATAAAAATCCGACACAAGGGTGGGGTGCGGACCCAAATGGCTCTTCCACGCTTCCCTCCTTTTCACAGTCGGAAATACGTCCTTCGGAAACGGTTTATCTTGATATTCTTCGGAGTTGCACGGATCTTGTCTTTCATCGACTAGCGGAAGACCTCATACGCCAACGGTCAGTAGGTGTGTGTGGGAGTGCCGACTGGTGGCGTGAGCTGTTGACTTTTCACCTTAATTCTGTTCTGATGGTGGAGAGCCCGAGATGCCTGATATATTTAGCTCCCAGCCTGGCG
Source organism: Trypanosoma brucei brucei TREU927 (assembly GCF_000002445.2). Taxonomy (NCBI): domain Eukaryota; phylum Euglenozoa; class Kinetoplastea; order Trypanosomatida; family Trypanosomatidae; genus Trypanosoma; species Trypanosoma brucei. The sequence continues at coordinate 726,975 of NC_005063.2, read as the reverse complement.
CTCCTTGGCGGGACAGAAGAGGCAACAGATATGTATCGTAAGTTCATTGTGCTTGTTACAAAGGGATATCAACCAGTTCAACCGAACGCAGGCTGCTCGACCAGGCCTGCAGGATCAACGCGTGTCCGCATGGCGCCACCGACGGTTGGTCACCTGCTGGTCCCCAAAGCACAACGCACACGGGCGGCCTTGCATGTTTATCCACTGTTTCGCTTTATGCGGGAACACATACATAATGTTGAGGATATACGCAAGCAACTTCACAAATGCTTATTGCTTCAGCTTGAGAGGCAACGCGTTGTGCTGCCGTCAGCGACATCACCTTCATGCTTAGCATCGCCCACCTCTATCAACCCGTTTGCACAAGTGTTATTCGCACAAATTGCTGCCTTGTCGGAGCTACTGGAACTAGATGCCGCGGAAGAAATGATGTCTCAGGTGAGCGGTTGTCGAGCACTGAAGGTACTGTTGGATACGTATTTGTTGCCTCCTGAGACTAATGCAAGCGAAAATGGAGTCAACTCCCCAACGGCAGGTATTTCCCCTCATGGAGGTAACGAATTGAAGGACGATGTGCCTGGTAAGAAGGTGAGGAGGAGATTTGACTTAGTTAAGATGGAAAAAGTTGGGCTGTTGTATCCAGGGTTGATGAACGACTGTCCTTGGGACTGGCGTGTTTGTCAAGGTCATGGACAAATGAAACGCTTTTAACGATGACTGAAGGGGATAAGTTGCGTTTGATCTTCAGATACGGGATTGGTGCTCCTGGAGCTATTTTCTCCTTCCTCCCTTGTTTGTGCCACCGGTACGATGCAACACGGGAAGTACAAAGTGATAATAACCGTGGAGGCTAAAAAGGAAAGAAAGCGGGAGGGAATAGGTGAGAAGCACCATTCTCCAACCACCCCCGCCACTTTCGACTCCTCAATATATTACTGGGGTTTCAGGTGGAAGGAGCTGTGCAGGAGACATAGTGTTCATCATTTCAATTCTTTGCAAGTCCATCTAAGTGTGTTGATGTCCCTTGGAAACGGTATGGGTGAAGTTTCGCTACTAACCTCCCTTTGTTTGTTTAATTGTTGTTACTGGTGTTGTACGTTGGTGTACTGATGTTCATTGATATCACCCAGTCATTTTTCTGAACCTGTTACCACTGAGGTGCACGCACCTGCGATAACATATACATATTTACAGAAATAGAGTTGGATGCAAGAAAAGGCTGTCCTAAATCTTCCAGTTCAACCTATTTCTCTCCGTCACGCGCTGTTGGAAGTTCCGTCTCCCTTCACCGACCGACTTACCCAAATAGTGTCATCTCTTCGGTCGTTTTGTTACCTAACTTTTGTTGTTATTATCATTTTCTCCACCATCTGTCTGGTACCGGTGAGTTTAATACGAAGGGAATTCGGACGGTGCAGTAGTGGTGAAAATGCGTGACAAGAGGGTATTATAGTGAGATGATGAAAAATGCAGTGGCTTTGTGATGGGGGGTAGTAATGGAGGTAGAAGGGCGAGGAACTTCTGTGTTGAGATCGAAACGGTGACAGTTTAAATTCCTTTAATGAATGGAAGATATATTATAAAATTGTGTGGAGAAGTAATCAATGATGTGGACGCATCATCATGACTTGAGTTGGCGGCGACATTTTACACATTTATTTTTTTATCGCTCGCAGGTACGATGACGCGTTGTTAGTGAGAAACAATGGATTTAAAGGACGCAACGTGAAGGGCGGAAATCTGTGGGATCGGAGGTTGATTGGCGGTAGAAATTTAACTTTTTGTTCGCGCGTGTGTGCGGCCACCCTTCCACACAATGATTCCATAACATCATTGTACTTTTCTTCCTTTTGGTAATGTAAGCCGAGTTCGTTGATACGTCAGACTCTGTAGTGTACTGTTTTCGGTTGATTACATGTTCTTTATTTGGTTTTCATGTTCACCTGTCTTTTTTTTTTTTGTGTGTGTGTGTGTCACGAGGGGTGTAGCGGCTCATTTTTTGACCACCGCTTCTGGCTGTTCCTGCCATTTATTTGTTAAGAGCAAAGATACACAGCTACGAGATGCGTCGCTTGGAAACCATATCAAGCCACGTTGGTTTCCGTCGCTTTTGCCATCTGCAGCGCCGTGGTGATGCGGTGGTTCTCATATTGCACCATGAGCTGCTGAACGCGCTAACGGTAGACATGCGGGCCGCGCTTCTACACTTTTTCAACGAGGCCGATAATGATAGCTCTGTGAAGTGTATTATAATCGCCGGTGAGGGTGGAGCATTTTCTTGTGGTATCGATATTAATGATTTTGCTGCCTCCTTGGTTGACACCACCAAAGAAAACGGGGTAAGGATCCCCAGCTTGCCGTCACTTACTACCAGAATAGAACAAAGTGACAAGGTAGTTATTGCGGCAACAAGCGGGATCACATATTCAGGCGGCTTGGAGTTGGCACTCGCAGCCCACTATAGGGTTGCTTCCCCCACTTCCGTGTTTTGTATGCCGGAGGTTAAGTTGGGTATTGTGCCGTGTGGTGGAGCGACGCAGCGACTGCCGCGGCTGATTGGTGTGCGTGCAGCTCTCGACATTATCAGCACTGGAAGGAAGGTGAGTGCAAAGGAGGCATTGCGTCTAGGTCTTATTGATCATCTCACGTCATCACCCCATGAAGAGAGGCGAGATCAAGATGTGAATGGAGTAAGTGCACAGGGGCCGTTCTGTTGTACCGATCCGAATGGAAATTTGGAAAGTGCCATCGAGGCAGCCCTGCGGTTGTCCGCGCGGTGGACCAAACCGCGACGCATTTCTTGTGATGCGACGAAGCTGGGCATTATGCTCTACAATTCTATTTTATTCCGGCGCGTGGGAAGTGAGATAACGAAGAAGGCCCCCAAAGAGGTTAGCGCCCCGCTACAGTGCCTGCAGGCAATCCGGGCGGCCACCAACTCTGCATCCTTTAAGGAAGGTCTTGCAGAGGAGACGAGAATATTTAAGCAAACACTACATTCACCTGAGGCACATGCAATGCAGCATTTACTCCGCTCATCCTACACTGTGCTTAGTGACACACTCCCAACACTGCCAGTGAGAGCTGGAACGGGACTACAGCAGCAGCGGCTCCGCAAGTTGGCTGTTGTCGGGTGCGGTGTTGTTGGCATTGGCATCGTCATTATGGCACTGCGTGCTGGTTCGCAGGTGGTACTCTTGGGTGAAGACGACAATGAGTGCGAATATGCGCTTCATGTCATAAAGTCAGAACTGCCGAACGATGCCTTGGGTTACAATATTAGCGCGGATTGTGTAAATATGTACCTTAATAATTTGAAAGTTTTGCCGTATCATGGCGACCTTCAGACAGTGCTTCAAGATGTAGATGTCATGGCGGAGTGTATTGTTGGTGATTTGGACACTAAACGGCAGGTGTTCACCATGTTGACTGATTTGTGTCCCCCCCATTGTGTGTTGGCAACTTGTTGTTCCTCGCTCGAACTCAGGGAGTTCGTGAAGGTTTCACGAAGGCCAGAAAAGGTTGTTGGAATGTACTTTGCTCCCCCTGTGCATAATGTACCGTTCCTTGAAGTTACACGGGGGTACCGAACAGATCACACAACACTACAGCGGGCCATTCATGTTGGAAGATTATTTCACAAAGCGACGATCCTTACCAGGGACGTTGGCTTCAGTATTATTTCTCGAATATTCTTTGCGATTCTTTATCAGGCGCTCTCCATGTTAGAGCAAGGTGCATTTCCTGTTGATATCGACCGCGCGATGAGGCATTTCGGTTTCCGGTTAGGCATATTTGCGATGGAGGATCTTGCAGGACTTCAAGTAGTGTCCCAGATACTTAACTCTCTTAGGGTTCGAGAGGGATGTAGCGGTGTTCGCTCTCCCTGTCCACCCACTGATGTTTTCACCATTCACCGCCGGTTGGTGGAGATGGGCCATTTTGGACAAAAGACAGGGCGGGGTTGGTACACATATGAGGAAGGGGATTTGTTTTCGTCTTTGGCTGCATGGCGACAGCGGTTGATTGGCTCAGCATCAAATAGCACGAAGAACACGTATGGGGTTTGGTCCAAAGGAGGAGCCTCGCTTATGCGTCGGCCTTATCAGGATCGTGATGTTGAGTTATTGATTCTCGATGTGTGTCGTGAGAAAAAGATAATGCGCCGTGATATAAGTCGGAAAGAGATGATTGAACGCATTCTCTTTGCCGCTGTGAATGAGGCAGCCATGCTTTTGCGTGAGGAGGCGGTTAGTAGTTCATCTGCCATTGATATCGCGACAACTTTTGGACACGGTTTCCCTGCTTGGAGGGGTGGACTGTGTTATTACGCGGACAAATTCGGTCTTCCGAATGTTGTGCATCGCATGCGAATTTACAACAAAACCTTTGGTGATGCCTTGTTTCCACTCCCTTGCGAGGAACTGCGTCAAATGGCGTCATCTCAACAGACATTTCGTTCCACGTGGCCGTAAGCGATTTGACAGTGTTATGTGCAGAGAAGGGGAGAGAAAAGAAGGAATGAGGGTAAAAGAAGAAGAGACGCGAGGAACGAAATTTTTTAAAAGAAGGGGGAGGAGTTGGGAGGTATAAGTGAAATAGGATCGAAGGTGAAGAGTCACTAAATCGCGTGCGTGTATCCGCGTGCACTGCGTTTGTTGGTGTCTGTGTACTGTATTGTGGTAGCGCTCTATTACATTCAAATGTTTTTTCTATATATTTTTTAAAATTACTTTGTTTTCTCCTCTCACTGATTTGTCGTTGTTATTATGAGTTCCGTTAATTGACATTATCTTTTTTTTTTAGAAAGAAGTTTAGGAAAGGGAGGATTCGGTCCGCGTGAACACATTTAATTATGCGAATATCTCCATAGGTATATGTACTTGGCTGGATGCGTGAATATACCAATATTGATCTTCTTGCTCTTCACTTCGCTATTGTATGACCACACTATTTCGTTCTGTTGGTTGTTCTCTCTTTTTTTTTTTTGTTTGGTTGTTTCCTTGTTTGGATGAAATTCATGGCGGTTTTGATTCATTTGGTTGCCGATACGCACTGTTGTATCGGCTTGCCACAAAAAAAAAATAACCTGATCAAATTGTTCTGTATTATCAGTAGTCTTGTCCGAGGTGCAGAAGGAAACGAAGTAACGATTTCTGTGTCTTGTCCTTCACTCAAGTAGCACAGGGAAATATATAAAAGGTGGAGGGGAAACAACGAAAAAAAAAAGGTGGATATAACGTATCTTCTTTTAAAAAAAAAGCGGCAAGGTGAAAATTTTCATCAACGTTTAGCGTAGGAGGTTGTGATAAGCCGAAGTAGCCAATAGAAAGCTGAATATGCTGCGTCATTGTATTCCACGTTTAGGCATAGCCAAAACAGTCATAAAAGACAATTATTCACTTTCAACACTCACCAATGGTTTGCGTGTGCTCACATGCGATGATGGTAATGGAGTCACGGGTATGGGACTCTTTATGCTGAATGGTGCCAAGTTTGAAAGTCCTGACAACGCTGGTGCTGCTGCGGTGTTTGAAGCCCTTCCGCTACGTGATAATCAAATTTATACTAGCCGTGAGATCAGCCAAGCATTGAGTGGCCTCGGTAACGCTTTTAAGGTGACGAATAATAAAGAAGCTCTCTCCGTTATTCTCATGCTGCCGCGATACCACCAGCGTGATGGGTTGGAGCTTCTTAACGCCATGTGCCTCCACCCCACGCGAAATGAGGAGGAGTTTCGCATTGCAAAGGAGAAAACACACGAGCGAACATTGTTATATGATCGTGACGCTACCAGTGTATGTTTTGAGCTTGTCCATGAAGCGGGATGGAACGGTAAAGGTCTGGGACATTCCCTCAATCCAAAAAAGGAAGAACTCGACAAACTTACGTTGGAGAAATTTACGGCATTCCACAGCGCCTGCACACGTCCAGAGCGTACCGTACTAGCCGCGACGGGAGTGGCCGATCACAAGTCGTTTGCTGAAGAGGTGGAGAAGTTGTTGCGGTTCAACAATGCAGACGTAGCGGTGCAGGCAATGCCGCAGCTGCAACCCGGTTACTACCCCTATACGGGTGGCAGTCGTTTGGTCCACCGCACGGAGGCTCCAGAAAGCGTGAATAAGTTTCAAGAGAAGAGTTTGAGTCATGTGGCTCTCTTCTTTCAGGGCGTACCAATCAACCACCCGGATTATTACAACATAAGTGTGATTCAAACACTTCTTGGCGGGGGCACATCGTTTAGCTCCGGTGGTCCTGGTAAAGGGATGCAGACAAAGTTGTTCCGTGAGGTGCTTAATAGGGAAGGTTTCTTACATGGGCTAGAATGCATCACTGCGTGGTATAGTGACGGCGGATTGTTTGGGCTTTATGGTACTGCCCCCCATCAGGCCGTTGTATCGCTTCTTAACGTAATGATATATCAAGCGGCGTCTATTTGCCAACGGGTTAGTCCCACGCATTTAGAAATGGCGAAGAATCAACTCCGCTCGCAGCTCATATTGCTAGGTGAGGGGAGAGAACAACTCCTCTCTGATATGGGTTTCAACTTGGTTGTGCACAATCACATAATAACAGCCACGGAAACAATGGAAGGAACACGCAACATAACATTGGATGACTTGAAACGTGTTTGCGCTGATATGATAAAAAAGCCACTCACATTCACTGTGTATGGCGACACGACGAAGATGCCATCACATGAGTCCTTGGAAGAAACCGTTCGCAAAACTTATGAGAAACTAAACTGATATCAGTTCTCACTTACACGTACGTAAAATAAAAAACAAAAAAGGGAAGAAAAACAAAGTTCACATCGAATTCAGTCAGATTTATTAATTTACATATTTTCACAATTTTTTTTTGTGCGAATAACATTTTGTGGGGTGAGTTCTGGTGTCCCATAAATGGTTGTCGTTTCCTTTTGTATTTGTGTGTGTGTGTGTGTGTGTGTGTGTGTGTGTGTGTGTTTGCCACCATGTGCAACCTTTCATTTGATTTTAATGACATCCATAACTTTTTTTCTGTCTCGACACTATCATATGTTTGTTGTCTGTTCTCGTTTTCTTTTCTCTTTTCATCGTTCTTCCCCCAATTCGTCGCGGACCGCATTTCTATATATCACATTCTTCTGTGAAAGGCTGGTTTGCAAAATTTGCTTCAAATATATTTAAAAAAAGAAAAAAAAGGCAAAACACACTTCTTATATACTGCACCAGCTCATTAGATCGGTGTTACTTACTTCATTAATAACGCAACTATTTGTTCATTTAAGTGAAGCGGATAACGGACGCGTCACCGCATAAGGGGAAGAGCAGACACCGATCGTGAAGCAAAGAGAAAAAAACAGTAGAGGGTGCTCCGCAGAAACTTGGTGTGACACAAAAGAGGTGAGAAGGGAAACAGAAAAGAAAAAAAGGAAAGGCTGTTAACAGTGTGTAGAGAGAGGAAGAGTGGAGAAACGAAAAAGAAAAGGAAGCAAAGACGAGGACAGAAATCTACTGGTGGAGATGCTTTTAATTGCCGTCACAATCATTGTGGCGCTCCTCGTTGCCTATTACATCTCCACCCTCTTTTCCGCGGTCCGAGGAACCACACGACGACGCTCTCGCTCCGTGCTGTTGGTTGGCCTCACTGGTAGTGGCAAAACAACATTGTTTGCGCAGCTGGTGGCGCGAAAACGTGTGCAAGTGCGCACAAGTATGGAACCCAACAGGGGCGTGATGCGGCTGGCGTCTGCAGCCGAAAATGAGGATCCCACCGCAGGATCGGAATCAAGTGGTGTGACAATTATTGACTTCCCCGGACACCGCCGCCTGCGCGAGTCCCTCATGCGAGCTCTTGAAGAAGTAAAGAAGGTTGTGTTTGTTGTTGACGCAGTCACTATTCAAGACCCCCACGAGGGGGCTGAAGCTGTGGCAGAGCTTATAGTTGCTGTCCTTTCTTCCACTGAATTTTTCGGCGTGGAAAGTGTGTTGATTGCGTGCACGAAACGTGATGAACTGACGAGCTACTCCGCAAAGGCTGTGCAGAAACTGCTCGAGAAGGAAATAACGCACTGCTTGAGCACCCGCCACGGCGGCGTGCAGCGGCTCGAGAGTATTGTAAATGCGTCGGGGGTTGCCGTAGGTTCGGGTAACAAATCACGAAGGAACGCCGCAACGCATGGCTGTCGTTCACATGAACTGTCACTGGATGAGGCGAGGAAATTCTCATTTGCCAATTTCCAGGTTCCAGTACAATTCGTGGACATCTCTTCCTTTGTTGGTCCGGAAGATCAAGTGTATAATGTGGAGCCCGTACGTGAGTTCGCGACGAGTTAACTAATACTTCACGTATGTGTGGTACGTCCCTGTAGTGCCTCCTGGCGGGAGAAGTTTCCCTTGTTGGCTCGCAGCATTCAAATGGAAGCGGAAGTGTACGCGAGCGGGGTGAGGAAGTTAGAACATATAAAAAGAGGAGAGAGGAGGAAAATTTTGCGATGGGATTCCATGGTTACTGTCACGTTTGTGGAACTGTTGCGCTTGTGTCTGTACATTCCTCTCTTTTTTGCGTTGTGTTTTCTCACTTTCTCACCCAAAGTTGAAAATAAACTGTATTTTTAAATACGGTGGGGTATAATGGTGGATCATCTTTGTCTAGCTCCTTATTTTTTTCTTTATTACCGCATTTGTATGTATTTTCACCTTTTTCTTTACCTATATTTTTTTTTGCGATTGTTTCGTGCCCTTTCTTCCCCTTCTTCTCGCTCATTACATCATGGAGGGCGGGTAATTTTCAACGTCGTTGCATCTTTCAACGGTTTCCGACAAGCAAAGAGAGGATACAGCTGGGAGGGACAACAGTGTGGAAGGAGGCATTGCACTTAAAGTTCACGAAGGGCAAATACAGAAACGCACACCTATATTGCAAAGCTGTGGAGAGGGGGATAAAGCAAAAAAAGGAAAACAAAGTAAGTACAAATATGAAAAATGGCTCCTCGAGTGGAAACCAAATGTCAACCACGGGCGGACACCGCCGGGGCGGCAGTGACCGTAGCGCGGTGAGAGGTTCCCACGTCCGTCGGGGTAAAGGGGAAGGCAGGCGGCGCTCAACGGACTCAAAAAAGGAAGTAGAAGCAGCAATTCACGTTCTGGACAATGGCGTTGACCGTACACCGCTTCCACTTCAAAGGGCTGGTAGCGGAGCTCCGCACGATCCGCGTCACCCCTTTAGTCAGAACACAAGCGGTCAGATAACGACGTCTGTAAGTCAAGCAATGCTTCCCGACTCCAACTCCATATTTCAGTCATCTGCCTTGAATGCTTCTGCTGATGTTGTTCCAATTCCATCCACGGGAGAAGGGGCAAATCAATCTCAAGTCGGATTCCTCACTGCGTCGTCCTCACTCACGAGTATTTCAATTGATCACCGCCTCTCGAGCACAACCACCGGTTCCGCTCGAGCAGCCGGAAGTGGTCCGCTGGCTGACGCGCCGCCACACACGTCGTGGGATGGTCACGGCCGCGGCGACGCGACGCAGGTGCTCACTCGGGAGCAGCGCCGCGAGTGGTTAGAGGAAAAAACAACTGTTGTGCTTCACGAAACCCCAACGATCATGCTCTACATGCACCAGGATGAAGTAGTTCCAAACGATCGGCCGACTGAGTTAAACGAAGTTTTAGAGCGCAACAAAGCGTATGCCGAGTTGGTTGAGGCAAAACGTGTGGACGAGGGGACGCGGTTTCAGGTGAAGGGCTCCTGGACGTTTGCGCCACCGAAAAAGTCTATTCACTCTGCCATACAGCCTCCGTCCAAAAAGAATTCTGGTGGGTTACAAGTCACACCGTGGATGCTTCGCGACGCGTTTGCGCATTTTGCCGAAAATGATACAAATGACGAAGACCAAGAGGGAACCGCGGATGAGGAGGAGGAGGAAGTAGAACTTGTTGAGGACCCCTCGGATACCGGAAAGGATACGGGTTCCGAGCGCACAACAGATCCTAGTAATGCAAGTACATCCCAACAGTCAGTGGCGTGGATGTTTTCGGACACGATCATGTCAACCCTGCGCGTGATGGAGCGCGTAGTCGTGCAGAATACCATGGAAGAGGTGCAGCTCTCCTATAGAGGGATAGTAATGGATCCAGAAGCTTGTCGGGTAAGGAAGGAGGAAGCGGCAACGTCAGGTCTGATGGGACCTGATTCAGACGACATGAACTCTGCAACTACGGATGATAATAAAGAAGCAGAGCAGCAGAATGATCAACAGACAGCTGGGGTCGACGATTCTGCTGCAGCAGTTGCACAAAAGGCGGAAGTGCCACCAGTGAAGTTGCCTGAAGATGTGAGGGCCTTATGGACGTTTCGATCGCCCATCACAAAGCGGCGCGAGGTAACCTGTATGGCGTGGAATTGCAAAGAGACCGACATTCTTGCTGTGGGTTACAGCGCGTATCATGACGAAGAGACTCAAATGTTAGATGCCCCACACATGTTTCATGGTGGTATTGTATGTTGCTGGTCGCTCAAGAATCCTCTTGCTCCTGAGCGCGTTATTCAACTTTCCTCCGAAGCTGGTGTTTCCTCCATTGCCTTTTCCGACGAGCATCCGAGTCTTCTTGCGGTCGGAAATACGGAGGGGCGCATCGTTATTTATGACATACGAAAGGACACAAATATCCCCGCTATCAAAACCACCCTCACAAGCGGTCAGCACACTGGGGCGGTGTGGGAGCTGAAATGGGTGGCGCGGCGGAAGGAGCGAGGAGAGTTCCTCCTTTCCATATCCGGCGATGGTCGTGTTGTACAGTGGGCTGTCGGTAAAACCATTGAGCGTGTGGCTCCTGATCTTATGAACCTCAAGAGGCAGCACGGTGCCGCATCAGAGTCTGCGTTCGCCGCTGAGTCGAGCGGCGTCCTGAATGGTAAAAAAGATGGCGCTCCTGCGGGTCTGAAAATGCCGACGCAACGACGTAGATGTGAAGCGCTTTTTTCACGGCAATGTGGTGGTATGTGCTTTGATGTCTGTCCAGCTGATGGAAGTGTGTATGTAGTTGGTACGGAAGATGGTTCCGTGCATCAATGCAACAAGAGTCAGACAGAGAACTACGAACTAGACTATGCCCCCCACTCTGAGCTAGTGTATCGCGTGCGGTGGTCTCCATACAGTGACAACTATTTTCTAACTTGTTCGGCTGACTGGAGTTCTCGTCTTTATCGCCTTGGTCAATCTGCACAAGTGCTGACGTTTGACAGTCCCAACCAGGATGCGGTGCAGGATGTGGCGTGGTCCTACGCAAACTCTACAAGTTTTGCCACCGTAAGTGCACAAGGAAGTGTCGAATTTTGGTCCATTGCCGAATCCATTCATCCTACCTCTCGTGTGCAATATGTGGACAGGCGACGCCTCACCGCGGTGCTATTCGCTGAACAAGATGCCCCTGCTGTTGTGGTAGGCGATGAGAAGGGTGATGTCACGGTCTTTCGTCTTATCGGTCAGTACTACAGTAGTATGAACTTGTCTCTGGAGGAACAAGAACGTGAGTTGGAGGATGTAGTTCGAAAGGCGACCACATAACCTGTGCCGTACCGTGCGGTATTTAGGCACTGGAAAACAGAGCAGCTGTAGCATGAGAAGACGGTGACTTTTGTTGGGAGTAAGGCAAATGTTACCGCTGGCGTCCGCATGGTGATGTACATTAGTAGCAGGACAGGGCAAAATGGATCAGAAAGGCTCGATATCTGCAGGTGACTAGGGGAGTGCACCTTTCTAACTGAGGTGTGCAAACTGGATGGTCATCAGAGGGCATAAAGAAAAAAATGAGGCTAACGTAAAACAAAGATAAAAATATGATGGGGAGGTGAAACTGCAGCAGTGGAAACAAACTATTAGTTTTTAGACCTTACGCGGTTCAGCTCCTGGAGTTGGTACAAGAAGAAAGAAGTAACTATGTATTAAAATGCAAAAAGGAATAAAAGTGAGAAATTAGAGCAATGAAAGAGATTTAAGGGCTCACAGGTTCTCTTATAATGTTTTCTTGGTCAATTAATCTCAGCACAGATCATTTTACATTTTACGGTTTTACTCATTGTGGGGTGCGTTTTGTTCTGTGACCGCGTTCCTCATGTCGTCTACTTCCCAGCCATAGAGCTCTGTTTGGTGTGTGTACGTACTACACCTTGTTACCAACCGTCGCACCAGACAAGCGAAAAGGAGTCAGGTATGGTTTCAGCCTTTAAAAAAAAATCCCTGAAACTGTGGTTTCTTGCTACAGCATCCTTCAATGCACGTTCACTCCGGATCATCTTAATGTTAAATTTTCCCTCCCGTGGAACCCACCACACTTAGTTCAACCATCACAGTATTTAGATATACTTTTCGCTCGGCTCCCGTACTAGATAGTGCCGCATTCGCATATTGAAGCGGTGGTAATGTCTTCGAGTCGTGGAAGTTTTCCTGAAAGCTTAGAAGGTGCGCCCGACACAAATGCTGAGGAGGATGAAGTTAATCTCCACGACATATCGTCTCCTCCTGATCTTGCCAATACCAGGAAAGGTATCGACGCAAGTGATTGCGTGACACTAAATGACGAACGAAACTTTGAAACTGCCTCTCCACCCATGGACCCTAAAGAAAACGAGACAATTGAAGCAATCAAGAGCTCAGATACCACTGAAACACACCAAGTTCCAGGAAGCATCTGTGGCACAAATACAGAAAATCATATTGGAGAAATTAAAAAAAAAAGCTACGGAACAGACAATGTAACCACTGATGCCGCTGAGACTGTAGAAATCATGGAAGTTTCAGAGATTGTTGAAGCAGATGATGCCACTGAGACTGTCGAAGCTATGGAAGTTGCAGAAACTGTTGAAGCAGATGATGCCACTGAGACTGTGGAAGCCACGGAAGTTGCAGAAGCTGCTGAGGCTCTCAATGCCACTGAGACTGTGGAAGCCACGGAAGTTGCAGAAGCTGTTGAGGCTCTCAATGCCACTGAGACTGTGGAAGCCACAGAAGTTGCAGAAGCTGCTGAGGCTCTCAATGCCACTGAGACTGTGGAAGCCACAGAAGTTGCAGAAGCTGTTGAGGCTCTCAATGCCACTGAGACTGTGGAAGCCACAGAAGTTGCAGAAACTGCTGAGGCTCTCAATGCCACTGAGACTGTGGAAGCCACAGAAGTTGCAGAAGCTGCTGAGGCTCTCAATGCCACTGAGACTGTGGAAGCCACAGAAGTTGCAGAAGCTGCTGAGGCTCTCAATGCCACTGAGACTGTGGAAGCCACAGAAGTTGCAGAAACTGCTGAGGCTCTCAATGCCACTGAGACTGTGGAAGCCACAGAAGTTGCAGAAGCTGCTGAGGCTCTCAATGCCACTGAGACTGTGGAAGCCACAGAAGTTGCAGAAGCTGCTGAGGCTCTCAATGCCACTGAGACTGTGGAAGCCACAGAAGTTGCAGAAACTGCTGAGGCTCTCAATGCCACTGAGACTGTGGAAGCCACAGAAGTTGCAGAAACTGCTGAGGCTCTCAATGCCACTGAGACTGTGGAAGCCACGGAAGTTGCAGAAGCTGCTGAGGCTCTCAATGCCACTGAGACTGTGGAAGCCACAGAAGTTGCAGAAGCTGTTGAGGCTCTCAATGCCACTGAGACTGTGGAAGCCACAGAAGTTGCAGAAACTGCTGAGGCTCTCAATGCCACTGAGACTGTGGAAGCCACGGAAGCTGCAGAGGCTGCTGAGGCTCTCAATGCCACTGAGACTGTGGAAGCCACAGAAGTTGCAGAAGCTGTTGAGGCTCTCAATGCCACTGAGACTGTGGAAGCCACGGAAGTTGCAGAAGCTGTTGAGGCTCTCAATGCCACTGAGACTGTGGAAGCCACGGAAGTTGCAGAAGCTGTTGAGGCTCTCAATGCCACTGAGACTGTGGAAGCCACGGAAGTTGCAGAAGCTGTTGAGGCTCTCAATGCCACTGAGACTGTGGAAGCCACAGAAGTTGCAGAAACTGCTGAGGCTCTCAATGCCACTGAGACTGTGGAAGCCACGGAAGTTGCAGAAGCTGCTGAGGCTCTCAATGCCACTGAGACTGTGGAAGCCACAGAAGTTGCAGAAGCTGCTGAGGCTCTCAATGCCACTGAGACTGTGGAAGCCACAGAAGTTGCAGAAGCTGCTGAGGCTCTCAATGCCACTGAGACTGTGGAAGCCACAGAAGTTGCAGAAACTGCTGAGGCTCTCAATGCCACTGAGACTGTGGAAGCCACAGAAGTTGCAGAAACTGCTGGGGCTCTCAATGCCACTGAGACTGTGGAAGCCACAGAAGTTGCAGAAACTGCTGAGGCTCTCAATGCCACTGAGACTGTGGAAGCCACAGAAGTTGCAGAAACTGCTGGGGCTCTCAATGCCACTGAGACTGTGGAAGCCACAGAAGTTGCAGAAACTGCTGAGGCTCTCAATGCCACTGAGACTGTGGAAGCCACAGAAGTTGCAGAAGCTGCTGAGGCTCTCAATGCCACTGAGACTGTCGAAGCTATGGAAGTTGCAGAAGCTGTTGAGGCTCTCAATGCCACTGAGACTGTGGAAGCCACAGAAGTTGCAGAAGCTGCTGAGGCTCTCAATGCCACTGAGACTGTGGAAGCCACAGAAGTTGCAGAAGCTGTTGAGGCTCTCAATGCCACTGAGACTGTGGAAGCCACAGAAGTTATCGAGGGAGCCGAGGTTACAATTAGCGTTGATGGCACTGAATCTGCCGTTGTGGTAGAGGAGTCTGAGATTGTTTACCAAGCAGACACGACTAGGGATGACAGTGTAGTTGATGGTGCAATAACCTCCGGTGGTATCGAGGTCGATAATGACGCAAAGGCCGTAGACAAAAACAAAGCTACCCACGAAGCTGTAGAGGTGCTCAAGGACCTAGAGAGCGAGCGGGCCGCCAACAACACTGAGGCTCCTCTTGCTGAGGTTACTGGAGTAGAAACTGACGCAATTGCCTCCGCTGGGGCTGTTGATGATATTAAGACCCTTGAGGCTCCGAGTGGAGAAAATCCCCCGGTTGTTGAATATGATGAAGTGGTCAATACTGTTGGTTCCGCTGGAGTTTCTGGAGGCGCCCGGGGTGAACAGGATATCGCGGTAGTTAGTAGCAGAGAGGATGATGTGAAAAATACGGAAGGTAGTGGATTTCCAGAGCGGAAAGAGACGGAAACGAGCGCCACTACACCAACTCCTTTACACTCAGATGCAGGAGTAAGGGCCCAGACGGCGGGTCCGGGTGGTATGGCAAAGGAACTTGCATTGCCGAAGGATGCCAGCGCCGACGGACCGAAAAGGGTGGAGAGCGCCGCTGTCAATCCCTCCGAAAAGAAGGATCTCACACCGAATGTGGGGAAGGAGCCACAACGGACATTGGAAAAGAGCAAAGGGGATAAGCCTGCGAAACAGGAGGTGTTAGCATCTGCTCAGCACCAACCCGCAGCTGGAACGGTGGGCAAGCATGTCAGGAGAAAAAGGAAAGGTCTCCTTTACGAAAATTATTACGGTCCTCACGTTATACAGAGGGTTCGCAACCCCCTTAATTTAACTCCCGCCGAAGAATACTCTGTCTTTCGCGCTCGCAACGGTGTTTCCCTCAACTATACGGGTCCTATCCACGTTGTTGAGGAGATTCACGTCGGGTGTGCTTACTGTGGCTGTCCCGTTGACGCCGTCACACGTGTCGAAGCCGGAAAATTGCATTTCCATCCACAATGTATTCGCTGCAAACTGTGTGGTGCGAATAGCATATCAGACGCGTACTTCCAGGTAACTAATAATAGTGTCATTTGCTCCGAGTGCAGTGTGAGGGGTTTATCAGAAAATGTGGCCAAGGAGGAGGCCGCTGATGATACGATGTTCACGAGTAACTTCCGTCATAAGTTCGAAAGGGCGATTCGGCGTTTTGATGTTAATTCTGAGCGGCGTCCCAGGTTAAATGTAAATGCAGAGGGTATAATCCCACCTACGCTGACGCTGAACATAGATCACGAGCGTGGAAGCAGCACCAACTCCAAAAGACTCGCTCTGATTCATCGTCAACAATATTACTCACAGAATGATAACAATATTATCTGCTTGTCACCTCCTGAATCACCATCGATATCACCGAAGAAGAATTGATAGGGGGGTGTATCGTTACTTCATTCCGTGTTTGTTTTATTTTTCGTACCATGTGGCGCTGATCCTTTCGTTAGACGTGATGACTTGAGCTTCCTTTTCTTTTTCTTACTTTCATTTATCCTTCTTACTTCTTTCGTTCATTTGTCTATACCAAACTGTGCACACACGTCAGATGGTTGCCACTTTGACACACGTTTGCCCTACCCTCCCTGCTCTTATATTTATATGTTTATGTATTAGATGTTCGAAGCAAAATACCATCACAATTTTGCCTTCCACGCGTGGTTTATCGTTCTATCTAACTTACCCCCTTTTTTGTGCAATTTGGCTGGCATACGTCGTGCTTGCTCTTTTTTTTAAAAAAAAGGAAAAAGGAAGGGGGAGTTGTTTCTTTTTTTTTTTTAGTGTGTTGATTTTTTTTTCTTTTCTGCGCTTTGTTTGTCTACTATTCTTCATTTCGTCCTTTCTGTTGCATGTATATTGTGGCTGTCATTCCCAAACTCGTCTAGTGATGAGGAGTGAGAGAAGAGGAAAAGAGAAAAAGAAAAAGAAAAAGAAAGCAAAAGGGAGGGGAAGAAGGGAAGGCTCGAGGGAGACCTCCCGTTTTCCAACTGTGTAACTGTAGGTAAGGAGGAAATCACTGCTATTTGAGGGTTCACTAGTGCGTAACTGTTTCGTGTGCGTATTGTCTACGCAATGACACAAATGCAAATTTTCATACAAAGTTGTGTGGGTGCATCTGAAGGAAAGATAAAAGAGGGAAAAGGAGAAAGAAAATGGGGAAAAGGCATTATGTGGAGAGAAGGAGCGCAGTAACATCAGCGATAGCAATTATAGTTTGGAGGAGGAAAGTGTTAACCGGTGTACAGTTGCGTGCGCATTTTAAAGCTCAACACTTTTTTTGTTGTGTGCCACTCACAAATGAAAATGAAACGAAGGGAGAAAAAATTGTTCAGATTGCAAGAACTGGTTATGTCTAAAGGAAGAGAAAGGAAAGACGAAAGCAACTAGATGCCACTCGTTGTGCAGCACATTCTTCTGTATCAGTTTTTACACAACTCGAGCTTATTTCACGCCTACAGATATTGCACGTGGTTTACCACACCATTTGTATATATGCCCGACTTCTAGCTTACGCGTGTCCGTTTCCGTTACCCATTAATGGTCTCTTCTGTTTCTCATATCTTAACTATTACTCTTGCTTCACCTGTTGCTAATTTACATCCCCCCCCCCTGTAGCGGTGTTTTTTTTTTGTTTTTGCTGGTGGTGGAGGGAGGGGGAGAGGTGTGAAAAGCGGAAACGAGTCGTCAAAAAATTTTTGGAAAAAATATATACTCAGGTCCATACAAAAAAGGGAGATCACCTTCCCCAGTCACCGCTCGGCGCCAGCACCATCACAGTTATCGTCCTTTTTTGTTTGCGATTTGTATGAGTAATGAAAAATATGACAGGCAGCTGCGACTATGGGGACATGCGGGACAAATGGCGTTAGCGGAGTCACACGTGGTGGTACTTGGGGCAACTGCAACCGCCGTGGAAATGCTTAAGAACATGATACTACCCGGGCTTGGCTTTTTCACGCTGGTGGACGGCTCGTTTGTAGATGCAGATACATTGGGTAATAATTACTTTGTGGAACTGAGCGATTACGCAGCAAGAAAACCTTTATCAGAAGTGTTGGTGAAGCGACTGTGTGAATTGAACCCTCATAGTAGTGGTACTGCCTGTGTACAATCCTGTGTCGAGTGGAGCGATTCGTTTATTTCATCCACTTCTGGAGGAAGAGACTTTGTAGGACGTTTCCCTACGCTCATTGTGGCTACGCCTCGTCTTCCGGCTACCCACCTCCGACGCCTGGCAGATCATCTTAAAAGTGCCTCTTTGAGGAGTATACCGCTTATGTACGTTCAAACGTGTGGTTTATCTGGCATCATTCAAATACAGGACCGGGAGCGTCTCGTTGTTCATGCTGAACCAAAGCAGGAAATGCGCGTGGCAGACCTTCGCTTATTCAATCCATTTCCTGAGTTGCGCAGTTGGCTCGACGCGCATGATCCGAGAGATGAGGTTTTGTACCGTACCGATCCCGCTGGCTACGGCCACTTGCCGTGGATTGCGATGATTTATCATGCGCTCCAGTGTCTACGTTGTGATAAGGAGAATGCGGAATTTATACCGTGCAGTAAAGCGGATTATGATACCCTCCGCACTGCTGTGTCATCACTTCCGTACCTCTCAGACCGTCCTCCTGATGGAGTCCATGAAGCAATGGAGAACTGCCGTATGATACTTAACCGCCCAATGTGCCTCTCTGAATCTCTTGAACAATTACTGAGGGATCCCCGTGCGAACGGTCATTTTATTGACTGGAGCGGAGGATTCCCGGTGAGCGGCGTACCTCCCATCACCTGGGCTGTGTTGTATGGTATCAACAGGTTTATTGCCGAAAATAATGGAGTACCACCATTTTGCGGGTTTGTTCCAGATATTAACACAACAACACAATGGTACCGAGAGCTTCGTTCCATTTACAACAACAAGATGGAGGATGACTGTTGTGTTGTGCAAGGTTATGCAATGGAGGCAATTAATGCCTCTAATGTGATGGGTGGCAAATTTACTTCAGATACCGCAGCATCAACAGCACTGTTGGTGGGGGAGAAAACAGGGTTGGAAACTGAGGTTAGCGCGTTGACAAGGTCGCTTGTCCAGAATATCTGGACGCTGCAGCTAACCACGTTTTCGCCCTCTCTCGATATCGACTCTCACGAGTTGCTGCAGCGGGAATCCTTTGAACGTTATCTCTCGGATTGTGTTGATGCTAGCGAGCAATTCACTGTAATGTTGTACGCCGCTTTACTGGGGGCACGCTGCTTTGAGGAAATGTTTGGAAGATGGCCTGGCTTATTGGATTCCTTAAATGGTCGCGTGCACTACGGCGACAAGGATGATACCCTGTTGTGGATGAGTGATGGAGAGGAGTTGATACGTATCGTTGGAGAGCGAATACTAAACGAAAGCGGTAGAAGTGATAAAGTAGTCGATGAGTGTCTCATGAGGAAAGCGTGCATGGAGGTTGCGCGATGCGGCTGTGGCGAACCCTTTCCAACGGCAGGTGTTATGGGTGCGGCGGCAGCACAAGAGTGTATAAAACTTTTGCAACACCGACGGGTGCCCATACAGCGGCCGCTCGTTTTCGATGGTTATCGCAGTTGCTTCTGGGTTGCAGAGGCTCAATAATCGGTGCAAACGGTGCGGTGGTGAAAGGAAGTTGAAGAGGCTTAGTTAGGTGCCCTACTACTTTTGGATGGACGTGGGCAAGCACGACCGGTGTTCGGGGTGTGTGTGGGGGGGGGGGGGGGGCGGAGGCGGCTTGCGTGGTCACGTGAAAAATGAGTGTTGGTATGAGTGAAGGTTGTGTGCGCTTTGCTTCTAACATGGGACATAGTGGGAGATTTGGTGGGGAGAAGGAACAGGGAAGAGATGGTTGAGTAATGTGGAGGAGCTGGTTTCTTTCTTTCTCTCGCTACTTGTAAAACTGCTTTGCCTTGTTGGGTTCCTTTGTTGTGCCGCGGGCTATTCCACACTCTACTTTCGTTGTCACTACCGAAGGTCGGTCACTGTGTCCTCAACATTAGTTTGTCTGCATGAATAAGGTGCTGCGAGTCAATTGAACCTTGTTCCCTGGAGGGAGTTAAATTGCCAAAAACAATTAGTGATCTTTGGCCATGTCACAACGAGTGCCACGGCCGCTGCGGTTACTCAACCAGAGCACGTTGCCCGTTGGTCCCCATGGCGTTGTGAAAAGCCGTACATCGCCACTTGTTGCTGCGTACAAGCCTTGCGGCTTACCCTACTTTGCCAAATCCCAGTTGTCAGGATGCAATATCCCTGATAACGGTTCTAATGGCAGTGTTTCGGATTACGGTGGCAGTGCCTCGCGTCTCTTCTCCGCATCACCGCAGTCCCTTCCCCCCGTGTCACCAGCCGATGTGAGCGACTCGCTTCTCACACGTTTGACAGACTTACTGTCCCCGGGCTGTGGCAGGCCTCGGATTGCGCTGCCACTCATTCATCCCGCACTAACACGGTACGCTTCAGCCGATCAACTCAACTCGATCACGGCTCAGCGAAAGGGAACCACGCTTGTTGCGTGCTGCCCCCAGGAATTTATGTTTCTTCGGAATTGTCATCGTTTGAACCTCGTGCGATATGTGTATCGGGTGCTCTGCCGTCTTCCGCCATGTGTCTCTGTCCGTGTGCGGCAATCAATTCAACAAGTTGAGGTGTTAAAAGAGGCAAGCGGTCGTGTGTTCAAGAATCCATACGTTAGACAATTCGCAGAGGAGCGGAACAGTGGTGAATTTGGAGGTAATGAAAGTGGTATATTGCTTGGGGGATTCCTTCCACCTTGTGCACAACCGCAACCGCTACTGTCTGGCGGGTTTTACAGCATCCAAGACGCGTCGTTACTCCGTCATGGCACTGTGACAGGATACCTCAGTGCTGTGCACATGCCGTCGGACATGCATTGTGCCATTGAGCAACAGGAGCGGCTCAAAAAACTTTTTCTAGTGCCACCAACGGCGCAACTGAGTAGTGGCCCCATCATGACATCGCAGTTGCAGGAGGAACGTAATTGTAATGTTTGCCGGCGGATGTCGCTACAAGGAGGTGACGTTTTGGAGGCGCATCCTTGGCTGAGTGACGATTGTCGACTGCGTGTGTCGCTCGACGTCCGCGCTACGTGCCCGGGTAGACCCGTATCGCAATTAGGTGAAGATAAGGGTCGCACAGTAAGTCGGCTTATTGGTAAACCCTTCAGGCTAGACTTTCGTTTGGTTAAGCTTAACGAAACGTGTGAACTTGGCTTATACGAAGTGTCTACCAATGATATGTCGGATGAGGAAATTAAAGCTGTCTTCGCCGCGGCTAATCTCTATGTTGTTAACGATTACGTGAACGACCGCTCCCTTGCGGAAGCCATGACAAACGTCACACAGGAGCTGCACTGCGTCCCTCCTTCTAAGCTCGCAAATCTGCCATTGGCCGTTCAACATTCCCTGAGGAAGGGGCCTCCAGAGGAGTTGGTTGCTGGACCTCTGCTGTTGCACTCACTCCCGGAGCACTCCATGGACGAACCGACACAGACAGGTACTGAAGTTGCCACACAGCTGCAAAACCACGAGTCCAGGGGGTTGTATGGATATCGGCATCGGCTTCTACTGGAAGCATTAGCCCGTGTTGACGGCGGAAGTTATACCCGTGTCGTTCAGCTGGTTTTTGGCTCTGGGTTGGAGTGCGCGGCTGTTCATTTTCCTGATTCAGCGCACGAACCAACCGTGGACGGCGTGCAACATCTTCTGCAACGCATGGAAGGGGACGAGTTGACGGAGGCGCACCGTAGAAGCGTTGCTGACCGTCTCTTATACACTAGTTATGGGACATCTTCTGACTGTGAAACGTATTCGACTCTGCTTCTCCCACAGCATGGGAAAGAAAAGGAGGGTAATGTTCTAAACAAAGGAATGGGAGCAATTCTTCCTGGGAAGCATGAGTTAGTGACAGCGTGGAGCAGTGGCCGCCTAACAGGGTTTCGTAGCGAAGAGGTTAGTGAATTAGTGTGCGTTTACTGCGGGGCTAGTGGTCACGTATGGAGTGTGTGTCCGCAGGGGCCGCCATTGTTTCCAGGAACAGCTAAATCGGATGACAGTTCGTGCGAGAAAGTCAATAACAACAATTTAATGTCTCTCACAGCGGCTTCACTATCCAATGAATCGGCTGTGATCACAACCTTGGACGAAGTAGTGGATGCCATTGCAGCAGGTAACGATTCGCCTCACGGCGACGCCGGAATCGTTTCAATTCCAAATGTTGCTCCTACTCAGGAATTTAACCCGCATGCGTGGCGTCGTAACGAGCAACGACCGAAACTACATCGAAGTAGAGCACGTTGTGCGTACTGCAGTGGGAAACATCACATCTCTCAGTGTCCCAAGCTCCCTGGAGGCGACAGTGTGGATGGTGAGGTGCCGTGCGATGACCAAACTGTCCGTATTGACCGCGAGCAGATTCGTGCTAACGCAGAGAGTTTGTTCTGCATTAAATGTGGTGAGTACGGACACTTGTACACAAAGTGCACCAGAATCCCCGAAGGGCTGCACACCGCCGTGAACTGTCCCATTTGCCTGCTTTCACTTCGGAAGGTTCATCATAGTCCTTCTCAATGCCCACGGCGCGTTACCGCACCACAAGATTATTCCTCTAGTGGCTTACCCATGCGTCTCCTGCGGAATGGTAGCGATGGCGAACGGCATAAGAAAATGAGTGGTTATGTTAAGAAGAGGGGTGGTAAGGGCTCGGCTGTTCTGCTTTCAGATAGCTTTCTTTCACAAAAAGGGCGTTAGGTTCCGAGGTCTTGCGCTACGTAGCTGGATGGCGGGCCCGAACCACATGAGCATTTGGTTTACCGTCCGCTCTTTTCGCCTCTGTATCCGTGGGTGAATTCTCGCTCCTTATTTTATTACAAATTTGATAAACGGCAAAGAAAAACATATCGGTTAAAGGTGAAAAATGAAAACTTGGACATATTTGATAACACGTTGCACTGCTAGTTACCATATAACGGCATGTTTCATTTTTTGGTGAGTGGCCGTTTCGGGCATTCCAAGGCCCTTTGTGTGCTTATTGCCCTTTTCAGCACTTCTGCAGCACCCTGATTTTTTTTATTTTTGAATCTGTTGTCTTATACATATATTTTGACAAAAGGTGGTAAGGAGGTGAGGATAATAAACTTTTCACTTGTTGTTTCCCACACACAACTGCACACACCGGAAGAAACAAAGTGGTGCGAAACGAGGAGGGGTATCAACCACGTCGGTGTAGCCGTGCAAGCGGATAGTAACTTTGATTTGGTCAAAATAAAAATAGTACCGTGAAGAAGCAGGGAAGCGAGGTTAACGCATGTGGGACCACATTAATGGTGTTACGCGGCGGTTGAAAGATATAGCTGCAGAACTCGCCTCTCCACAGTTTGAAGATGAAGAAGTGCTTCAGCAGGGTCATTTGCATAACGAGGTCAATACTGGGGTGTCAGTGGGGCAAGGCGGGGGCGCTCAATCGGAAAGGAGCCCTTCAGCCAGAAAAAGTAGTGGTCGACACATTGCGGGACAACACACAGACTGCTATTCAGGGAATAATCGGTGCGATAGCCCTTACACACCAGCTGGCAGTGCGCATTCGAACTTCAGTGCAGGCTCTTTTATACGAGAAGTCGCATCGCAGCAAAGGGGAAGTCATGGAAACATAACTTCATCTTGTGAACGAGTAGCACCACCCACTCGGCAGACGGCGGGTGCAGGAGCCTATAAAGCACCCCCAATTCGCTCTTTAGAGGCCACAGAAACACCTGCTGTTGCAGTGCCCGCAGCGCCCTCGAAAAATCGGGTGGCGGCAACATCGTCATCACTCTCAGCACCATTAACATCCCTTCCAGAACGTGATATGTCGAATAGCTGTTCCGGTGTAACAGTTCATAGTCCTCCCTTCGTGAATGCTGCGAGGTCTGGGGAGGAACTGCACAAATCCACATCTGGAGGTGACCGGGACGCATCGGATAATTCAAAATGTGTGGAGCAGAAGGCAGTGCATAGCGAAGAGTATCGTGACAACAGCCTGCAAGAAACTGCGAATACTCACGAAGGAAACGCAATAGGTACAAGTGGTGACATTCAAAATTGGATGCAAACACAGGCGACTGCGACTGCGGCGGCGAGCTCCAACCCACAAGCAGGATCTCCGCTGTCCGCGTACAACACTATCGATGAGCAGACGCCCCTAACCGAGGGACGTTGTGCGAAAAAGAAGAAGCTCACTGGGAACAGTGGCGAAACGCCACCACAGGAAACAGACTCTGGGAATACTACTACGATCTATTTTCCAAGTGAGCATGTGGATTATGAATTGGCGGAAGAGTTAACAGCGATGCCCCCTTCATTTAGTAGGACGAGTGATGAATCCGCTAGGAAAGTAATGAGCGAGATGTCACAGGTTGCGGAAACGATGGATCATGACAAGGTGAAGCTAACTGTTGAACGGGAGAGGGTAAAGGAGCTCCTACTGGAGGGAAAGAGGAGTCTTGAGGCTGCCTTACGCGAAAAAGATGAAGTTCTTTGTAGGTGTCAGGATCAGGCAGAGCAAATGACACGGTTGGTTGTCGAGTTGGCCACAGCACGGCAGCAGCGGCATCATAGGGGCGATGACGAGGGCGGCCTCGAGTTGCCTGGGGGCACTGTGCCTGACGCAACGGGGAGTCACAACGAGCAAGCCGTAATTCTTACGGAAGAAGTTGAATTACTGAGGCGGCAACTGCAGGAAGCAA
The DNA here is from genome assembly GCF_000002445.2 of Trypanosoma brucei brucei TREU927. NCBI lineage: Eukaryota > Euglenozoa > Kinetoplastea > Trypanosomatida > Trypanosomatidae > Trypanosoma > Trypanosoma brucei. The sequence goes on along the minus strand of NC_005063.2, from coordinate 702,466 downwards.
AGCAGAGTCAAAGTGAGGCAATTGAGCGACTAAAAATCACTGAAAGAGAAGAATATGATCGTAAAGTGGCGGAGTTTATCAAAGGGCGCAACGACCGGGAAGAGGAGGTTGTGCGGGAGTTGCAAAGCAAACTGAATGAGGCACAACAACAACTTGCTATACTGAGAGAGGAAAAGATCAAATTGGTAGAAGAGCAACAACACGATAAGAAACGCCTGATGGATGCCGAGTCCGAGGTGGCGGGGCTATCAAGCAGATTAGCTTCATCCGAACATCACATAGTGGAGCTGCAGGGCGTAATCGCTTCGTCATCCAAGAAAGGCAGTGATAATGATAGTGCGTCATTGATATCTGCCCTTACCACCCGTAAGCAGGAACTGGAATCGGAAAATGCGCGCCTGCTGCACACACAGAAACAGCTGGAACAGAACATTACGAATTCTCTTGTCCACGCCAACGTAGAGTTCCCTCCTCCACAGGTGGGGGGCACGCCAATTCCTTTCTTCGATATAGTGAATCTCATGGTCAATGAGTTTAACCGCCTGGTTGACGCTAACAAGCAAGCCTATCATATTCAGATGGAAATGGAACGCACATATGAGAATGCCCGCATGGTGAACGCAACGGTCTCACAGCAGGTTAATGAAGCATGGAAGACTATTGGAGCGCTTCGTGAGGAACTCTCTCTGTGTGAACAGACAATTGCCGAGCTCAAACAACAACAACTGGATGAAGCGCAGGAGCATCGTAACACTCAAACGTTACTAGCAAGCGTCACTAACGAGTTACAATCGCTAAAGGAAGAGCAGTCATTGGATGTGTCTACTCGTGGATTTAACGTAAGCAGAAGTGACGAGGGGGCAACCGGTAGTAATCACGACAAGACTGGTGGAACGCAGGCTCTGGGGAGTGGTACCGGTGTCAGCATAGAAAAATTGCGTAGGTTGGAGGATGATATCGAAACACTTCGAAGTGTGCTTCACGAGCGTGATGAGGAACTGCTGCGGTCGCATCAAGCTACAGAAAATCTACAGCAGGTGCTTGATACATTTACCCTCAATAAGAGCAGAGACATTGAGGAGCGGACAGCGGAATTGCAGGTGGAGATTGACGAACTGCGTGGGCAGCTTGCTGACGCAGAGCAGCGCATACGAGGTCATCAAAAGGAAGTTGATGAGATTATGCAGGGATATCGGCGTGAACTAGCCGCCAAGAATGTAGAAATTAGCGCATTGCACCATAAGCACCTCGAGCTGCGCAGGGCACTCGGTGACACGGCTCGTCAGTTGAACGGTGAGAGCCTTATCGACAAACGTGTGATCAGTCATCTAACAGTAAACTTCATTCATGCTTTCGTTGCTGGTAAGCCCGAGTCGGATGGAATGCTGAAGGTTCTCAGTGGCTTGCTAAATTGGGACGAACCGACGCAAGAAAAAGCCGGCCTCATACCGGGCCCCACAAACCCCAAACCCGGACAGCAGCAAAAAGGAGGTGGCGGGAGTCGATTTATTGGTGGTATTATGAGCAGCATGTGGGGAGGCCGTAGATCCCAAGCTGGAACCTCACAAATCACCAAACGCGATGGTGGTAAACCAACTGCAGGCATTGCTGAACTGTGGGTTGACTTTTTAATGCGGGAAAGTGATGCAGGAATGCAGGCCGCGGTCGAAGTTACCCACAATGTTAAGGACACACCTGCGGAAAGCAGCGGTGTGATCACAGAAGATGGCGGCGGGAAGGTTGGTGCTTCGACAACTTGAACACCTTCAGTGCTGCAGTCACCACTCTATACTATTATTATTGTTACGTGTTGAAAAAAAAACAAAATCTCTTGAGTTTTTGTGTGGATTTTTGAACTTCTTCCACTCTATAACCGTTACGGCATGGTAACCAGCTTTTCTCTTGGTGCCTCTGCGTGTCTGTCCAGGCGTTGTGCCACAGCACAGGATGAACTTGGAAAGCATAACTCATTCTCGTGCTCAGTTGAGACTCGCTAATAATCTTTCCTCAAACCGCAACCGTTCCTTCTTCAAGAGTTTGCTTTTGGTAGACTTCGTTTGCTTGATGTTGTTTTCGCTGTTGTGGTTCTGGCGTGGCTGCATGATGTTTCTGCGCATTACGGCGTAGCTGTTGCTGGCGAGTGTTTGGGCATCTTTTCAATGCTGTTGTTGCAGGGAAAGAGGAGACAAAAAAGTATGGGCAGGTGATTCAGAGGTACCTTCGGCATCTGATTGACTCTGCTCGGCTTCTGTGAACGAGCGAAGCGGTAAAAATACCCTTTTCCTTTTTTGTTCAAAAAATATATAAATACAAATATACATATATTTATTTGTAAAAAGGGAATCTGTTAGCGAGTGTATTTGCCTCTGAGTTCCTTTGGCAGGAGGTGTGAAGTCGAAATGGTAAAGAAACGGGGAGACGGAGGCGGATTATATCAGCCCCCCAATTTTCTTTCCAGATTAACTTACCCACGTGGGTTGCGGCAGGGCATTGGCATATGACGTGTTCTATCGTTTTTCCTTTTAATCTCTTTCATGCGCGTGGCTGCGAGACAGAAAGAGTTTGTAAGGAGCAAAAAGGAACGACATTAATAGTACGTAGAGGACATAATTACACGTGTCATTTTTTCCTTTATTAGCCGAGAATCCTGGCACGATATAAGATAAATATTATATATATTGTGAAGAAAAAAAAAGGGATAAAAGCATAAGTTGCCAGACGTGGCATAAACAACAGTAACTACACTAGAACAATAGCGGCCGATAACTCTAAGAAGAGTTATTTTCAATCAAGCAACGTGGTAAGTGTGAATCCCTCCCCGTTACGGCGCCCGCACTCGTGCCTACTGCTTCTGGGCATCGAAAAAATCAACTGAGCGCGCTTCAGAAACCGTTAGGTAGAGGAGGAACCCTCGAAAAACTGCCGCGTTTTTCTTGGTAAAAAAAAAAGGAAACTGCCGGCTTTGTAATGAACGAAAGCAACGGCCGAGGGGAAAGGGAGATGCCGAACTGCATCCAGGTGAGTTATGAGGAATATAACTTCCCTGGTGTCTTTACAGCAGGTACAACTATTCACATTGAGACGTGTGGCTCCGATCGTGGGAGCAGCAGACGCAGCAGCAAAAAGAGTGCAAGTACTACTCGCCGCCAGCGCCGAAAGAGGCAGCAACAATTACCACATGAATTCTTGTGGTTTACCAACATGGAGGATGACAGCCTTTCGGCTCCTACTGGTCGGCATGGACAATCTTCAGGTAAAGCGCGACCGGCTTCGCTTAAAACTCCATTTGCTGCCGGTCGCGGTGGGGCGCCGTACAATAAGAAACTCCGCAAGAAAAACATGCAGAGGCATCAACAACAGCAGCAACCATGTAGTTTTTTGTTTGATATCCAACCCACACCCACCGCAGAATCAGAGACGATATCGGATTTTTATATTTCTCCCGCACATCAGGCTGTCGCTGAGAGCTCTGCGCCCTGGAATCCTGTGAGTGTCAGCCAAGGGAATTCGGACGGGTTTCATTTTAAATTCCTTGGGCATGGAGGCATAACTGAAAGCAGCAACCTGCAACCTCCGCCGTCCGATCAGGTGCCACGTGATAATAAAAGTAATCATCGACGCCACAAAGCGCGCACGAAGAAAAGCAACTCACGCAGAGGACTTAATAACTATAGCGATGACGATTCGCCATTCACCAGTAGCTCGGATGAATTAAGCGTCGCAGTAGTTTGCGGTGGTAGTCGCCCGTTGGCCCCAATGCCGGCACCGTCACTGTTACCTCCATTAGAGCTATTACCGGCAAGCAGCATGGATGTTTGTTTTGAAACACTCGAACAGTGTTTTGCTGAGGTGCAGTTGGATTGTGATGAGTTACTGTAACATGATTTCTAATTATGCAGTCTAAAAAAAAAAAAAGAAAAATTGGTGGGTATTGTGTAGTATTGGATGGGTATCCATGCATGAATACACGCGTGGTTTTTGCCCTATCGATGTTTTATTCTGTGGCGGCTTTTACTCACGACTAATTTATTTCTTTTCTAACTTCCCCCTTCTCCCCATTCCCCACCATGGTTTAACCGAGCATACTTTTCTTTTTGCGTTCGTTTCACTGTTGGTCGTACACGTCCAGTGATGAGCTTATTCTTTCCTCGCTTCTGACTTGTTAAATATCACCTTAGGTTTGTTTTGTTCTATTGGTAGCCCGGTCACTGGTCAGCATGAATAGGTCCTCCTCTACCAGTGTTAACAAGGACAATGTGTTGCAACTGACGTATTACGAAATATTTTCTTTAGATGAGGTGGCGGAGAGTATCGACCTTCAAGCCTTACATCGAGCGTACCGTCGCTTTGCCCTGTTATTTCATCCCGATAAGGATGCTTCACCAGAGGCACGAGAAGCCTTCCTTCGAGTGAAACTTGCAGCGGAGACGCTTAGCGATCCGATAAAGCGTCAGGAATATAATGAGCAATTGCGACGGGAGGCACATGAGCAACGGGAAGTGAAGGAGCAGCAACGGGAATGTGGAGTGGGTGAGGAAGCCATTATGGCAGAAATGATCCTTCGGCAGAAAGAAGCAGAGTCACTAGCTAAAAGCGCCGCGGCAAATAAGGAGGCTGCTGAGCGGGAGGCCGCTGCAAAGAAAATGATTAATGAACTTACAAATGCGCTAACGACCCCATTTAAGCAAATGGAAACTGCGTTGGTTAGTGAGTGGGATATCGACGAGGGCTTGCTTGATATGAAAGTGAATGAAATCCGCTTACTGTTGCAGAAATTACATAACCTTAGTTGCCATCGTGAAGGCCGCAAAGGTGGTGGTGGAGCTATGGGTTTTAGCTCGGGTTCTGAGGCCCTTCCCACTGCGGTGAAGCGTACACGCGAGGAAAGTGGTGTCAACATTACGGCGTAACGCAACACGATGCCTTGTTTTTTTTGTTTTTCTTTCAAACTCTACCGTTGTTGAGATGTGTGGGTGGTTGCTGTTTCTGAGTTCATGGATGTGGTGTACGGCTTGTCTTTCTCACCACCCCTTACCTTTAGTTTCATCCTTCTATGGTTGTGTAAGAGTTTATTTAGTTGAATGTTCCCGTTAAAAAAAAAAAAATGATGCGCTTTATTATCTTTTTTTTACTGAGCTCTAATATATATGTTCTGTTCTCTTTCTGTTGTTTACCCACACATATACACACATACACATGTATGCGTACGATGAAGGAAGAGAAGAAGGCTGTAGAAAATTTACCTTCTTCGGATAAATTTGTCCCTTCAGTAAATAAATAGGTGTTTACAATATTGATTCTTTCGGGCTTAGGGACGAACGCAGAATCCCGACCTTGGCTGTGGGGAAATTTACCGAATTTTTGCGGCTGTTTGTGTCTTTTCGCTCAGTTTCATCCCACTTGACGCGACAACTTCTTAGACACCTGAGGACTCGAAGAAGGGGTGGGTACACCTTTGAGGGCAACCAAAAAAAAAAAAAATAGCAGGTAAAATAAATCGAGGGAGAGACCAAAGGTAAAAAAAAACATTAAAGAAAAACAAAGAAAAGGTAAAGCACCACACATACAAACACAAAAAAAAAAGAAACAAAAGCCGCGTCAGTAGCATACGACGGTTGACATATAGATGCTTAGCAACAGGACCCTCACGGAGGAGCAGACGCTCATTAGGCGTCATTTCATTGATTTCTTTGAAAGTGAGCGGTATGAGGAAAAATATCATCAACTTGTACAAGAGATGATGGCGGCGTCGGGATCCCGCTTATTACTCGATATGGGTGACCTGCTGGACTTCACACCCACGGCAACCGGTTTCGACACTACAGCCGGCTTAGGGCTAAATCAGAGCGCTTCTCTCGGCGCTTGTATTATACGTGAGCCTGGAAAATATGTTCCGCTTCTAGAGCTTGCCCTGCATGATGTAGTGCTAAGGCAGCAGCCGGAGTATTTGAAGGTGGATTACCGTTCACGTGCCGTCCATGTTGGCTTCGAGGGGCCTGTTGGTACCGTGCGTTCGCCCCGTGAGTTGTACGCGCAGCACCTCAACACAATGGTGGCTCTCGAAGGCATTATCACACGTCAGTCCTCTAACCGCCCGCGGGTGCTTGAAACGGTACATTACTGCCCGGAGACAAATAAGTTTAGTAGGAAAGAATTCCGTGACCAATTAACACCCATGATTGACAGCCGACATCTTCCAACCGTTAATGTCATGCCCAAGACAGATATGGAGGGAAATGTCCTGCGTACTGAGTTGGGACTATCAACCTTCATGGATTCGCAGTGCGCCATCCTGCAGGAGGCACCTGAACGGGCGCCAACTGGTCAACTCCCACGAACCGTTGAGCTTCGCTTTGATGACGATTTGGTCGATATTGTCAAACCGGGGGATCGTGTAACGTTGGTGGGAGTTTATATGGCATACACTACTTCCGATAACAAGAGCTTTCAATCCATAGTATTGGTAAATCACGTGATACCTGTACAAGCTTTTACTATGTATCGTCGAGTACCTTCAATTGAAGAGAAATTGTTTGCCTTCGCAGCGAAGTGTACGCAAACAGACGGCCCGGCGGGCGTTCTAAATTCGCTTAGTATGGCCGTTGCACCCACCATTTACGGAATGACAAATGAACGGAAGGCCGTTCTGCTACTAATGGTTGGGGGGGTGGAGCGTGTCGCCCACCAATCTCACGTCCGCGGGGACATTAATGTTCTTCTTGTTGGTGAACCATCCACGGCCAAGTCACAGCTTCTCCGATTTGTGCTCGGTGTGGCACCACTCGCACTCAGCACGACGGGAAAAGGTTCCTCTGGTGTTGGTCTAACGGCTGCTGTCTCTATTGACGCATACACGGGCGAACGTTCACTCTCTGCCGGTGCAATGGTTCTTGCTGACCGCGGTATTCTTTGCATTGATGAATTTGACAAAATGAGCGCTCAGGACCGGGTAGCCATGCACGAGGCAATGGAACAACAAACTGTGACAATTGCCAAGGCGGGGATTCATGCTTCACTTAACGCACGCTGCAGTGTTCTCGCTGCCGCTAACCCCATTTATGGATTTTATAGCGTTCATCATCGTCTAGCCTTCAATGTAGGTCTCCCCGAGTCACTGCTTTCTCGTTTCGACCTAACATTTATTGTGTTGGACAAACACTCGTCTGAACATAACCGCAGGATCGGCCGCCACATACTTCGGAACCACATGACAGCTGAGCCTGTGGAAATTGATCAGAATATTACTAAAACAGTGGTGGACAGTGTGGACTCCGTTTGGGCACAGTCAGGGAGGCAGGGTGGTGGTGCCGGTGGTGGTTTGGACTTCCGTATGACCACAACAAGTAGCGGCGAAACTATTGTTGGAGTGGACTTCCTTCGCGCATACGTGCAGTTGGCGAAATTGGGTCGACCCACGCTCACGGAAGCTTCACAGCAGTTGGTAAGTCAGCACTACGTGCAGCTGCGGGCTGAGCAGCAAGAAGGTTCAAAAGATGGGTTTTTTGTTACGGCGCGTACTCTAGAAGCAATTGTGCGACTAGCTACGGCTAATGCCAAACTGCGGCTTTCCTCCACAGTCGATGAGGATGATGTGAAGAGCGCTATGGAACTTTTACGTGCCTCCGTCCACGCAGCCACCGCAGCTTCACAGCAGCGTGCCGAGGACAATAAGGCAACCGCAATGGAAAAGCGCCAAGGTGCGAAACGATCGGCAGAAGGGTTAACAAATGGGGCTGGCGTGGACATCATTTCTGGCGCTGGTAACACCCGGAGGCAGAGGCAGGAGGTGGAAGAAACGGCAGCAGGGGCGGTCGCGTCGCCAGCAGAAGAGATGGCCCTCACAACTGCTGAAAGTTCAAAGGAGATTACTTTATCTCGCGTTTCAAATATGCTTCGCCTCATCCAGCGTCAGGACCGGCAGCCTGCTGTTCGTCTGAGTGATGTGCATGCCAGATTGGGCGGCTCTCTTTCTATGGAGGAACTTAGGCAGGCAGTATCGGAACTCCAAGGTGACAGCTTTGTTTATGAAGCCATTGGCGAAGATGAATGGGTTCAGTTCATTTGACGGGAAAGATAGTTGCCTGAGTCTGAGTTACGGGTTGCAGAGAAATGTTTCGTGTAAGCTGTACACACGACACTATCAAAGATACTCATCAGGTGGAAGTGAGGGCGTTCTTGGGGTTCACGTGAGTTGGGTAGAATCAAAATAAAAAAAAAGGCCCCCAAAACTTAAAGTCATATTAGAAACTGAGTAGCCAAAAAATTTGTGGGTTATTGTGTAGCGTACATGCGTCACTTACGTTTTGTGCCGTTATAGAGTGAAATGTTTTTTATAGATTAGCTCTGGCGGTGTTTGTAACATCTTGAAGTTCTCCCTGTTTTTTATTATTTTTACTTCTGGCCGTCAGTGCTGTTGATGCCTCTACTCCTCGTGTACTTTTACCTACTTTGTAGTTCGAGATTCCGTTTTACTTTAGAAATAACTGTTTCTGTGACCTTCATTTCGCGCAATCTGTCTTGTGCTACTTCGGGTTTCTCATCTCATTTACCTCACACTCTTCACTCTCTGCCTGCATTTAACACAGCGCAATTGTGGTTACCCCCATTGCACTTTTCCTAGGTCGCCCTACTGAAGCTCCGAATATCAGAAGGGGGACTGAAAAAGGGAGGGAAGCGCATTTTCGTGAACTTCACGGTTCATTCCTTGTAATTCATCTCTTTTACCGATACTGTTTGTGGCGTGTGTGGGTAAAGATATATACATTTACACATACAACTACGTTTATATATTCATTAACAGGCTCGGTACTGAAACATCGGAAATACAGTGAACCGCCCACAGCTTCACCATTTCGGTTTTCGAAGGTCCCCTGTTATATCCCTTCCCCAAAGCGGGAACCGAGGCGGGGTTATGTTTTCTTGTTGCCTGCGTAGCCTTGCGAGGGGACGTGAGCCGCAGGTTCTTGGTACGGCGGTTCCGTCATTTTATAACTTCCCCTACCGGGCGCAGGATGTGTTGCATTTGTATCGCGACTTACTGAAACTGATTTATCAGCACCCACCTCAGGAGCGTGCGGATCTTCTCTTTCGTCTGCGCAACGAGTTCCATAGCCGTCGCCACCTCTCAGCTCCGAAGTTAATCTCAGCTGCCATTCGCCGGGGTGAAGGCATTCTTAACGTCCAGCGCGGCCTCATGGAATCACGATCAGTACGAGCGCGGGCAGTGGCTTCCCGGGAGCGTGGCGCGCAATCCGTAGACGGGTTGTGGGACCAATTGCAAATAGTTTCAGGTCACATGCTGCCGGGGTTGAGAAATTTCAGCGCCTCACGGGGTCTGTCACGTGGTTCCTACGTGCGGCAGGCAACTACGCAGGCTGTTTATTCTAGGCGCAAGTAGACGAGGTGATTCTTGCACTGCGACACGCGTTGCGATTGCTGCTTGCTGGTGTAAATGGTGGTATGGTATCAGTACAGTGGTAACTAAAAGGCGGTGCTTGCGTCGGTGACGGTGTACTAGGTGTTTACTGGGCTTTGTTTCTTTACGGAGCAGGGAAGAGTGATTTACATTCTGGTTTGGTGTCACTTTCTTGTGAGGAGTGTCGGCAACGTGGACTGTTGTTTCTCATTCATTTAGAAAGATTGGTACAGGTACATGTGAAACCGTAGCAACGGTAACAAAAACATAGGGAGAAGAACAACGGGCAAACACAACTCGTATATATATCACCACTGGGTGTCTCACACCTTTAACGCAGTAACGTATACGTGCGCAGAACTGGCCATATTGAGCAGGGGCATACACAAAAAGAAGGTAGAGGAAAAAAGAACAGCATGGCATTTGGAACGTTCCCCCCACAAGTGCGCCGCCGTGTGGTTGTTACGGGTCTCGGAGCCGTCACGCCGTTAGGTGTCGGCGCTCAGTCCACATGGTCTGCTTTGTGCGAGGGAAAGTCAGCAACACGCGCGTTGCGAGAAGCACCATTTTTCTTTCCCTCTTCCATTGATTCTGACAGGCGTCTCACAACGGAAGAAAAAGGAAAGCGACGCGAGGAATTGCTTGCTGCCATGCCGTGTCAGGTCGCTGCCCCCGTTATCGGAGAGTTGGTGTCAACAACCGACCTGCCTAACTTTGCACCCACTTCCCGTGAGACGCGGGCTACACGATTTGCACTGCATGCTGTGCGAGAGGCACTTATTCACGCCAAACTCATTGGTACAGACGTATTTTGTGCTTTACCTTCGGGGGCCGTCGCCCATCCAAATGAGGCAGCTTCAGATAACTCTAAACGGTCGTCTGCTCCGGAGAGGCGGATCGCTTCATCATGTTCCGCGGAGCGCATTGGTGTGAATTTGGGCGTGGGTATGCCTTCGCTCGTTGATGTGTGCGACGCCGCGTATAATCTATTTGCAGATCCCGCACAGATACGTTACAACAGCATCAGCCCCCTTTTCGTCCCGAAGATCCTCGGTAATATGCTGACAGGACTCGTTGCGATGACGTACAATGTCCATGGACCAGTTGGTAGTTCCGTGGGCGCATGTGCCACTGGAGGCCATTGTATTGGTGAATCGGCAAGCTGGATACAACAGGGACGTGCTGATGTTGTCATTTGTGGGTCTGCTGAAGCGTGTATTACTCCCGTTGCCATCGCCGGTTTCTCACGCATGCGGGCGTTGTGCACCAAGTACAATAACCGTCCACAGGAGGCGTCTCGTCCTTTCGACAAAGATCGCGCAGGTTTCATTATGGGTGAAGGTGCTGGTGTTTTGGTCTTGGAGTCATTGGAACACGCACGGGAACGGGGTGCTCACATAATTGCTGAGTTACGCGGATTTGGTACCTCCTCCGATGCACATGATGTTGCTGCACCGCGTCCTGATGGTTACGGGGCAAAGCTGTGCCTCCGCTCCGCCTTACGTGACGGTGGTGATGTTCCTGCTGCATGTGTTGCTTATGTCAATGCACACGCTACGGGAACAATTGGAGACGACTTGGAGCTCCATGCAATTGAAGCTGTTCTAAACGGTACCGATGGCAGCGATAATAAATCCGCTATTATTCGCAACTCACCGCTGTTGGTGAGCAGCGTGAAGGGCGGTATTGGTCACTTGTTGGGAGCTGCGGGAAGTGTCGAAGCGGCAGTGGCTGTTATGGCACTTCATGAGCAGCGGGCTCCACCAAATGTTAACCTCCACGTCCCATCATTTCCGGCATCCGGCGCCATTCAACTCGTGCAGGGGACCACCGCCTGTGCATTTAAGGGAGAAGCAGTTCTCTCAACCAGTTTTGGGTTTGGCGGCATGAGTACTGCGCTACTCTTCACACAGTTTTGAAGGATTACGGCAACGTTTGATGCAAGAGTGATGAATGAGTGAATGGATATGTACGACTGTGTGTGTGTGTTGTCTTTTTTGGGGGGGGGGAGGATGGGGAGAAGGGTTAAATGAAACAATATCGACTTGGTTTGGTTCTTTGAATGTTTCATTTTTTTTTTTTGAAAAAATGGTTGATTTTGCTTTTGTGCGAACGCCGTTCTTTTGGTGATTGTGCAGTCGTTGATGAAGCACATGTCAACGCGATAGGATAAACATTGGACATGTAGCCAAATATTATCTTTTGGCAACGTATTTCTATTCTTCCAAAATTCTTTCCCAACATCGCCGTTATTACCGTTATTATCTGTACTAACGTCCCTAATCTCTTACGTTGTTCCTTATTTAAACAATGCAAAAAAAAATTGAATATACATATTCGTGTCCCTTGCTTTCATTTATTTATTTGTTTTCTTTTTTCCCCATCTCTTATTACTCATTTCCGAACTAAAAGGGGAACAAAGAAGAAGGGACAATAGTGAAGATCCAACATATATATATATATATATATATCTAAAAAATTATATATATATATATATATTCAAAAAGCAAACAGACGGAGACGGAGAAGTGAGAGAACAAACTAGAAGGATTTTTGGAAGAAAAGAAAAGGAAGGGGAGGAAAGAAGGAAAAAAACGACTGGCGAGGTCACGTTCAAGGAACAAAAACCTCAGGACGGGAGCTAAGTGGTAACAACTCAATATATTGATATTGATTTATATATTTATACATTGACGTTATATCCCTTACGACCTACAGTACCGGAGGTTATATAACTAAGAGCGAAGAACAACACCAAATACCAAAAAAGGTAATAAAATTAAACAAAGCGGCACTTTGGGGCTTCTGTTTTTTGTTTTTTTTTGTTTTTTGTTTTTTGTTTTGTTTTGTTTACTTTTGTGTCTGTGTTGTGTACAGTCAAGTGACAGTGCATACGTGAGAGCGTAAGAAGAAAGTAGAAGGGAGGGGGAAAAAGAAAAGAAGAGAAAAGAAAAAAAAAAAGAGACGCACAAAAATACTCGGAAAGAGTGAAGGAAAGGAAGAGAAAAGGTCAGAAAGGAAGGCAGACATTCAGTGAGTTAAAGGAAAGAAGGAAGGAAGAGGAAGTTTGAGCACAAGGGAGTGGGTGGAAGAAAGAAAGAAAGAAAGGGAAACGTGTGTAGAGTTTCGTAGAAAGTAAAAGAAGAAAAAAAAATAAAAGGGATTTGGAAAAGGGAGACATATATATATATATAGTTAGTTTAATTTAGTAACGCTTCTTTTTTTTTTTCGTTTTCGTTTTCTTTAGTGTGTTTTTGACTTGTTGTTTTATTTGTTCGTTTGTGTGATTAGACGCCAAAACAACGACAAGAACGGAAGCGTGCGGGGGAAGGAAAAGAGGTGAAGCGAAAAAGAAGGAAGAAAAACAACCAAACAAGAAAAAAAAAGCGAGAGTAACTGGAAAAAAAAAACCCGCCTACTCAGCTAAATCCGTCATTCCTGTGTGTGTGTGTGTGTTTGAGCATCAAAAGAGAGAAAAGGGGAAAGAAAAAGAAATCGGTTGTTTTTTTTTTTATAAAAAAAAAATAAAAATATAACAACAACAACAACAAATAACTAGTGGTTGCTTACGCGTGAAACCGAATCTTACGTACAAAGCAGCGAGTGAAAGAAGAGAAGGTAAACAAACAAATAAAACAAGATAAGAATAAAATAAAATAAAAATAAAAGGAAAAGAAGGTTTTTGATTTTCTCTTTTTTTAAAAAAAAAATTTTTTTTGGGATAAATAAGTTGCGAGCAGCATTACGCACTGCGGCAGCGGTTCCTTACCATATCGAAACGGCAACGTAATTTGACGGCTAAGGGAATCAAAGAGAAAAAAGAAGAAAAAAAAAGGAAACAACGTCGGGTGAGTTAAATAAATAAATAAACGCATACAACCGGCTTTGTTTGTTTGTTTTTGTGTTTGTCCGCTGCACTAAGCTGATTTTCCGATACTTATCTTTTTTCCTCCCTTCGATTATTATTGTTATTATTAATAATTTCGTTATTAATTTTTGAGCTACCATACTCCTGTTGTTGTTATTGTTGTTTTTTTTTTTTGCTTTGTATTGTATCATTAGGCGGAGAGGTTTCCTTTCAGTTTGTGTTGTGATTTTAGGACTATAAGTTTTTTTTTGTTTTGAATCTCTTACGTTGTATTATTAAAGTCGAGAAACTAATAAACTAATAAGTGAAACAAACAGAATCTTCGAAGTGTAATTCTTTTTCTTTTCATTCATTTCATTTCTCTATTTGATATCATATATATTGTGTGACAGAAAGAAAAATTTTTTCGTGTGTTTGTGTTTGTGTGTCCTTGCGTGAACTTTCGGCGGTATTTGTTTTATTTGGATTTATATATATATATATATATATTATTATTATTATTATTGTTATTATTATTATTATTACTATTATTATTATTATTTTCGTTTATCCGCTCGGAGGGCGGAACCCAACAGACACGGAAAGAAAAAAGAGGAATCAAAATTTAAAAAAAAAATAAAGTAAAAGCAAACCAAAGAAAGGCTAAACATAATTTTTTTTTTTTACGCGCACGAAAGGGAAAAAAGAAGAAGAGAAACAATATTAATATTATCAAAGACATATTTAGAGAGGGAAGAGCGAAAAGAAACAAGGAAAGCAAAGTTGTTGTTGTTGTTGTTGTTAAAACAACATCTGTTAGGATTTAACTTACTAAACAAACAAATAATTCCAGAATTTGTTTGGAAGTGAGAAAAAGGCAGTAAGAAGGAAAAAAAAAGAGAGAAGAGAAGAAGAGGGAAGGGAAGGGAAGTAAAGGTTTTCCCCTACTGGTTGAAAACGAAGCTACAACAGACACAACACTCGTCATGGAACAGTCTCCTGAGCAGCAACAACAACAACAGCAAAGAAGCCAAAGTCCCCGGCCAGAGGGAGCCGCGGTGTTAAGGCTTTACGGGCTACCGTACTCCATCAAAGAGGAAAAGATTCGGGAGTTTTTTGGATCATTTAGTTTGGCAGATGAAGAGCCCATTGTATTTTTTGTTGAGGGCCTTCATCGCGGGACAGGGTTTGTTCGACTTCGTAACGCGGAGGACGCGGCGTTGGCAATTAACCGCCTGCATCGCCAAAACATAGATGAAACCCGCTACGTTGAGATCTCCACATCATCAGAGGAGGAGCGACAGCGTATTATGGAGCAACAAGAGCAAAGCAATAAGGCTTGCGTTCTGCGGCTTCGCGGGCTCCCCTTTGCGGCTACGGAAGATGATGTACGAACCTTCATTGAATCTATGGAAGGTGTATTGAGCATTGACATCTGCCGTGACATGGACGGGAGGAACACCGGAGATGCCTTCATTGAGCTCGCATCAGAGGAAGATGTGAAGCGTGTCAAACTTCTTCATAGCAAAGCAATGGGCAATCGTTACATTGAAGTTCTGCCCTCTACTGTATATGATCGCGATGCCATCATGCGAGCCTCCAGTCAGCGCTCGCGGCGGGGTCGACGAAGCGGTCGTGGGTATGAAATAAGTGTCACGGATGGCGATGTTTCGCACCACCAGGGCCATGAGTCGATGATGGTCCAGCGGATTATTGACCCTTTTGTTCCAACTACTTATGAGGGTTACATGCAACCGTTGGGGTTTGGGGGCCAGAGGCCATTTCACCATCAATACCATAACAACCATCACCACGCCCAACACCACAGTGCGCAAATGCAAAACTACTACCATAACCACCAACATCATCGTCAAGCCCAACAGTTTCATCACTACAGTCCTCATAATAACTCTTTCATGAATCCGCGTGGTGGTGGTGATGGACGAGATGTCCGTTACTCCATGAACAATCAACCGTATCGCCGGTTCAGCGATGAGCGGGGGATTGTTGGCGGTGGAGGAATTGTTGCCGAAGGACCTTCCGCGCCATATCCCCCCGGTGCTGGCGGAGCTCCACCGCCACCATTTCTTCCAGTTTTCCCTGGGCAGTCATCGCTGGTGGTGGCGCGGCAGCCGAGTCCCTTCGTTGTGCGAATTCGTGGCGTGCCATACAGCGCCTCAGAGGAGGCCATTGCGGAGTTCTTCGCTGGTGTAAAAATCCCGCCGCAAGGGGTTCATATGGTTTATGATGAGCGTAATCGTCTGACGGGAGAAGCCTTCGTGGAGGTTGAGGACAGAAATGATGTGCTTTTGGCACTTGATAGAAATGGTGCAATGATGGGCACGCGTTATATTGAGGTATTTGAGAGCAGTCCAGCGGCGATGCAGCGGTTAGGGACAGCGCAAATGGGAATGATGTCTTATCCAATGGTACCACAGATGTTCTGTTAAGATGGCTGTCATATATATATATATACTGTGTTTGTGTATTTAAGGAACGGCAGAGGTAATAAGTGAAATAATATATGATATATATATATATATATCAGAAAAAATAAAATAAAGAAGAAAGCAGAGAAAATGAGTGAATAGGAAGATGAAGAAATAAATATATAAATATATACGAAGAGGAACAGGAAGAATTGTACATATATGTATGAAGGAACAAAAAAATAGCGTTAATGCAAATCATGCTGGCCGAAGGCACGTGACGGAGCGTTAAAAAAAAGAAAAAAACAATATCGAAAGTTTGGCATTTGGGTTGTCGTTATCAAATAAAACAGATTTTTTTTAAAAAAAGAAAGAAGGGCGGGATCGGGTGGATGTATGGAGTGGAACTGGAGGAATTGGGGGATTTTTTTGCATGGGCATTGTGTCAAGTAAATATAAGGCGATACCTGATGGTTTTCAAGTGGGAAATGGCGATTAGTTTTGATTTTTCCTTTCGTTTATCTTTTTTTAAAAAAAAGGAACGGGAGGACAAAAAGAAATAAAAACGACAGAGAGATAGGAAGGAAAAAATGGGCAAGGATAATACTACTACTACTACTACCAACACTAACAATAATGATAATAATAATAATACCGAAGCGTGGACTCGCACAAAACGGAAAGAAAAAATGTATGAGGAAAAGAAATCAACGAGTGAATGGTTTCACAAAAAAAAAAAGGAAGAGAGAAATTTAAAAAAAAAAAGTAGAAAGAAAGAAACACGTGGGTCGTAGGGCCAACGGCATTAGATATCAACCCGCCAGAAATAAATAAATAATAATAATAATAAAGAAGAGTTCACGTACGTTTGTGGAAACTCAGCTCTCTTTTTTTTGTTATGTTTCTTTGTTGTTGTTGTTGTTTTCGTTGTTGTTGTTCTTTCCTTTACTTTTTTTTATTTATTTAACTCCCTCAGCCATTCCTTAACAGTTTGATTTACCTTTATTCGTGTATATGTATGTGTATGTCTCTGTGTATATGTATGTGTGCATATGTTCTTGTTCTAGCTTCCCTTCTCGATTTTGTTTTGTTTTGTTTTCTATGTTGCGTCACTTACTTGTATTAATTGTGAAATATCGGTATATATTTGTATATTTTATTTATACCTTTTGATATTACTGTTACTATCATTATTATTGTTATTGGCGGAAACAGTTGTATCTGATCTTTGAGGAACGAAACACAGGTGAATTTTTTTTTTTAGTTTTCTTTTCGAAGGAAGAAAGAAAGAGAAAAAGAAAAAGTAAGACAAGGATACGCAAGCGCATGCATGTGTCTTTGGGGAGGAGGAGGAGAAAAAGAACATGTTTGAATAAATGTATTTAAGGAAGAAAAGAGAGAAATGGGAAAAAAGGGGAAAATTTTTTTTAAAAAGTTAATAAAATATCAAAAAGACAAATAAAACAAAACAATAACGAGAAGGTCCAAGTGAAGCAATTATCAATAACAAACATACATTTATAGAAATATGTGTTGTGATTCAAAAGTGGGAGAAACACAGTTGAAAACGGAGAGGGGGGAAAAGGGCGCAATAAAAACGTTAAGGTGAATGGGAAGGTGGAGTGAATATATATAAATAAATATATATATATTTATATATTTATTTGTAATATTTAAAAATGAAATTAAATAACGCAGTGCAGCGGAATCGTGTGGAATATTTATTGAAAGGATAAAAGTTGCGGTCGTATTCGTCCCGTGTCGCTTCTAATTGTAATGGTTGAAGCAAATTCATGCTCTCAATTACACATGCACGCAAATTAAATAAAACAAGTACGATGTTGCGCATGTATTTAATATAATATCCGAAAGGCATGTGATGATATGAGTCTCTCCCCCTTTCCCCTCTTCTTTTTCATTCTTTTTCTTTCTTTTCTTTTTTAATGATTTCTATATTTCCCGGCTCATTTAACAAAAAAAAATTGCTGTGTGTTTGTTTGTTTGTTTGGTTGGTTGGTTGGTTGGTTGGTTGTTTGCTTGACAGTTGCACGGTGTAGCCAAATTACGTGTGAACGAAAATTTTTTTAAAAAATAGGAAATATGAACAAAAAAAAGAAAATAAGGGCAGAAGTGAAGAAAAGACAAATGGGAGGTAAAACGAAGTGAAGAGATTTGTAATAAACGCAAATTAAATTATTAAACAAACAAAAATGAAAATAAACAACTGATTGATGGGCAAGTATAATTCGCTACTCAGAAATATATATATATATATATATATATATATATATATAGTGAAGTACGTGTAGGGCGCGTGGGAATGTGAGAAGGATTGTTTGGATTCATCAGTTCCTTTTCCCTTTTTTTTTTCATTTTTATTAGGTTTTATTTTTGGTGTTTTTGTGTTTTTTTTTCGTTTTCGCGCTCTCCCGTATTGAACAGTTAGATGTATAAAGTTGAAATGGTTTTATAAAGAAAAGGGGGGAATAAAGTAGGAAAGAGAAGAAAAGGTAAATAAATTATTTTTAAAAAAAGAAGACTATGGATGAGAAGGATGCCAACAACTCCGGAAAAAATAATAAATAATTTAATGAATAAACAATTTCATTGGTTTGCTAATTAATTTATGACTTGGATTTTTGTTCAATTCGGTACTTTAATTTGGTGGTAAGTGTTGTCATACGCTTTTTTTGTTTTCTCTCTCTCTCTCTTTCTTTGATTTTGTCGGCTTTTGTTGTTGCTGTTTACCTCTACCTTTTCTCTCATGTCGTGCCTACCAAAATAAAATAATGTCCTTCGCCTTCTTTTAGTACAACCTCAATCCATAAACACGCCTATCATTTATCTTTTTTTTAAAAAAAAAAAGAAAGAAAAAAAAGAACTACCAAATATTTATATATGCACGCATACACGTAACATATTCAAAATGTTTCAGTGGTAGTAATTTTATTAATTATTAGTGTTGTTATTATTGGTTTTGTTGTTTGTTTTTTTTGTTTTTTTCGTTTGTTTGCTTGCTTTTGAGGGTGGTTATTCAATTAATTTTACTTTTATTATTTCTTCATTTTATTTTCGCTTCCTCTTATTCTCACGTAATACATAAATACTTAAATATGTAATATAATAATATAGTTTATATATTTGTGTGTGTTTATGTTTATGTTTATATTCATTTTCTTTTTTCATTTATGTTTATGTTTATGTTTAGATTTATGTGTGAAGATATGGGTTTTCCGTGTGGTATTTAAATCGGTACGGGAATTCCATTATTATTGTTGTTTCTCATTATTTTCATCACCGCCCCGGCTGAGGTAATTTACAAAAAAAATATAATAATAATAATAATAATAATAACCACACAAACACACGCATAGACACACACATTTATACATATATTTGTATATATAATGCAATGAAACGGCAGTAAAAATAAAAGTAATTCAAAGTAATTTATGAAATAATAATAATCATTATTATTAATATTTTAAATAAATATTAATAAGTGTGATACTCGCGGAAATTTTTTTTTCCAAAAAAAAAAAGAAAGGAAAATAGGGGGAAACAGCGGGTTTTATAAAGCGAAAAAGGAGAAATATATATATATATATATATCAGGGAAGTGATGTTACCGCATTTGTTTCCTTTTATCTTTTTTGTTTGTTTGTTTGTTTTCCCTTTTCCTCCTACTTTTCCATTTCCTTGACATTATTTCGTCAGTGGCTGACATATTTATTTATTGTTTTAGTAATAAGAGGAAATTACGTGGATGGAAGGGAAGAAGGGGAAAAAAGAAAGAAAGAAAAGGAAAAGAAAATAATGATTCAAGTGTGGAAATCAGGTGGAAATGTATGCGTTCTTTTTCTTTTTTTAAAAAAATATATATCATTTGTTGTGTATTTGTTTTTTTCCCTTTCCCTTTTTTTTCTTGTTGTTGTTTTAATGTTTCTCGTTTCCCGTGTTTTTTTTTTCTTTCATTTTCATTTTCATTTGGGATGGGTACGTAAGGACTCGTTTTACCATTACTATCGGTCATAAATTATACTGCTAATGTAAAGAAAAAGAAAAAAAAAGAACAGACAAGAGAAAAATAAAATGCGCACGCAATGGCACCAAATGTTTTCGATGACTCACCGACTTATTCGCTCACTCAATAACATTTTTTTTTCATAGATGCCACGCCGTCTCTCAGCAATGATTTTCTTTTTTTTTTTCTTTTTTTTTTTTAAGGAGAAAAAAACCTTGTGTTCTGTTGTATGCATTCATTTGAATGAATTTGGGTATTTATGTGGATTCGTGCATGTGAGTTTGTGTCTCATTATTATTATTATTATTGTTATTATTATTATTATTGTTTCCTCGTAAGGAGGAAGGAAATGAAAGAAGGAAGTAAGTAAGGAAAAGGCAAGCAAAAGGAGATTGTTACCGATGATATGATAACGATATAAATATCTTTTTTTTTTAATTTTTTAAAATTATTTTTATATCGCCTGGCGTTATATGAGGCGCACCCCCTCTCCCATTTTTTTTTATTCAAAAGCACTAAAAGTGCATGGGAAGCAGTGACGTGAGGCGGTTTTTGTTTTGTTTTGTTTTTGTTTTTTGTTCTTGTTTTTGTTCTTCGTTTCGTTTCAATGAATTCATATTATCATTCTTCTTCCTCTTCTTGTCCCTCCTACATTGTACGAGATTCCACCATAACATCAACAATACTAGTAGTGAAAAAAAAAAAAGAAAACAAGGTTAATTAATTATTTATTCATTTCGTTAAATAATTTATTAATTTTGTTTTTCTGTTTTTTTTCCTTACGTATTTTTGACTTCGCATTGGTGTGGGGATGTTGTAAAATATCCCTTGTACCAAATCCACCGCACGCACGCACAAACAAACAAAAAATTGCTACGACAAGAGGAATAATGGCAAAGTGTATTCGGTATATTTTTGTGTTAATTTATATGTATTAATTAAATCATTTATATCGATTTTTTTGTTGTTGTTTTCTACAAAGAAAAAAAGAGAAGATCATGTGTAAATACGCGCGTGTGTGCTTATATATTTTGTGACTGGAGATAAAAGGAGGAAAGGAGGAGAATAGGGAAAAGTTGTGATGAATTTGATAATGTCAGCGAAACCATTGGAGAAGTTTATAAACATACAAATATTTTCCACATGTTTATATACTTTTTCGCAAGTATTTTGTCGTGTTGTTTTTTTTTAAATTATTTGTGGATATGTTTGAGCTGTGATCAGAGCACATGTCGGATGCGTCTGAGGGAACCTACAATTTTGACCTGTTTTTTCTTTCTTTTTTTCTTTCTTTTTATTCAAGTCCTTTTTTCTTTTTTTTCTTTTTTGCTCTGATTTGATTTGATTTGTTGTGGGTTATACATTTGTGACTGTCCGTGCAGGTTCGTGCTTCCAGCTCTTCATAACCCTTCCTTCTTTCTTTCTTTTTTTTTCTTTTTTGAGCAATGTTTTATGTTTTATGTTTACGTGTACAAAGGGGAAGGCGCACATATAATACATACATAAATAAATAAATACGCATATTTCTTTTTCTATATTATTTTTGTATGTGTTTTGTTTTGTTTTGTTTTTTTTGCATGAAATACGGAATTTATTTCTCTTTACGCTGCTCAGCTTTCCTTTACCTATGAGCCTGTTTCATTTTCATTCGGACTCCTAACCTCTCTTACAAGCGGCCTCATCCCCATAAAATAAAATAAATTCCTTTCTTGTTGTTGTTGTTGTTGTTGTTGTTGTTGTTTTTCTTCCTTTCTCGATTTTGTACTGCTAAACACACACACGCACACACACGCACACGTGAATAAATAATTAAAATATATTTATATATTTAAATTTATGTAATTAAACACGAATATAATATATATTTTTGTTGTTGCTATACTAGTGTTATTATTGCCCTAATTGTCACTATTACTAATCTATATAATATAGTTGTTAATACCAGTAAGTAACTTTTTTTTGTTTTAATTTGATTGTTTCAGTTTTCTGTTGGGGTTTTATTATTATTGTTATTATTATTACTGTTGCGCTCCCTTCGCCATCGTCATCACTTTTTTTTTCTTAAAAACTTCAATGTCACACCTTTTTGTGGTTGGACGGCTTTTGTTTTTGTTTTGTTTTTTTGTTGTTGTAGCTGTTGTTGTATGGCTGTGCAGATAAAATAAATACATAAATGCATATATGTATATTTATATATTTATATTTATATATTTATGTGTGTTTGTGTGTATTTATGTTTCTTGTTGGTGATGATGATGATGTTGTTGTTGTTGTTGTTTTTTCTGTTTCTTTTGATTTTAATTCTTGATGGGCGGCCGAAACAATTTGCACATGCCTCCGGGTAAATAAACGAGGAAAAAAAGAGAGGGATATTATAAGTATTGAGGGAAAGGGAAAAAAATGATTAAAGTAAAAAAAAATAAATGAGAAAAGGCAAAAGGCAAATTTTGTAAATAAAACGAATAGATGAATGAGGAAGGGAAGAAGGAAAAAGAGATGAATATTGGACATTTGACGGAAAGGAACAAAACAACATCGAGGGGAGAAGAAAAATAAAAAACAAAAGAAAAGAAAAGAAGAAAGAGATGCAAAAGAAATTTTAAAAAGGAAATAATATATTTATTTTTCTAAGAGGTAAAAGAAAACAATGTTTAAAAGAGTTTTTTTTAAAGAAAAAAAAAAGAAAAGAAAAACGGAGCAAAGGAGAAGAAAGAAGAGGTTGGAAATTATTATAAGGATTGAGGGAAAGTG